>NC_051223.1:19670115-20017615 GCF_015220715.1 Pygocentrus nattereri
TACTTTTTTATAGGATTTTTATATGACACAATAAAGAACAAAACACTTGAAACATCAAATAGGGCTCCATACTCAATCTGTGTTATCGTGAAGGCAAGATTTCAAGAGGCAAGAGATTTAGAAGGCAAGATTATTTCGAAGGAAATCTCCCTGTGCTTGACAAATCAGTGGGAACCATTGCTAAGAAATTCTGACTATTTATCATTGCCACCCCTGTTCTTCACTGTCGAGGTGCTGATTGTTTTGTTTGTAGTAACCTTCTCTCAGCAATGTGATGTTTCAATCAGCATTTCAGATTTGACTCATTAATCTTGCTTTGTACACTTTAGTTCATTATGTTTATCTGTCTGGGACAATGTACAAAACCATTCATCTTGATGGAGAAAAGTTGTTTAGCTAGCAGCTGATTTTCATCTGCAGTCCCTGGGCAGGTAAACATAAAATTAGCACAAAACACATAATCAGTACAAATACAACACAATTACAATAAAATATATAAAATAAAATAGAGCAGTCTGACTATAATCACATTCATAGCCATGAACAAATCACCAAAACAAAAAGTAGGGCAACCATGCTATTGCAGTTTATACCCTTTACAGATCTAATATAAACTATGGTTCTCTGAAAGGCGGTTGTGACTGGAAGCTCTGGAGGGTTTCTAAGAATCCGCCCAGCTCTCTCTCTTTTCTCTTTGGTCATGTCCCACTAGCCTGATCTATGTCCAGTCCAGTCCAGTCCAGTCCAGTAGAGTAGTGCTGCTCCCTGCTCTTCTCCTGTCTGGGTTCTGCAGCTTTGTCCCCATCCTCTCTCACATCTCTGGATGTCTCAATCTCCATCTCTTCTTCCTTTTTTTCCACATGCACTCTTGTACTTTGGATGGTCCCGTCCTACTCATTTCTCTGTCTACATATCTTCAGTATAGATGTTACTATGTTCAAGCTTCATGTCTTTTATCAGTGTCTTCTCTGTCTTACCTGTAAATTCTGTAGTGATGTGATGTTGCACCACAGCACCATGTCCTCTGTTCCTTTCAATGGAATGGGGATGTGGTGTGAGGTTGGCTTCTTTTGTCTGCTAGCTACAGTAGTAGAAGCTATATGGTTGTGGCTTTTGAAGGGAGGAGCCTGGAGGTAGTTGACTTCATGTCAAATTATTGGCCATTTCAAAGCTATATGTTACTATCTATTGGAAAAACCAGACATGGGCAAATACAGATTACATTTATGGCTCAGTCTTCTCCCTGTTGGCCAGTGTGGAATAATGTCTGCCTTTCATTGTGTGCTAACCTGTCCTGTAGGTACTATATGTGTGTTTGTAAGGGAGGGATGGCCTGATTCTCATTTCCCCAGCCCCAGCCCCTGTCCCAGCTCTGCTGACCAATGTTATGTCTGCCCCTCAGACTGCAGATCCTTCAGAACCTGTGGAGTCCGTTCAGCCGCACGAACCTCTGGTGGAGCACCTGCTGTGTGTAAAGAAGACGTCAGTGGGGCGTACCCACTCCTTACCCAACGACAGCTACATGTACCTGCCCCTACAGCCTACTGACACCTCTACAACCCTCACAACCTCAGCTCAACAGGCCCAGTCAGGTACAGCACCTAAAATCTGCTTAGTAATCAGGACATAAATATACTATGTGTGTCTATATGTTCAGTATCCATTCTTACTAATAAATCAATAAGAACTGTGCACCTAATACACCAAACATCACCAAACTTTGGGAGCTAAACACTGAAGTTATCAATTTGAATGGTTTTAAAAGTTCATAAGCAAACACCATAAACATTTGTCTTCTTATATCTCATCCATTATGGATTATTATTTTATTGAGTTTAAAAGTAATTATTCTGTTTAAACATTGCACTGTTGTCCATAATTTATCCATATTTCCATGCATGTGTTGCATGCTGGGTAGTTTTAATGGTTGCTTGCATCTCTAGGGTCGAAATAGATTTTAAGAGAAAACTAGAAAACTGTCCCATCATTGTTAGGGAGGGTTCATAGTTACTTTTGTGCTTGTGTGGTAAATTCAAAAATGCTGTTAATAAGGTAGCAACTTAAGAAATAAACCACAAGAAACTGTGATCTACAGTGGTTTTATCACATATATATATATATATATATATATATATATATATATATATATATATATATATATATATATATATATATATATATATATATATATCTGTGACTGCTTGTGTTATGCTCGCATCAAGCCAACATGCCACACATGTCCCATCTATCAATAGACTCAGTCTATTCAGACTGAGACAGTCATGAGTGTAAATATATTCATATATGATATGATGGAGGGTGATAGGATAATAAAATATACTGTCATAATACTTTTTTCATAAGACATGTCATAAGACATTTTCTTGCTACATGATATGCATCATGATATTTAGCTTTCCAGGCATCTGATAAGTTGATAGACAGAAAAATAGCACACAGTGCACATGTAAAAATACTACCAAAGCTTGTATTTTTATACAACACTGCACTACACCAAACCAAATAACCAGAAGTAATGAGGCTCTTCTAGTAAGCCAATTGGTCAGTGTTCTTTAAGTACTGATGATACCCATGAAAAGAAAACCATATTGAGTCACAATGTGATGTAATTATTGACGACCTGTACTTCAGAGGTGACTACTAGGACTGGAACTATCCATTTTATAGCATATAATAATGTTTGGTGTTGTATTAATTTAGATATGTAGTTAACCTAATTTAACTTAAACCTTAGCTGAATTTAGCAGTATTAAAATAAGTTAGCAGTTACATTAACTAACTGACTAGTCGAATGTTTTGAAAGCCTTTTTCTTTTTCTTCTAACTATTAATATTGATGCTAGTTCAATAGGAATGTTATGTGTTGCTGACTAATGGAATTCAAGTGCATAAGAGCAAGGCAGCATGCTAAAGTGGGAAGAAATTTAATTGTCAATCTTTTTTGTCTTATTTTTAATATATTGTATTTTATATATGATGTATTAATACTGTGTGTAATGTAGATTTTGATAGTTTCCATTAATCAACAATATAAATACAACGTAAGACCACAAAAATAATATAATACTGCAACAAGATGGTATTTTTTGCACTAAAGAATTCCTGAATATGTTGGTGATACTGCACTGCTGCTGTATCTCCTCCTACAGGTTCCAGCAGCTCTGTTCAGTCTCACGCAGAAGAGCCTTCACAGCACCTGACTGTGCCCACAGAGCTCTTCCGACCCATCAGCCCCCACAGCCTGTCTGATTCTGAGAGTATCCCCCGCATCCCTCCACCTCGCCGGCACACCCTCTCCCGCACTCTGCGCAGACAGGTAAGCTCCAGCCCCAACACTTCTCATTGCTCCCTCTGAAAAGAATGAAGGACACTGGCTGTTATGATGGAATTATGTGCTGTGCTGCATTAGCGTCTAGCTGTTTGTTCTGTAGCACTGTGCTTTATTGCTGCCCACCTGGTACTTTGTCTTGGCTTGTCTTTCCTCATAATGCGTTATATTCTCTGTGTCTCCTGTCCAGCGCTTTATGTAGTGTATTTGAAGAAGTGATTGGTACGAAGTCTGACACCTCTGCACTGTTCATCTGTCCTCTGGGCCAGTACATTTCCACTCTTAATTCTTCCTGCATTCTCTCCTCTTTTCTTCTTCTTTCCTTTCTTTTCTTTTGTTTTTTGTTTCTTGTGGCCTGTGTTTCCACTAATCTGACTAATCCTGATCAGCTCAGCATGGTACAGCACAAACCGGACCCCAGCCTGCTCCTGAGACACAGATACTCCTGTTACTGAGAGAGCTGGAGTGGTAGCCTCCAGCATCTTTCCCACTCTAAACATCCCTGACCCTCCCTCCCAGACCATTCCCCATACCTGTCCCACTGCCCCCCCACCAGCTCCCCATAGCCCACGTCCCACTGCATTTCACCAGGGCTGCTCTAAGGGACAAAACTAGAAGGCTAAAGATCAAGAAGGATTCCTATTGAGGTTAGAGAGACAGCATTATTTAAGCATTATTTAAAGCTGTTGGTCTATTCAACCAGAAATAAACTGACCCATATGGTACTGTCTGTTTGAAGAATTGGTACTGAATTAATCATTTTACAGTGGTACTGGTTATTGATGTTAGGCTTTGATAAAGTAAAGATTTCTGTGTGAAAAACAGTGTGGAACACTTCACTGTCTGGCAGGCAGTGCTCATGGTTTTTTTGTTTGTTTGTTTTTTGCTTTTTTGTGTGAAGTCATGTCAGTCGTCATGATTTTATAGCTTAGTATATATTACAATGACATTGCTGATGATGTAACGTCTTAAATCTTATAAGTGGTCAATTTTAATTAACTTCATGTAAGGGCCTCTTTTGTTCAATCAGATTAATTGTGTCATATTATCAGCATTCACTGTGACATGCACTGAGCTACAACATCTGTCATTTCACACTCGAAAGTATGTTAACAACATTCAAAATGGTAACTTTACAGGAGGCAAAAGGCTTTAATGTAAATGAATGTAAAGATATTTTATGGCAAGTATTGCTGGCACAGCTCTTCATTAGAGCAAGCACTGTATATGTATATATGTAATTTTCATAGGGGGACTAACTTCTTGTTAATATCTATGATTTCAGAAGGTGTCAGCAAACTTTATGACAACTGTTTAAGTCTAAGTGTTTACTTAACTCTGTGTCCGTTGTCATGAAAGGCTTACGTTGGTGCCATGTAGCCTCATGAACACTGCCCAGTCATTTTAAGTAAGATAAAGTCTATACAATTATGGATTGGAGTTTTTCCCCAAAACTATTCGGGAGGCAGGACTTCAAAATGCTCCTATAGAATATGCAGTAAACAAAAAAATTGCTTTCACAGTTTCAGATATTTTGAGCCATGTGAGATACCACACACAGAAAGGACACTTTATTTCTGGTTAATAAATGCATTTTATTACACATTTCAGTTTCACCACCGATAACAATACTACCTGTGACCACCAGATGGCAGTGTTGTCTCTACTATGCTGGTTGGTGCTACAAACATGAAGCGAATGTTTGTGTGTCAGTTCTGTCACCCACATCTACAAAGGGGCTTCTCTTGATCTTTAGCCTTTCTTCTAGGTCCTTCACAGACCTTTCTCCTACTGGGCTCGTGCATCTCTCTCCTTTTGGATATATATTGGAACAGGGAGTCATTTTTCACTTGCTGTTTTCAGAAGAGAGTGGCCGCTGACATGCAGCCCTGCAAGGAGACATAGGTCGTGTTGTCTCTTACAGTATAGCCCAGTGGCTCAGAGTGCAGTCTGCCAAACAGTGCCTCCAGTTTTTTGCTTAGGGTAAATGTTCCTCTGCCCTAGTTTAAAACAACAGCTGTACTGGACAACTACTTCCATGAAGTGCATTTGGTCATATGAACTTTTCACCTTTGTGACTTGACTGAAAGCAGCAGCAGCATATGTATGTAAATTTTCCTCAGGATCAGGGATGTAGCAAACTGAGGGAAGGAAAGGAGGAGCGTGAGAAAGAGGAAAAAATGGGGCGGGGTGGTGGATTTTGCAGTGTTGACTGTATACTAAACATTTTTGATTCGGTTGAGGGTGCACAGCACATGAGTCAGGGCCTTATTTCCTCAGAAGCACAGAAAGGACATTTTCTACAGAGCGTTTAAGGAGACAACAACAGATATGAAGAGTTTCAATGGATTTGACTCATTTCTGAAAACAAAATCAGTCACTTTTTTCTTAGATGAACTTGCTAATAAAGACTTTTAGGTCTGTAAGTTCTCAATGTAGAGTTTAGAACACTTTCTACTTCACACACAGAGAACAGATGTCTTAGTCTCTATATGCAGGCTACCTCCAACTGGATTGCCTCTCTATTTTCTAACTTCTTCTCAACTTGTGGAGGCAGAGAGCTTGTGGAGAATACCACAGTAATGGTGAACTCTACTCTAACCCCACGGCTCACCTTTCCCCCAACCACTGTACCGCCCCCACCATCTCATGCTAACCAATCTCCCTCTCACCTTTTCATATCTTAAATACTTTCCTCCTTCCTTCTCACCCCCCCTCCTCCCTGCCTCCTCCCATCCCTGCTCTCCTCAGGTGGCAGTGAGTGCTGACTCTCAGGAGGCTCTGTCCACAGAAGGTGTTGAGAGTGAGGGGTCTGCCGAACTCTCCGCTCCTCCTCGCACTTGCCCGGTTCCTCTGCGGAAGCAGCAACAGCAGCAGCAGCATCGGCCCTTACTCTTCCTGGTCCCTGCCACACCGGGCGCTTCTCCAAAAGCGGCGCGCTCCAGCGTGCACACGCAGCACAATCCCCATGACCAATACAGTGTCTCCTCCAGATGCCCTCGCTCCCCTCCGCCGCCGCCTCTTCCCAAGGGTGCTATGCCTTCTGCTAAGCAGCAAGAGGAGGAGGACTCGGTGGATCAGGAGGTGTCGCACATCATCAGGGCAGGGTTCACAGGTGGTAGTAACAAGGATCTTGTAGGAGTTCTTGGAGAAGGGTTTGGAGGAAGGCTTGGAGGTGGGCTCGGATTAGGCCTCGGAGGGTTGCCAGCGGAAGCCCGTGGCCCATGCTTGCGGCAGTTGAAGAAGTACCACAGCGCGGACGCTCAAGCCCACCGGCTCCCTCTGCTGCCCCGGCCCTCCTCCTGGCTGGACGACCCACGGCGCCACTCCATTGAGGTTTGCTCTTCAGTGGAGAGCAGCCCTCAGCGTAGCTCCACCTCCTCTGGCTTTGTGTCACGTGACGACAGTCTTCAGACCTCTCAGCCCTCACCCCACACTCGCAAGAAGAAGATGAGTCCACCGTGCATCTCAGTGGACCCCCCAGAGGGGCTGGAGGCTCCAGGATGCTTCCGGTCAGTGCTGGGCATGGTGGCTCCACCCCCTCTGCCCAGTAGGGACACCTGCCTGAGGAGGCGAGCCCCCTCCAGTGACTCCAAGGACTCTTTTGATCTGGGTGGAGGAGGAGGAGGAGGAGATGGGCTGCCACAAGAGGGGGTTCCCAACCCCAAGCTGTTGACTCTGCCCAACTTCTCCTTTGAGAAGTCAAGCTCTGAGCACTGAACATTTTGCGCACACGCACACAAAACAAAAAACTCTACACACATAGATGCACACGAATAAACACAAGATGCACTCCGTGTATCCATGACAGTGATAGTCATAGTAATAATACCATAGAGAGTAATAATGCTAACTGCAACTGATGAGTACTCCATGACTTCATGAGGAATAGTGACCATCCCTTGTCTTTGTTCTGTACTGCCAAAAAGAAAACAACACTGTACTGAGGACAAACCAAGCTAATAACAGAACTGTTTCTCTTCCATGATGCTGGCAGACATTTGCTGGCAGTCCTATGACCTCCCGTTCGGACGTTCTGTACAGGGCCCCAGACCGGGGAGCCCCCTTCTGGCTGTTTTGGTGACTTTATCTCACTGTATGGTAGAGCTCACTCTCCAGCAGTGGTGAAGGTACAAAGCAATATGAACGTTTTAGAGACACTATTTTCTTAAATTATTGGGCCATAGTGTTTGTACAGGATGTAGATTTTTTTTTAAATTTCATTCTATTTTTATTTGTGTCCTTTTGTGACTTTTCAATGTTTAAAATTGTTTGTCGTTTTTGCTTTATTTTTTCACCATAGGATATTTTTAGCTTTCTTGTTTTAACAAAGGAAAAAAAAAGAAAGAAAGAAAGAAAAAACGTTTTTCAAAGTGCCGAGATCCATGTATTTGTAGTAATAATAATATATATATAAAAGAACTCATTAAACTGCTCTTTGATTTTTAAACTCAAGTCAACAGTCAAAGTGAATTAAATGATGTGTTTTTTGACGTAACTGAAACGTAAACTGCCAGCAAACACAACATACAACCATTGATTCCATAGTCTATGAGGAGATTGTAACAATGCCCTGTTATTCAACCCCAATTCCAATGAAATCGGGACATTGTGTAAAACATAAAAAATAACCAGAATAAGATGATTTGCAAATCCTTTTCAACATATATTCAATTGAATACACTACAAAGACAAGATATTTAATGTTCAAACGGATAAACTTTATTGTTTTTTGCAAATATTCACTCATTTTGAAATTGATGCCTGCAACAAGTTCCAAGGAAATTGGGACAAGGGCAACAAAAAACTGGTAAAGTTGAGGAATGCTCAAAAAACACCAGTTTGGAACATTCCACAGGTGAGCAGGTTAATTGGAAACAAGTGAGTGTCATGATTGGGTATAAAGGGAGCATCCCTTCAGTCCCTCAGGTGGAACTGCATTAAAAACCGACATCATTCTGTAATGGATATTACCACATGGGCTCAAGAACACTTCAGAAAACCATTGTCAGTGAACACAGTTCGTTGCTCTATCAGAGTTAAAACTCCGCCATGCAAAGCGAAAGCCATATATCAACAACACCTAGAAACGTTGCCGGCTTGTCTGGGCCCGAGCTCATCTGAGATGGACTGACACAAAGTGTCCTGTGGTCTGACGAGTCCACATTTCAAAGTTTTTGGAAATCATGGATGTCGTGTTCTCCGGGCCAAAGAGGAAAAGGACTGTCCGGATTGTTATCAGCACAAAGTTCAAAAGCCAGCATCTCTGATGGTGTGGGGGTGTGTTAGGGCCCATGGCATGGGTAACTTGCACATCTGTGAAGGCACCATTAATTCTGAAAGGTACATACAGGTTTTGGAGCAACATATGCTGCCATCCAAGCAACGTCTTTTTCAGGGATGTCCCTGCTTATTTCAGCAAGACAATGCCAAGCCACATTCTGCGGGGCAGTCGTGGGCTGGAGGTTAGGGATCTAGCCTCGTGACCGGAAGGTTGCCGGTTCGATCCCCAGAGCCGACAGCACATGACTGAGGTGTCCTTGAGCAAGACACCAAACCCCCAACTGCTCCCCGGGCACTGCGGATTGGGCTGCCCACTGCTCCGGGCAAGTGTGCTCACT
The DNA here is from genome assembly GCF_015220715.1 of Pygocentrus nattereri. NCBI lineage: Eukaryota > Metazoa > Chordata > Actinopteri > Characiformes > Serrasalmidae > Pygocentrus > Pygocentrus nattereri. The sequence goes on from NC_051223.1 coordinate 19,679,085, forward strand.
GCCCCCTAGTGTGTGTGTGCTCACTAGTGTGTATGTGGTGTTTCACTTCACGGATGGGTTAAATGCGGAGGTGAAATTTCCCCGTTGTGGGACTAATAAGGGTCACTTAATCTTAATCTTCTGCACGTGTTACAACAGCGTGGCTTCGTAGTAAACGCGTGCAGGTACTAGACTGGCCTGCCTGCAGTCCAGACCTGTCTCCCATTGAAAATGTGTGGCGCATTATGAAGCGCCAAATATGACAACGGAGACCCCGGACTGTTGAGCAACTGAAGTTGTACATCAAGTAAGAATGGGAAAGAATTTCACCTACAAAGCTTCAACAATTAGTGTCCTCAGTTCCCAAACACTTATTGAGTGTTGTTAAAAGGAAAGGTGATGTAACACAGTGGTAAACATGTCCCAACTTCTTTGGAATGTGTTGCAGGCATCAAATTCAAAATGAGTTAATATTTGCAAAAAACAATAAGGTTTATCAGTTTGAACATTAAATATCTTGTCTTTGTAGTGTATTCAGTTAAATACAGGTTGAAAAGGATTTGCAAATCATCGTATTCTGTTTTTATTTATGTTTTACACAACGTCCCAACTTCACTGGAATTGGGGATGTACATGCATTCACTTCTATAGCCATTTTTCTTCACAAATCAACAAAGTATACATCAGCCAAATTACTATCTGCACACTATTCAACCTCTTGTTCCATCTCTACTCAGAAAAAACAGCTTTCAGGGTAAGATCAAAAGATACCGTCTGTGTGCTCATTCTGTTGACAGCGTATCCTTGCGCCTTCTAGGTTGAAATGCATTTTGACTCTTTTGTCTCAGCTTCTCCATGAGCCAGAATGGGTATTGATTTAAGCTGCAGTCTAGTCCATTATGAACGTTTCACCAAAGTGATTTCCCTTTCCTTTTCATAATAGTCAATCAGTACATGTACTGGCCTCCTTTTAAAGTCTGGGAAGGTTACATGTGGTAAGAAACAATCAGGGCAAGCTTTAGGCTTTTGGGTTTATGGACCCTGTCTTGCTAGCTTATGTACACGAAAGTTATGTGCTATCTAACGACAATGACACTCACAAGTTGTCTAAATTATATTCATTTATAACAGGCTGATTTGTGCATTGCTGATGATCAGATGCTCATTTGGGTTCTAACCAGTTGCAGTTTAGATAACAGATAACCTTCTTGACACTCTAGATCCAATCTAGAGTTGGATCTATCCATAGTGGTGCTTTACTGTCTGCATAATCAGGTCTTATTATTTATTTCTCCGTCTTTGGCGGCGACTCCGTATGTTTCACACGATTGTCTGTTCATTACAAACATTAGGCTTCCGTGTGTACAGACATGAGAATTAATCAAAGCCTGAGTTTCTAAATCTAGATTAAAAAGTTTGTGTTTGTTAGGTTTTGTGAAGCTGAAACTCAGCAGAATGTTAGACAGACCCTAGATCTACTAATTCTTGTTGTCCAACTACAAGCCAAAACAAATGACATAATGTAATACCAAAAAAGAAAAAAAAAACTTTTTGGCTTCAGATGCACACTTTGAGACAGGATTAATCCTCCTAAATTTAGCATCTTAGATAACATAACGGTACAGTAATAACCCAGATGCAGCTGCTTATGCTGCTTATTAGGTAGAGGCAGCACTGCAAACAACAGGCCTCATTCACCAATATCTTTCTAAGTTTGTTTCTACATGTGTTCTTAAGAAGGGTCCTAAGGAAAAGTCTGTGACGTGTTTGTGCTCTTGAGTGTGTGTAGATTTTGTTCTTACCTAAAAACAAATCCCAAATAAGAAAACATTGGTGAATATTGGTGGAGTTCCTTATTAGTCCTTCAAGAAGAAATTTCGGTAACACCTTCTATGAATGTCACATTTCTAAGCATCGATAAACACATTTATAACATGTTATATTGCATTCATAGGGCATTATTAACATGGCTATAAATACTTATAATAATAATAAATAAATTACACTGAATTACACGTTATAGCCATGTTTATTATACGTTATGAATTGTTATAAATAGTGTTAATATCATGTTATACTGCCAGTGCCAAAGAAATAAGTCCCAGCTTGGAGAGCATAAAGTAAAGAAAATGCAAAGTTTATTTACAAGATGAGTTTTCCAGTATTTCTCAGCGCTGGTGCTGTTCTGGCTGCATCTTCAGGGCTTCAGTACTTTTCTTACCCAGCGCTTCCACTTTAAACACTAAATTACATCACAGCAAACCAAGTGTGCATTTCTGCTAGCATTGCATTGGATATGCAGTGTTAAGTGAGTGCCAAGCTAACAGTGGTGTACATTGACTTTCCCACATTGGGTAAAACACTGATGGCAGCACTAGTTTAAACTCTGACGTTTGAAGCCTATAATGTGCTTTATTGTGTATGTTTTAGTGTTGCAGTAAATTCTTCAGTAAATACTTCGACTTGAAGCCTCACTCTTGACACTGAAGGAGACTTTAGTACAGTATGCCTCGCTTTACTTAGAGCGGACAAATACAACTTATGAGCGCTTATAATTTGTTATGAACCGTACTTATAATGCATTGTGCTAACAATTCATAATGCATAATAAGCATGGCTATAACATGTAATGCATTTTTCTAAATATGTATACACATGTTTATAATGCCTTATGAATACATTATAACATGTTATGTTGGTGAGTGAGGCCCAGTGTATATAGAGGCAGCTTGTTTTCTATAAGTAATTGCATTTCAGAGTAGAGTGAGCGACTGTGGACTACTGTCTGGTAAGTACTGTATCTGTACCTTGTTTTACAGTGTATCATTGTACACAATTGTGTATCAAGCACAATTCATCCCTTCATGTTTTTTTGTTTGTTTGTTGTTTGTTTTGTTTTTTCTAAGTAGAGGGTTATCTGGCTTGCTCAAGGTTAAGAGACAAAGTCAGTCTCAGTTTGACAATGTCACAGCTCCCTTGACTGGGGTTTTTCACCTTACTGAATAAAATGCAGAAATAATGATTTGTTCGCTGTGCATTTGGCCTTTGGAAGAGATGACTCTGATTTAACCAGTGTGGTCTACTGAAGTCATGCAAATGATTATGACTTGATGCACAGATGCATCAAGCACAGAATTATTACTGAGTTTGGACCATGCCTTCCACATCTTTTGGCAATATAAGAAGAGGCAGTATGAGGGGGGAGAACTCTCATCTGGAGTTCTGCAGCCAGTTGCACCAGCAGAACGTAAGTTCAATTGTAGCCTAGTTTGAACATAAACTACTCAAGTGCACAAGACAACTGCATGCAGAGCAATAAGAGCAGCTCTACCGGTGCTCAGGCTGTGTGTGACGCTGATCTTATTATCATTCAATACATAACACAGATTCTTCTAAAAATATAGCAAACAGAGCTAACATTACCTTTCTGTCATTCAGCAGATACAAAGAGCAGTTACATTAGCCGCAGCTTTACTAATGTTACCTACCGTTAAAGTCTGTAGAAGTATTGTGCATGAGAAAGCCAGTTTAAACATGGAAAACAGTCCAGCTGCAGAACAGAATAAACATACATGTACTTTTCAAACCATATCTCTGTAGCTGCAAGTAAGAAGCCAATGTAAGCCTCGCTCGTGTAATAATGCTGGTTTGTTTATTTGACTAGTAAGTAAGGAAGGATGGGGTTGATTGGCATAGTTAGTAGAATGGAGCTCTCACAGAAATATAACAAAAATGATTGTTGGTCTGAAAACTGGAGTTGGTGGTGGTGGGGTGTGGGCAGAAGGTAAAAATGGTTACTTATGGGATGTTAGATGGGGGTTCAGAAGACTGTAGATTACATGCAGTAATTCAAATGTAAAACTGTGTAAACTACAGTTATAGGTAATAGTAATAAGTAGAAATTGAAGGACTACTAATACCTGTTACAGAATAAGTCAACAAACGGTCATTGAAGAACATTTCCAGGACAGTTTGCAGTTCACAGTTCCATAATAGATGAATCCTTCTTTCCGACTATACATAAAACAGCATCTATTTGTTGTTTAATTAAAGTTAAATTGTAATAAATAGCTATAGAACATCTGATATCTGATATAAACTCAACTGTGTACTTTTTCTGACCTTGTGTAATTTCATAAAGTGGTGAGGACATGTCTGCAACCTATCCTAAATGGTTTCTTTCCCTTAGAGGGGGTAGGGAACTGTTTCAGCCACAGCTACCGTCTTTACAAAACATTTAGAACAATAGTGCACAGTATGAGAGATAATCACTATTCTATTCTCAGTATCACAGCTCTACAAAACAATGTAGAGTCTCACAACATCAGTGCTTAGGCACAGTGCTCACCTTCCGGGAGAACAGCAGAGGAACATTTGTGAAGTCATGGCACAGAACACAGTTATTAGTGAACGTTCAGTGATGTCAAACCTATTGAAGAAGAAAACTACAGGAGATTCAACAGGAAGTATGTTACATAATACACAATTCCTTCACAGCTTATATAAAAACAGTGAATGTTATATGTGGATTTTTCTACTGAGCTGGTTGGAAGTCAGAGTTGAAAACATTTTAGACATTGGCTTTAAACTAAAATCCTTTTGCTTTGAGTGATTCTTTACCTTTTATTTTATTGTATTAAATAAAAGATCGAACATTCCATTAACTACTATCAAAACAATCATAACACTATTGCCAAATGTGTCTGTAGTGACTGTTTCAGTGGTGACAATTTTAGTTCATTTTGAGTATAATCCAAAATCTTAGCCAGTACAGGGCTCACAGACACAGCTTTGAGCAATTTACACATATAAAATCATATTTTTTATAAAAACAATAAAACTTTTCATTAAATTGCAGAAAATGTGTTTCAGTAGTGACGATTCCTAATGTTACACTTTGATTTTCAGACTTTGGGACACATTTATTTCAAAATAGTGGGATCTGACTGGGATCTCACTATTTATAACTCACCATGTAGACATCATGGACATGAATGCAGTCTCACTTCATGCTCTAAAATGAAGGGGTGTGGCTAAAATAAGGCTCCGCCCACAGACTGTGTTTCAGTACTGACATGAAAACGTAGAACAGTGAGTTTTTTTATTATTATTATTATTATTATTATTTTGGGATTTTGGGATTACGTTTCGGGACAGACACCTCCCAAGAGAATCTGCCCTACAAATTATGATTTTGTATATTTTGCTCATTGTTATGTATATTAACCTCTTAAACTCCTTGGAACCATCAGTGGTTCCAAAATGCCCTTTGTCATATTCTTCATAACTTTCATATTTCATAAGCTACATTCAAAAAGTGGGTGTCATATGAGAGCTGTAACTGTCTTCTTTCCAGTGAAATAGATGGGTAATGTAATTTTAAACCCTTATAATAGAAGAAGCTGAACTTTTATTTTTTTTTTTTTGGTCTACTGAAAGTTCACCCATTTTTCCACAAATCTGGGCTATAAACTATAAGCAGATGCCATCTCTTCAATGATCTGCTCTGTAAAAATTATTTTTATAAAATAATACAAAGAGCGTCAAAGATTTTTGCCTTTCAGCAGTAAATTGTAAGCATATAGCAATATGTGTATGATAATAGAACAAATTTTCTGTTAATTTGAGGGGAGCATTTACCAAAAAAATTTAATACATGCAATAAAAAATTGCATTCATTTCATACAGTTACTGAATAATTTGCCTTATGATTTGGTCATGTAAATTCAGATAGATAAACCAAAATATACCTTGGAGAATAAGAAGTTAATGGGTTTAAATACTATTTTTTTTTACTGTGAGACTCCAGTTTGAGCTACTTTGGTAGGATGGTACATATAGCTTTCAGAAATACTGGAAATATCATCATATAGTACAAACTATGACGGCTTATAGTAGAAATTGTTAGCTGTGTTCATCATGAATCTCTGTAACCTTGGCGAAATGTTCAACAGTGAAAGACTCAACAGGAAACAGCACTGCTTTGAGTAATTGATTTCCCTTTATGTGCACTGTCAGACCTTTAACAAATGTATGTGGGAACAAGATGACAATGAAGGTCCCTTCAGGACTTTCCTTCTTCCAATCCTGGAAAACATCTTGATAAAAAAGCACTTCTAGTTTATTGCTAAACATCCTCAGGAGGAAATGGCATTTAGCCTCCTCCCTGCATCTAGATGTGTCTTCTTTCCAGCAGCTCACGTCATACTTTCAGCCGTTCTCTGCTTTTCTACTCTAGTTTGACCAATATCTGTAAGTTTTGTTTGTTGGCTTATGAAACAAACAACAACATCATAAACAAAAGAAAACATCTAATGATGTCATAAATCATTTAGTACAACCTGAGTTTCCTGTCATGTTTGTGGTTAAGAATAGCAAAAGACAACTTGATGAGAGGTATAATCCAAAAGCCCTTGTTTATCAGCCTGACCCTGTTATTTACCTAATCAGGGTTTTGTAGGACGTCTGCCCTTATTGGTCAGCTCGCAGCAGATGGAGTGTGTTCATCAGTGTTAATGCCAGATTGCTGGCACTCCACTGAGCATCTGTGTACAAGCCTCAGTGATGCTTGATCACTCCATTATAGATTGATGAGTGGCACTGCAAACCTCCCTCGTATAAATACAATACTGAAAAGCAAAGTCCTGCAGGCTGAATGGTTAATCCTTTGGCTTGAACCACTGCAATTAGGATAAACAGGATAAATGTAACTTATACAAATTTCCAGGTTCATAATGTTTATATGTGGAAAAACCTGCCTATTCAAAATTGCGGTGACCATTGTCGTGATCCCTTTTAAGAGGATTTTTTACTTAGATCGGAATATACCTTTTTACGTTATATTTACAGCGTTTAGCAAATGCTCTTAGCCAGAGTCACTTACAAAAGTGCTTTGTTGTCTACTTAGAGAATGTATCATAGCTAGTTCTTATAGGTTAGAGTAAAAGCTACTGTTGAGTTCAAATATTGCTAGAAACAAAAGCCCATATTGATATCTAGAGAAAATAATGTGCAATACAATAAGTGCAGTACAGTATATTTCTATATGTACTTATGTTAGTGCTCACTTAAGTGCTTTTAAAAGAGATGTTTTCTGCCGGTGTTTAAAGGCTATGAGAGAGTCCGCTGTTTGGACAGCCAGTGAGCCCAGTCTGAATGTAGCATATGAAATGTCAGAGTTTTGGAATAGTAAGGACTAGATTAAATAGATTAAATAGCCCTGAAGTGTACATTTACGTGTATTCTGTCCTGCGTCACTCCCTGGGGTCTATTGAATGAATATAGTCATGAGTCAGTGCTTAAAGTCACTGTGAATCTGAATCATAACGCATTTTCCTTCCATAGCATAAGGTACTGCTCAGTGAAGCATTGTGTCAAGAACTGTCTGTGAAGCTAGCTGAGCTTTTCCTTTAGTGATAGGTGTGGGTGATGGAAACAGGGGATGAAGCATGATGTCATCAGTTAATATTTTCCCCACCTGCTTGTGCATGGTGACAATCAAAAATCAGATTTTGAAGGCTGGCTAAAGTCTTTTGATTTTGATAGAAGATTTTAGTCTTTTAATTGATATGATGAATCGTGATTACTATGAGCAGAAATTTAAAGTAAAAAGGTAAAAACTGTGTATGTTTGATTGGGAGAAATTAGGCAATCACATTGTGTCTCAAATTTGAAAAGAAAATAAATCAGTATGAATTATAATATATATATTTTTTATAATTAAAATATATAATATTTACCCTTTGCAGCCTCCATTCTCAGCGCTTGGTCCAGCTGACCTGAACATTATGTCTATAATAGAAACATGCAGGAAGGGGGGGTTAAACACAATAAATTATCATTTATTATTGTATCATAAATGATATTATCATATCATGTCATTCTCCATTTACTCTGTTTGTTTGTTTCGTTTTGTTTCCTTTACCTTTAAACTTGAAACGGTTTTATTTGACGAGCAACATACCAGGAGATTTGAAAGCTGCCTTTTATCAAATTTCTTCTCATGCTTCACTGAAATGATCACTAAAATGAATGTTTTAATAAGCAAATTAATTTGGAAGCAGCATATTTTCAATTTCAGGTGTTAGTAACTGGGCATATATAAAGTGTGCAGCATAGAGTATTTTTAAAATTGCAAAGAGGGAGCACAGGCCCTGGGGAATGTAGGGCCCTGAAAACATATGGTATCATAGTATTATCAAAATATAGTATTTTGAATTCCAATCCAAATATTATTCAATGCGCAACTAGGGATGAGATTTTTTCAATTACATTAGTTGTTACAATTGCAACTGTAACTGTGCAGCTGTAGTACTAATTACATATTGTCAGGCAGTGTTGAAGTTATGTAACAGACAGATGTATGGAGTTCTTTACTGTCCCATTCTGTCTCATTGCTTTCTGGTGATGAATTCTAGCACACATCTACAGTGAAGAGAAACCATTTCAAATTTACTCACAATATTTGAACATTTCCAAACATAGTTTATAAAAACATGCAGATATTAAAATGTATCCCATATTTGAGGTTAATCATCACAGACTAAGGAGCTAGCTGTAACTATCTCCAGAACAGTACAGAACTAATGAACTGAATTCCAAACCTAAAAACATAAAAATATGTCATCACTGTCCTAACCAAACCTCATATCCCCACTATGTCAACTTTACAGGGAAAGGCAAGAAACATTCTTACCTTGTTGATGGAACAAAATTGAATTCCAAGTCATTTTGTATGTAGAACAGAATAATAAAAGTAATAAAATGGAAATAAATGGTTTTTCGACTATGACAGCAGGCGTCAAAATAAATGTGGTATTGTCCGCCACAAGCCGCACTGCCGCAGGAGCACTGGAGGTTTGGCCTTGCCAAGAGGCTTTCAGGAGGTGCTGCGCTCCTGGTAAGAAAAGGCAGTGTTTGGGTTGTTATTTGTAACAATGACGTTTAGTTTGAAGGGGTGTTAGTGTCTACCATGATGTGAAGTTGTATGGCTGATAGTGTTCTTTTCTACTCTTCTTGCTCTGGTCAGCAGCAGTAGTAGTGGTCAGGTTCCCCCTTGCTGGCTTTTTCTAAAAAAAAAAAAAACTTTCACCTGTCATTGCAAAGTTTCCTGTGTCTTATTCTACACCAGCACCACAATATGATCAAAAGTTCCATCATAGTGCAGAGACTGTGTCAAATATGCAAAGTTATTTTAAACATATATAACTTATGTTTATATAAAAGCAAATTAGAAAAGCAAACATCAGTATGATAACATTGGAATATATTCTGTTTACATCTATAGTATGTTTATGATGTATCTGTACATAAAAAAAACAAAATTGCTCTTTTTTTATCCATCCATAACTGTTATGCACCTTTTCCTTACATTCATTCCTTCCTCATCCTTCCGTTCTTCCATAAACTGCTATTACTCTTCCATAAACTGATTTGACACCTATTCTGTTTAAGAATTTTTAATTAAACATTTAATTTATTTATGTTTATTGTCAGTTGAAAACACATAGAAACCTACACTACACCAAGTAATAGTTTCCAGTTGATTTTATTTAGTTTAGCTCTCTCTGTCTTTATCTTCGCTTGTTTCTTATGCATCTCTGTCCTCAGATTATTGTAAAAGCACACATTAAACATACTTTATAAAAGGCTGTTTGTACTAAACCCAACTAACAGGAAAGATAGCTACTCATACAGTTATTGAGACAAAAAACAGCTACAAAAAATGTAGCTACATGATGCTATACCATCAATTTGCTGGTTAAAAGTGGATGTGTTCATGTTCTTTCTAGTATTTTACATGTAGGTAACAAAATGCAGCTTTAATTTCTCATCTAATCAATAAGCTATTATGGAGTCTGTAGCCTAAACTGAGAAGCTACTAGCTAAACTAAAGCTTGCTGACTGAGCCAGCAACATTACAAGCAGTCCAAACAAAAAAAAATCTAGGATTTGCAATTTAAAATTTTAATGTGTTTAAACTAACTAGCTACATTTTACTATAGCAATGTTATATCTCAGCTTTTAGTGTGTGTGCTGCATACCTGAACATCTCAAAAAGTTAAAGTTACTCTAGTACTGTAATGTCTCATACAGAGAAAAACGAGCGGGCAATTCATTCTATGGCCAAGCCACAGCTGTTCTGAGGTCAGCTGAGAGCCAGTCACTGCTCATTGGGTAGGTACATCGCTAAATCTGATAAAACCCTTCAGAGGATCTTGTAGTCCTAACCCTAGTCACAAATACAATGGGCGCTGATTAATGAAGAAATTCAGACAGCATTGGATGCTAAGCAGTGAGTGGAGGGTTAAGAAAATAACATGGAGCTCGGCAGATTTTGATTGGCCATAATAGTGTGACAGCTCTCACAGAAAACAAATCAAAGCATAATAAATATTCTGTCCCCATTTGGGTGGGCCTGTGCTACTGGGGCTGCACATCTGAGAGAGTAGACTACTGTATTATCATAACCGCGCTGTGGGGGAAAAAAAATCATTCTGAAACTAACGAGGTCCGGACCGCTGCCCCCATAGCTTGTTACGACCGTGTGTGTGTGTGAATTCTATGGCATACACAAAACTCGGTAATTGAGAGAAAAAAATGAATAATGAAAACAATTTTTTGGTACTAAAACTTCAGGGTCACTCTTGAGAAACATCTGTCTGATTGCTGCTGTGGTTGACATTTCTGTGGGGATATGAGAACGTGATGTTCATATTGATATGTATGTGAGTGAACACCAATCTTTGCAACCCTGAAACCCCCCTTATATTTTTCTTTTTTTGTCTCTCTTGCTTGGTCACACACACATGCACATTTTTTTACAGCTCATATAACAAGTCTTTCATCTGTTCAACATGTTTTATATTCAATTACAGATTTAGTCGCAAAAAGTGAAATTTTATATTTACTATTTTATATTTTAAAATTTTATTTTGAAGAACATTAAGGTAAAAAGGAACAAAAAGAAATAAAGGCAAAAATATCATTGTGACCAGGAAAGAACAAGGTTTAATGACTGTAGACTGATTTTGTTTATTTATGCTAGTGTAGAAGAGCTTCTCCAGTACAACATGAAATTAGCCATCTGAGGCTAATCAATATGGTATTTTGAGCATTCTTCACTAATTATGCTGTTAGTGACTGGCGTACAGTTAGGAAATAATTCATGGGGGAAGGACTTGATTGTGGTTTATTTAAATGTGATTCCAAACTGTCGGGAACTTTGTTACTGTCAGGGCCACGGAATCTGCTCCTCCCACTTTCCCGTTTTTAGTGGTGCTGGCCCATTGTTCACCAGCTCCACCCTCTTCCTGCATTCTCACACCTGCTGTGCATCACCCTGTCTTTAGGAATCCTTCAGTTTGATCTTCCTGTTTGTGAAGTCTTTGGCGCTCCAGCTAGTTTCTAAATATTATTTAATCCTTATTTTCTCCTTTAGACTAGACCTTTTGCCTGTTTGCTGGCATTGCACTTCGACCGATTACCTCTCTGAGTGTGTGTCTAATAAAGCACTTTGCAATTGCATCCAGCATTGCCTCCAGTGAGCGTGACACAGAGAAGGCAAAAGCCACAAACACAGCATCAAAGATTCCTCTCTGGCTATACGCTGTGCTGATCTGAGGTGCTCTAATTTGTGTTATGATACAGCTGTTTGCAAAAGTTTGAAAATCCCTGTCCAAATCAATGTTATCTTGGTTTTCTACATGAAAATAAGTTAACACTACAGGGAACAAAACATGTCAAATGTGCCATAACTTTCGCCCAGGCCACATTTTCGTGTTTTTGTCGTGTTGAATTCAGAAAATAAATGTCAACTGTGGATTAAAATGTACAGAAGTGTGCTCTCCGTAGAGGATGTGGTAACTTATTTCTCTTAGAAAATCAATGAAGCATCAATGTATCATATATCATATTGTTTTATAGCAGTGTTTTCCAGCTCCAGTCCTGCTTCACTGCAGCTGAAAAATATTCTACATTATGGATTCTGTGGCAAAATATTAAGTTAAAGTGTAGAGTCTAGAGTACATTTTAGTAGATGTAAAGTAATATTTACATTTATCAAATCAAATCAAATCAAATTTATTTATATAGCGCTTTTTACAACTGATGTTGTCACAAAGCAGCTTTACAAAAATGGGAATCACAGCACAGAGAATCAGACAAAACACTGAACATAATATACAGAATATACAGAACCCCCGTGAGCGCTGAGGCAAGGAAAAACTCCCTCAGAGCTGGAGGAGGAAGAAACCTCGGGAGGACCAAGACTCACATCTAAAGGGGGGACCATCCTACCACTGGTCAGACAACTTATAAGTTAAACATTGAAAAGTCAATTTTACATCCACGCAGTTCTAATATATTCAGGTGTGTATAATCAACAGTGGAAACAATTAGAGTTCATATAGATTTGGATGTGATCTGTAGTGGAGAAGCTGCGTTCCAGAAACTTCCATCAGTCTGGTCAATCAGGGGGACAGGGGGACTTGAGGGTGGGACATCCATCAGTATTGGGCCGGACCGGTGGACAGTCAGTAACTCGGAGGAAGGAAAGATTTAGGAATTAGTTTAGACTGGATTTATGAAGAACAGAAAATGTAAAAAATTATCAGAGTGTGACTAATGACTCCGGCAGGTCTGAATATGACAGCCTAACTAAAGGGAGAGAGCCAGAAGGTAACATAGACACGGAGGCTCCCTGAGACACTGGCATTCACCCACTCCACCGTCCACAAACCTGAGTGACTGCATGTAGTGAGTGACAGCAGCACCAGCATCTCAGTTTACCCACAATTCACTATGTCCATGAACCCCTGGATCTGCAGCCTTATCTAAAGGGAATTAACATTAACTACCAAAAGCTAAACTAAACAAGTAAGTTTTTAGTCTAGACTTAAAGATTGAGACTGTGTCTGAGTCCCGAACATTATCGGGGAGATTATTCCAGAGTTGGGGCGCTTTATAAGAGAAAGCTCTTCCTCCTGCAGAGCTTCTCTGAATTTTGGGAACTACTAGGAAGCCAGCACCCTGTGATCTAAGTAATCGTGGTGGTTCATAATAGGAGATAAGGTCTCTCAGATACTCAGGAGCGAGCCCATGTAGGGCTTTATACGTTAACAGGAGAATTTTATAGTCTATGCGGAATTTGACTGGAAGCCAGTGAAGAGCTGATAGGACTGGACTAATATGGTCAAATTTTCTAGTTTTAGTAAGGACCCTGGCTGCAGCATTTTGAACTAGCTGAAGTTTATTTAAGTTACTGCTAGAACATCCTGACAGTAGCGCATTACAGTAGTCTAGCCTTGACGTAATGAAGGCATGTACTAATTTTTCTGCGTCATGTAAGGATAAAGCATTTCTTAGCTTGGCGATGTTACGGAGATGTAGAAAAGCTGTTTTAGTAACATTAGATATGTGTTTATCAAATGCTAGATCTGAATCTATGATAACGCCAAGATTTTTAGCTGTTGAACCAGGTGTGACTGAGAAGTCGGCCAGATTCAACATTAGGTGTGATAATTTATTTCTAGCAGCTTTAGGGCCTAATAGAAGAACTTCTGTTTTATCACTATTTAATAGAAGAAAGTTGTGTGACATCCATGATTTCACATCTTTTATGCAATCCTCCATTTTCTTTATTCTCTGTTTGTCATCAGGTTTGGCTGATATGAAGAGCTGCGTGTCGTCTGCATAACAATGAAAATTAACATTATGTTTTCTAATAACTTTGCCCAGGGGGAGCATGTATAACGTAAATAATAACGGTCCTAAGATAGAGCCTTGTGGAACTCCATATCTAACCTTTGTATAATTGGAGGGTATATTATTTACCCTCACAAACTGAAAACGATCGGTCAAGTATGATTTGAACCACGATAAGGCAGTTCCAGTTATACCGACCATTTTCTCTAATCTTTCTAGGAGGATATTATGATCTATTGTATCAAAAGCTGCGCTCAGATCAAGAAGTACCAGTAAAGAAACGCAGCCTTGGTCAGCGGCAAGAAGCAGATCATTTGTTATCTTAACTAGAGCTGTCTCAGTGCTATGATGAGGCCTAAATCCAGATTGGAATTTTTCATAGATCTGGTTTCTTTGCAGATAAGAGCCAAGTTGTTGGGCCACGGCCTTTTCTAAAATCTTAGAAATAAATGGTAAATTTGAAATAGGTCTATAGTTAGATAGTACACTAGGATCAAGATTTGGTTTCTTGATCAAAGGTTTAATTACTGCTAGTTTAAAGGCTTTGGGAACATACCCCAGGTTTAATGATGAGTTTACTATTGTTAATAGTGGTTTAATTATGTCTGGTAATACCTGTTTTAATAGTTTTGTGGGAACTGCATCAAGTGTACAGGTTGTGCAGTTTGATGAGGAGATAATTTTCTCCAGTTCTAAATGATGTAGTGGGTTAAAAACTTCCAACCTGACTTCGGTAGCTGGATTTTGTTCTATATCAGCCACACCAGATGACAGACAAGATGTGCTATTTATCTGTTGAATTTTGTCCCGAATATTTTCGATTTTATTATCAAAATAGTCCATAAAAGCATTGCTAGTGTGGATTGCTGGAATCTGAGGATCAGTACCTGCCTGATTTTTAGTCAGTTTAGAAATAACACTAAAGAGAACTCTAGGGTTGTTTTTATTAATCTCGATCTGAGAGGCCAGATACTCTGAGCGGGCTTTATTAATTTCTCTTCTATATTCAACAATACTGTCTTTCCAAGCAGAGTGGAATACTTCCAGTTTGGTTGATCGCCATTTTCGCTCAAAATTTCGTACTAATTGCTTTAAAGTACATTTAGACATACGCAAGGACATAAAAGTAGAAAATAATTTAAAAAAAAAATAAAAAGACTCAGCACATCCATTATTTATTTATTTGTTTATTTATTTATTTATTTATTCAGCATAAAACTAACTATGATGCTAGGCACAAGCTAATCACACTCTATAAAAATAGGACTCGACAGCCTAACCTTTCACTGCACACATACAGCCTCTTTGACTACATTGTGAGCCACTGTTTTATAGGGGTTATATATAAAAATAGGAAAAAATGGCATAAACATGAATAAATGCATCCATTATACCTTAGAGACAAATACACATTGGTATGGTCAGTAGGACATGCTGAAAGAGAGACAGAAAAAAGGAATAGCTCTTATTGTTATTTCACTGATATGTAAACTGCCAGTTTCCCCCACCCCTATAGAAATGGTCAGACCTGTGTGTTTAAAGACTGAAGTTAGATTTGCATTATTGGACTCAGTCATACTACTGATCTGGGAAATAAATTGAATACAGCATCTTAAACTGCACCTAGAGGCTGATACATTGTCATTATTTTTGACAGAGGTATTATAATTAGTCTAATTGCTGTATTACTGCTTACCTACTTTAAATAAGAAAATGGATTATCAGTGTAACATAACTGTTGTTTTGAATGAGAGCAAATGGGGTCATGACAAACTGTAACAGCTAACTTTCTTTTAATCTTAACCATAACCATTCCTTAATGTGCATGTTGGTTCATACACATTCCAATAAATGTGTAACTATGAGGTTACACCAAACACCAAAAGAATGCAGCAGTATGTTATCTTCATTTCTAGAGAACAGGACATTTGCAGAAGTGAAATACTGAATAGGGAGCTCTTATTTTTCTTTCACGCAAGTTCTGAATGTGAATTTCAGAAATTTTGGGTAAATTGCATAGTTTACTCTCTATTGTTGCCTAAGGGCAACATTTTCCACCCTTTATAATTACACAATGCATATGTAATGACAAGAAGTGAAGAGAGAAGGTCGAATAAACAAATAAAATGGTTGTACTTGGTCAGTTGGTCTTGATCTCCTGGTTAGTATTTTTAAACATTTTTGGCATGGTGCAACTTGTGGATGACACATTTTTGCACCAGAGCATTTCCGTCAGAAAAAAAAAAGGTTTTCATAAATTCTCATCCATCCAAACATACTATCCACATCTGTTGGAGTGTGAAGTTCATTTTTGTAACATTCAGTATCATATAAATCGTTTTTATGATAAACTTTTAAAAATGTTTGTATGTTTGTTGCCTGGAAGCAAAATTGTAATGGATATAGCCAATAGCACGTAAAGTGACATTTCACAAAAATGAATACCTTTGTATTGTCATTGTATAAATACAAGAAGATTCAGTGTGCACTTCTCTGCTAAGCTACCTTAGAAATAATTAAAAACAATAATAACAATAACAATAAAACATTTATATAGCTGCAGTTATGTAGTTACTTAAAAGAACACTGCAGGCATTTTTTATTTTTTCTAATTAAGCATATTTTTGTTTAGAATTATTTGTGTTTTTGTTGATTTATGAAATATAAATAATTTAGTAATTAACATGTTTGCAATATTAGTGGCTAGAAGCCATTCTATTCAATACTGACATGTAGCAGTAAACATACTGTCTGTTTTACCAGAGTCATCAGCTTTGTTTAGAAAATGAAAGACAATTCTATTAATCGGAAAGTAGCTGATTCTTTATTTTAGCATTAAATGAACTGTTTGTGGTTTTTAAATGATAGGTTGGTATGCAAGCTGTTTAAATCCGACTTCACAATAATATGTCACGGTAACATGGTTTGATTGAAAATACATAAAATAGAATTGCTCTTATTCATTCATTCATTTATTCATACATACATTTATTTATGGTATTTAAAGATCAAGAAAATGTATCTTAGGGTGAGAAGTCCGGTCATCCGGGAGGGACTTGGAGTAGAGCCGCTGCTTCTCCATGTCGAGAGGAGCCAGCTGAGGTGGTTCGGGCATCTGGTAAGGATGCCTCTTGGACGCCTCCCTCGGGTGTCGCAGTCAAGTCCAACCAGTAGGAGACCCCGGGGAAGACCCAGGACATACTTGCTTGACTATATTGCCCAGTTGGCCTGGGAGCACCTCAGAATCCCCTTGGGGGAGCTAGTGGAAGTGGCTGATGAAAGGGAGGTCTGGGCCTCATTGCTTAGGATGCTGCCCCCACGACCCGAACCCAGGAGAAGAAGAAGAACATGGATGGATGGATGGATGGGAGGATGGATGGATGGATGGATGGATGGATGGATGGATGGATGGAAAATGTATCTTTAGTCAGCTTTTTTAAAATATTAAACAGAAAATCTTTGTTCCACACACTACATCTTTTCTATACATTTGGCACATTATTCTCTTCAAAAAACAACAACATACTAATATATATATATATATATATATATATATATATATATATATATATATATATATATATATATATATATATATATATATATATTAATAAATAATAGTTAAGTTTATACACAAGGCAAGACACACAATGTGTGCAATAGAAAAGCAAATAATTGCTTTGGAATCTGTGCAATCAGGAGAAAAAAAAGATGAACCATCTTAGTGAGTGAATTACAGTTCAGCCATAGGCAGCTTACTTAAATTGTGTACATCAGACCTTTCTCTCAACATTTCTAAACGTAGCCTAGCCTTCATTTCCAGGTAATGCGGCCCTGCCATCACCTGAATATGGACATCAAACAAAATGTAAGGGATTAAAAGAGTGATCCCCACAGCAGTGCTCAGCCAGCAACATTCCCAAAACACTCCTGGCTGCAAACTAGACACAGTGCAGCTAAGGTTAACACCATACAACATTGAAAATCCCTTCTGACATGTTCTGCTGCTCTCAAACGTGCTCAATACTAATGTGCTTAACCTTAACACGAAGATGATGTTGTGAGCATCATTCAACTGCTTAACCTTGCGCTAATATGAATATATGAAACTTTTACAAGCTGATGTTTTCTCAGCTTCTTAGCCTCTTGCTGAAATGTTCATTAAGACATGTGATAACTCATAAATAGGCTAATGAAAGGCCCTCATGCTTGACATTCTTAATCAATGCACTGCAGCTGGTTCAAAATTCTGTTCATCATGCCCTTAGTAGTCATACTACTTATACTGCTACCAAGTGTCTCGTCAATTCCCTATGAGCTTTAATAAAGTGAGATGTAGAACTATCATTAAACTTGGGATATTTCAACATCAAAGCAATTAATGGAAGTGTAGTTTTATACTTTGATCATTTGATTTACATAAATGTAGCACAACAGCAAAGTGATAAATGAAATGAATATTAACTCTAGCAGCCAAACTAGTAGCCCGATATCATGCATGTGTATCATGTTGAAGAGCGGTAGTTGAGTGTGGTTTTCCATCAATAAGAGATGAGCTGTTCTCATCTCTTATTCAGAGGGGTTACCTGCACTGATGATTCAAGTCCAGAGATGAGAACGAGGTTATACATGAAATCTGTATTTTTATATATTTTTAGTAATGAAAATCAGACATAAATAAGGGGGCTTCACTACACAGATATCCAGAGTCAGTCTTCCATTTGCTTTTACCTTCTATGCTGACTTTATTACAGATCAACCTGCATGTAATTCTTCAGTTTTGACAGCCTTTGCCAGTTTTTGCAAAAAAACTGCTGCATTTATTGGTTATTTATTGACAGTCCATGAGACCCTCAAAGATTGCTTCAAGGGATCAACCAGTCATTATAAATAAATAAATAAATAAATCTGGCAATTCAAGATCTCACATTTTTCATTACTGCATACATGGTATGTGGCAGAGGCAGCTGCCTAAGGCAGGAGCAAGCAAACAAATACATTATTAAACTGGTCATACGTACGTGATTAAAACCACAGTACAACAAAACTGTACCAATATTTGTGCTCAATGAAAAAATGGGTTTATACACAAAGTGTTATAATTCCAAAGTGATGAAATATGATGAAACACACTATTCTGCCCTCAATTAGAGCTTCTCAAAAAAACTGTGAGGTATTTATTGCACAGAGCCTCTTCAGTGTCTTACACAGACTGGAATCAATATAACCAAAGTGTGTTGACATCATAGAATTCTAAGCATATCAGTGGTAAAATGAATGCGGCAGTTAAGCGACATTATACTGAATAAAGACAACCCAAATATGTCTAAACAATAAGTGGCCTTATACTGACATTCACATGCAAATACATCTCTGAGTTGTTTAACAAGTTGCAACAAAAACTACAAAGAAAGGAACCTTTTCAGAACTATTAGAGGCATAGAAAGTCACAGCTGGAGATGAGCTTTTGCCTGTAAACATGCCTGCGTACTGCATTCCATTACTTCAGCAACACCATTTTTATAGCACAGGTGCACTTTCTGCCAATTTTCTCATTCCACCAGCCGTGGCATATTTCTTGTGCTATTGGACTTCTTGGAGCACAGCAGTACTCAAAGGAGTTCTTTTTATATATATTTTGAAGGCACTGCAGTTCTGGGCATTTGAATCAAGTGCTGCATTAGTTTAAAAGGGATGTCTGGTTCAGTGTACTATCCAAAGACTAGTAGATAAAAGCCTTTCACAGATGGAGCTGGTTTCTCATCACTATTTGTGTAGTTCAAGATGGATTCCCTCAGAAGATGTGCTTGAATGAAATGCATCCTTATTTTCAAGTCAAATGAAACAAATTCTGACGATGTGTTGGCTGAGGGTCTTTTTAATAGAAGTGGCACTTAGGTGGGGGTTTATATATGAAGGAAGGACATCAGGTTTGTACACCAGTGTCACATGAGGCTTGTTACACTTTTACATTATGCACCTCTATCATGCTTCTTTCAAGAATGAACAGGATCTCTACCTTGGGATGCAGTGAAGAGATGTGGCTAGTTATGGACTTCAGTCAAAGCTGATGTCTTGTGGCCTTTGGGGTAGAGATATACGTCTTGTTATCAAGTAGCAGGTTGTTCTTGTGGGTATGGCTGGACTGACATTCAGTTTGCAGTTATAGGAATGGCCAGACTGGCATTCAACAGACTTGCTGTTTCTGATACACTTATATCCTAAGTGCCTAAGAAACAGTGTTCCTGCTATTTGAAATAATCAGAGGCCGTGGCTAGAGACCTTTTACTTTGATCATTGAGGGTAATGTTTATTCTTCCTTTCTTCAACAAGTGACCTTTAGTGTACATATTAACAACATTTCTCTGTCAGGCCCTGTTGACCGATATGAGGGGCAGTTCAAAGGAGGTACATGAATTAAGATTTTAAAATACCTACAGTACAACTCTTTTAACTGTTATTCAAACAGAACATACAAAAAAATCTTACAACAAGCTACAGATGCACAGCACAGATTGGAATTGGAGAATTTTTGCTCCAGATCTGCGATTGGCCAATTTTTTTTTGTTTTATTTTGTTTTGTTTTGGCTGATCTGTGCTGCAGTTTTGGCACAGATGATGTAAAGGAAGGTAAATGTATGTCATATAGTCTTACATTCCACTGCTTCACTTATACCCAAATGGCTTAGTTTTGCTTTACCTTTGCCAAATAGCCCTTCTGATGCAGCACTTGGCTCATATTTTCAATAGGCTGATTACTGACAACAAAAATTCCTGTTTAGCCCATTAAAGAGAAAATAATATCATTTATGTTGTGACTTTAGCTAATAGAAAGAATATATATATATATATATATATATATATATATATATATATATATATATATATATATATATGTGTGTGTGTGTGTGTGTGTGTGTGTGTTTTTATTTAGTCCACACAGTGTGAACTTCTGGTTAACAACAGGGGAAAACAAGATAAAAAATAAGATTAAGTATAATAAGGTATACTTCTCTCAGTTTTACCATCCAGAGGAATCCAAAGTTGAAAGTAATTTTTTTTTTTGATTTGGGCATTGAAAACGAGTAGAAAAGAACATCCTCCAGTCGGTCTAAATATAAAGAGTTTCTAAGGCTTATCTTATGACCATTTCTGGGGCCTTAATTTTCTATTTGAAATTTTGAATAACTTGCCATATTAATGTTTTTTGTTGGTTTACTTACAACCTCATTTCCAAAAAAGACACGTGCAAAATGTCAATTAAAACAGAATGCAATGATGCGCAATTCATTTAAACCTTAGACTTACAAGGACACCATATCAAACGCTAAAACTGAGAAAGTTTATTGTTATTTGAAAAATATAAGCTCATTTTGAATCTGATGCCAGCAACACGTTTAACGAGGGCATGCTTACTACTGTGTTACACCACCTCTTATTTTAACAACATTCTGTAAGCATTTGGAAACTTAGGAGACAAGTAGCTGCAGTAGTGTAGTGTTTGAAAGTGAAATGTTTTCTCATTCTTGCTTAATGTAGGATTTTAGTTGCTCAGTGGTTCAGGGTCATAATGTGTCAAATGTTTGTCTGAACTGCAGGAAGGCCTGTTTAATACTGCCCTCACAGATGTACAAGTGACCCATGCCATGTGCACTAATGCACCCTCACATCATCACTGATGCTGGTGTCACGATTGGCCCCTCCCAGTCCAGTCCATGTGTGTTTGTTTTGGTTTAGCCCCCTCATTTCATGTCTCCACCTGTTTTCCACCTGTCCCTCTTTTTCCCTGTGTATTTAAGCCCTGTGTTTGCCCTTTGTTTTCGCTGGTCTTTGTCCTTGTCCTGTTTGGATCTTTGTTTGTAGTTTGAATTGTCGTTTGACACGTTTTGATTTGTTTGCTGTGTTGCTCTGTTGTGTTTATCTTGGTTCTTAGTTATGTCTGTCCACCTTCAACTCGGTGTAGATTATTGGAACGTGGAATGTCTCGACTATGACCCTGGATTTGTCCTTAATAAATCTCGCTTATCTCAGCGTATGCGTCTGCCTCCTTGTTCCACGTTACAGCTGGATTTTGAACTGTGCACTGATAATATGCTGGATGGTCCCTCTTCTCTTTAGCCTAGAGGATGCACTGTTCATTGTTTCCAAAAAAAATTCTGAATCCTGTTTATGTATGGTTTATTCTTTGAATAGTAAAGTTTTAACTTGCATTTGTGGGATTGAGCCTTTAAGTCTTTGCATGCAGAGATTTCTTTTAATCTTTTGATGATATGGTGTACTGTAGATGATGAAAGTTCTTTGGTATTTTACATTGAAAAACTTTATTCTTGAATTGTTGCTCTATTCGCCTGCACAGTTTTGGTTTGAAACATTTTTAGATGTTTTATTCAGTATTTTAAGAATTCTGTTAACAAGAAGTATATCCACTCCTCCCACAACATACTGCATATCCCAACATGCAGCCAGTAGAAGAAAAGCATGCAAACCCTCTTATGTTAATCAGTGTAGATTTTATATGTGCCTGGTAAGCGGTAGCATTTAAAACTTCCCATGGCAAGACCTGCAATATTCTTTGTTGCACTCAAACTCTGAACGAGTGCCTTTGCAAGGTGATTGACAAGCAGCAGTGAAAACACACTGAGTTTTCCCGGTGGAAGGTTTTTACTCCTCTGTGGATATAAAGTCCTGTGCAGTGGAACTGAGGACCACTGGTGGGCAGACTCTTCATTTTCATCATTTTTATTTTCAGACTCTATATCTGTGAGAGAGAAAGCCTTCAGTTCTTTCCTGCACAATGGTTACAATATAAGGACTGTATATACAGATATAGGTGCTAAGGTTTTGGTAACTTAGCCATAGACCAATTGGCCATGCAAAAATTCTGCAATAAAAGTCCACTTTCGCCTGCATATATACTAAATAGAAGTATCTTTAGAACTGGGTAAACATCGTATATGTTGTCCAGGGAACACAGGGCGGAAAGGAAAGCTTCATCTTTGGCAAGTTCCTACAGCAGAAGCAGACCCCAATGAAGGATTATAAATGGCAACTTTAAGTTGAGGGTATTTATATTGAGGGTAATTATGAGGGTATACTAATTGGACAAATTAACAATCTTGTCATTTTTTGCAAATTCTTTGTGATTGATGATGGTCTTGTGTAAGCAGCCATAGATGTCACCAGATCACTTTTTGCTTTTAGTTTTGTCTTCAATAAGAAAAACATGTGCTAAGGATGTTCAGATGGGTGATTCATTTGGCCAGTCCATCTTCTTTTAAGAAGACTGAAAAGCAAAAGAACCTTAGTAATATGTTCCAGGGAATCATTCTGTTGAAAGTTGAAGCATTGCCCAGTGAGTGCTGATAGATTTGATTTGAACTGAAAATGCTTTGGAGTTTATCCAGCCATTGCTCTCAGCAGTAACAGTATCAATGATAATAAATGAGTCAGGTCTACTTGCAACCATAAACAGTCATGCAGCAGTTCAGGTAGAATGCATTAGATCACTTCTTTTCCTCTTTCTATCTCTTTGCTATAATTTAATGTTTGCCTCAAGCTTCCTTAATGTGTTTATTTTAGAAAGCTGTGAAGTGTAATATGTCACTGGTTTTGTCCTAAAGTAATGACTCTGCTGGTGAATTCTCATCTTTATGTTAGTTTATATTTACATTTTGGGTAACGTTCTTAATCCATTCATCTGTGCAATCGAAACAAACTTCAGATACAAATTCTGCAGTAGACCTCCTTAATTTTACAATTTATAGAGCAAAAAATTGTTTAACTATTTTTGTCCTATGACAGTGAAAGGAGTGCATATGGTGCCCTGCACAATTATTTTTAGTATACTTAAAAAAAAATCATAGGTTAAACTTCACTGAATTATGCACACATTTCCATTCAGTCAAACTGTAACGTGTCAAACAGATTCAGATGCTCTCAGATGTAAAAGTTAAAGGTGGCTTTACTTATAGAATCACAGCCCAAAGGTCGATGTCACAAAACAGGCATGGATCAGTTTGAGAAAGCATAAGAAAGACAAAATCACAATCATAACACCAGGTGAACAATGTAAAAAAGGGAAAGGCAAAAACATAGTCAAAAATACGGGCAGAAAGTCAAAGTTCGAAATCAACAACCAGGCAAACAATCCGACGGGTTGGGCAAAAAAGGCAAAGTCAAAAAACAAAGACAAAGGTCATACACAGGAAACATATACCAGAACAAACACTCAGTAGATCACAGATCGGATACGATACCTTGCGACTTCCTTATTCTAAAGCCCAGGCTTATATACTAAACTAGGTTTCTCATATGATCAATAACAGAGGTGACACACATTAATATTCAGGAGAGTGAAAGCACTGATAGGAGCACAATAGGAGTCATGTGAGAAGTCAGGTGAGGTGGGAGGTTGAGTCCAGGTGAGTATCATTGTTTGTTGGCTGCATGGGCTGCATGTGATCTCCCAGAAGATTCTGGGAGATTGAGTCTGAATCCAACAAGGCACAGTTACAGTAGTCCTTAGTAGCCAACCAGACTCTATCTCCTGGCTGGTAGACTTGAGTCTCATTCCTTTGCGATCAGCCTGCTCCTTCTTCTGTCAAAGCACCTGTTCAACCCTCTGATGTGTCTGCTCCCAAATTTGTTCACTCCTCTCCATCCAGAAATCTATGGCTGGAACTTCAGAGGAAGCCCCAGTCAAAGGTGCTATGGGATGTTGATATCCCAGAATGCACTGGAAAGGAGTCAAACCAGTTGCAGAACTCATGAGGGAATCTCGGCCCATGCCAAGAATCGGACCAGTCTGAGTGATTCTCGTGACAAAATATTCGCAAGAATTTAACCATGTCTTGATTAATCCTCTCACATTAGATTGAGGATGATACTCTGTGTTGAGACTAATAGAAACTCCAATACTTTCAAATAAAGCAGCCCAAACCTGAGAGGTAAACTGTGGTCCCTGCTCTGACACAATGCCCTCAGGTATCCCTAATAAATGAAAAACATGAGCATGAGCATGGCTTCTGCTGTCTGGAACACTCTAGAAATGGAGGTGAAGGGGACAAATCTGACACCTTGGGAAAAGCGATCAATAATAGTGAGGATTGTAGTATAGCCTTGCTATTCTGGTAAGTCTGTTACACAGTCTATAGCAAGATGTGACCAAGGTCAGTTGGGTACTGGTAAGGGAACAAATTTACCAGCTGGCAATGACAGGAAAACTACAAAAGAGTGTATGTCTCTATGCATGGACTCCCACCAATATTTGTGTGACAATAGCTGACATGTTCTTGTTTCTCCTGGGTGGCCAGAGGTGTAAGAAATGGATACATATGTCTTATCTGGAGGGCAGTTGCTTGGAATTGCTATGTTGGCTAACTCCTTATTATTGGCCTCATCTATCTCCCATCTAATGGATGAGATTGACACTTCCAGAGGAAAACTGCAGGTTACTGGTTCAGGGACTGCCTGTTAGAGATTCTGAGTTTTGTGATCTGTCAGCATCATTCGCTCCCTCTAGCCAATGGTGCCATTCTTCTAAGGCTAGTTTTACTGCGAGTAACTCTTTGTCTCCTATTCCGTAATTTTGTTCAGCGGGAGATAATTTATGTGAATAAAAAGACATCGGATGTAATTTTAGAGGAGTTGCTGTGCACAGTGACAATGTGGCCCCTATCCCTGTCTCAGAGGCATCTACCTCTACTATAAAGGGTTTGGACTGATCTGGGTGTTTGAGAATGGGGGAAGCTATGAAGGCTTCCTTTAATTTCTGAAATGCATTCTCTGCCTGTTCTGTCCACTTAAGCATCTTGGGACCTCGCTTGAGTAGGGACGTAAGAGGGGCTGCTATAGTGCTAAAATTACAAATGAATCAGTGGTAGAAATTAGCAAAGCCTAAGAACCTCTGCAGCTCTTTCACTGAGGACAGAGTGGGCCACTGGAGAAATGCATCTACCTTTTGATCATCCATAATGACTCCTTGTGCACTGATTACATACCCTAAAAAGGAAACAGATTTGAGATGAAAGTCACATTTCTCTCCCTTCAAAAGCAAGTTGTTATCCAACAACCTTCTCAACACTGAACGGACATGTTGTACATGAGTAGCCTTACTGGGAGAATACACCAGGATATCGTCTGAATAGGTGATTACATACTTCCCCAACATGCCTCTTAGGACCTCATTGATGAACATTTGAAAAACAGAGGGGGTGATAGAGAGTCCGAAGGGCATCACTAAGTATTCATAGTGCCCCCTAGTGGTCACAAACACAGTTTTCCATTCATCGCCTTCCTTTTTAATTTAGTGAAATACCTGGCTCATTTGAGTTGTTCTAATGCTACTGGAACTAACGGAAGAGGATATGGGTAATTTTGGTAATCTGATTGAGGGCATGATAATCTATAAAGGGATGCAAACCACCATCCTTCTTCTTGATGAAGAAGAAGCTAGGTGCAATGGGAGAAGTAGAGGGTCTAATGAAGCCTTGTTCTAGTGCTTCCTGAATGTAGGTATCCATGGCTTTCTCTTCTTCTTGAGTCATCAGATAGATCCTAGCTTTGGGAAAGGTATGATTATCTACTAATTAGATAGCAAAATCAGTTTCTTGGTGTGGGGGTAGTTTGGTAGCATTGTTCTTGTTAAATGCCTCTTTTAAATCATGATATTTGGCAGGGATTTTGACTATGAGGGTTGACTATAGGGTTGTGTGAGACAAGATTCTGGGAGATCGAGTCCAAATCCAACGAGGCACTCGGAGGATGCGTGACACAAATAGAGTAGAGAAGGTAGTAGCCCTTATTACCTCAACATCAAGCCTCTGACCTCATTAACATAATGTGAGCTGAAAAGCCCCCACTGACAACCAAGTACTCTGAAGGAACTAGAAAGAATTTGATATCAAATCTTTCTTAAAGATAACACAATTCTTTTATTTAATGTCAACATATGTTCAGTTTGTAAGTCAACCCAATTGGTTCATTTTTTGAGTGACTTTGTGGAGCCTCCCTCTGCCAAGTTATTAGCAGTGAGCAGTCTCTTATGGTGTTGGTTGAGATGAAAGGAAACACACAACACACATGGGATTTGATATCAAATTCTTTCTAGTTCCTTCAGAGTACTTGGTTGTCAGTGGGGGCTTTTCAGCTCACATTATGTTAATGAGGTCAGAGGCTTGATGTAGCCTGGTGGAGTTCAAAATATCTTGTATCTTAACAAGAATTCCACAGCCTCTGGAAGGAAAACAGTTTTAGTTTGATAGATCCACCACCACACTTCACTTTAGAGATCAGACTCTTTTCTGCATGACCTTGACCCTTTTAGTGCTAAACCCACTTCTGTGTTGTTGTGAAAGTTTTCTGACCATGACTCTTAAACCTCCGCCCTCTGACCACCACCCCCCAAATGAAAAAAATCCTGTGTCCTCTCCTAAAATACTGCAAAAGTTAAGAAACAAAGCTAAGACAATAGCTCAGCCTTAGAAATACAATGAGCAAACAGAAAGGGGTGTCACCTCAACAAAATAACTATTTTCAAGTATACAAAATACAAATCATTTCAGTTACGTACTACAAGCTCTGTGTGCACTTCAGAAAATAGATAACAGTCCTGCCCTCCTACCACACAAAACCAACATTTCATACAAGCCTTTACATCACAACAGCAGCCTTGCAGCCAAGCAGCCATGAGCATCAGAAAGTGACTCATTTCTGTGTTAACAGCATTACTTTGCACTACTGGTTGAAAATACAGGCTACTGTAATCCTACAGTAGCATCACAGTAGTTTTATTTTTTCAAAAACTCCTAAATAGTTTTCATGCATTGAAGAGGTGTCTAATCATAGCTTTGAAGCCTTGGTGACCCTGACATGCAAATAACCTCTGCAGTTGTCAAACTGTGACCCTTACCCATCAAACTCTCTGTGGGAAAATATACTTGCATCCTCTTCCAGGCAGGCTCATCAAAGCTCTATGTGAATGAAAAACAGCATAATTATCACACTAAGAGTGGAGCTGAGTATTTTCAGGACTGGTGTGAAGCTTTTCATAGCCATTGCTTGATTTCTGAAGGTCAACAGCTTTTAGCGACATTTCATTTGTGCAACTCTCTTTATCTGGATGCTTGGCCTCTTATATATCTCAGTGAAACAAAAAGCCATTTCCTCTTCACCACCACTTAACACTGTGTGCTTAAATATTTTAGCTCCAGTCAACTAAGAGGGCATAAAAAACACTCTAATTCAGTTTACATACTTCCAAATTAAAGCTGGCCATCTGCATTTTAACTTCATAATCATTGTTTCACTTCTAATCCAGCGTTGTACGGTACAAAGCCAAAACAATAAAAAGTGTGTCCAATTGTTTATACGCTCTATAATAAGTAGAGCACCAACTGGATTTGAAAATGAGTTCCGTCTTTAACATACTGTAGCCCAGCAAGCGCTTTGAAAAGTGTTTCATCAGCTAAAACATTTAAATGTCCCCTTGAGAGGCTCTTCACGGGTAACACGTCTAAGAAATATTTTGAAATGAAAAGAATGGGAAGCAGTGTCATTTTTTTATTTGTGTGTTACCAGCTGGACTATGATTTTTTTTCAGCACTGAGGCATTAAAAAGGCTCTATTTTCATCAGGCCCTCCATATATCGTCACATATATGTCACATAGCCTCTATAGTCACAGGAGAGAGCCCATTGAAGAAGAACATGTCAAAAAATGAGTAAAGCACAAATACTGACACATCATAACCCTCTATCCTATGACGTGCTGTCCCTTCCCTGCCCTGTCCAAACACAGGCCTACTAATAGGCTGCATCTCCTATTCCAAACATGTGCTTGATCCACCCAAGATAACTGCAGATCTATGCGGCTACAGCAGGAATCCTGTATGGTGACACATGCAACCCCAGTCATTGTTTCAGAAAATGCCATTCACCCAATTATCTTCTCATGAATAATATTACAATGAATGTCAAAAAAGGGTTATTTAAAGCGACATGTTATTGCATGCTGAATGCCATCTTGAGACAATTTGCCTCACAAGCACATCAAAAATTCAACGAGCTCAACAATGAAACCTGCTGGGTGAATAACAACAGAGTGAGCCGCTGCCATTATTAACCTAGTTCTATTAATGTGCTTACCTACCCACTTCATTGATGGAGAACAGCTCGGCAGATGTGTTTTAGTCATCAGCCCAGCCCTGGGTGCAAGCATTGTGTGTGGCACACATTTATGAGCTGTGGGGGAGCCAGAGACCGAACATCTGCTGATGCTATCTCTCCCCCACTTCCTGTTGTTAAAGCCCATGCCATGTTGTTCTTCATGTCCCTATCTGCAGACACGCTTATCAGAAGTCAGAACTATTTTGAGCTCCGCGCACGTAACACAGTGGAGCTGCAGTCAGGACGTCATGTTCCACCCCTTTCAAGTGCAATGAAGTTTTTTTTTTTTTTTGAGACAAAACGAGAGTGCATAATCACATTTACCTTATCAAATCCACTCTATCAGTTCATCTTAGAAAAAGGCTTCAACAGCTATATCAGCTATTTAAAGGGACCCTCTGGCGAAAATGGAAAATGTCACCATCACTGCATCTGTTGTAAACATGCCTACGTGCATCCTTCAGCAGTGCCACAGTAGTCTCTAGAGTGAGATTATGTGGTATAAAGACTAAACACCCTCCTGCTGATGCATTTTGAAGGTGGGAGGGGCTTTTGAAAAAGTACAACTGCATCTTTATAGAGCACTTTTTGTACTGGTGGCAGTTCAAAGTTTAACCGTAACAGGAGAAACTATGAGTATAAATTTAAAATGATTTTACATTTACGCAGATCAAAATGAAGTTAAATATGAGAGAGGTGTAGAATTTTAATGAAACACTAAGTCAAAGAGAGACATATTCAGATATTTCTTAAATGTATGCGCAGAGCTTGACCAACCAATAGCAGTTGGAATTGAGCTTCATAGTTTAGAAGAGCTCTCTGCAGGTTTTCTGTATTTTACAGAAGGCATTTGCAGTATCTGCAGATGTGAACTTCTGTGTTGGAACATAAACAGTGTTCTTCACTGTAAAACTCACTGCACATCTTAATAAAATAATTAAGTTAAAGACAACTTCAATACTACCGAAAATTGCAGTAGTTTAATCTGACAAAAAATCAAATTAACTAAAAAAATGAATTGTTGAAATAGCAACTCAGTCATTTTTAGTAAGATTTATGTTTTTTCAGCATATTTTGAGTTAAGGTTACGTAAATGTATTATATTCACCATTTTTTATGTAGCTTGACTTTACATACAAATGCAAACAGGACAGTAGTACAAACCTATTGCAATTTACTTTAGACTTAGTTTAGTTTAGCTTTGCTTGTTAAATCTTTGGTCAATGCAACCATCTTGAGTAAAACTCACATCATTACTATTGGCTCTTGTTTCTTCACCATCTGTGTGTTGTCATTCTCCCCAGCCTAGCTTTTGTAACAAATGATCATATATCTGTATTAAAATGTAATATCAATTAATCAAAAATGATATTGTAATGGTGAATTTGATTTACAATTACTTAATTAGAATGAGTTATTGAACTTAAAATATTTGAGATAATCAGTTTCTTCAAATCATTTGAGTTGACTTATCAGGTTTTACAGTGTGTGGTGTAAGAAGAGGATTGAAACTCTATTCTATTTAAAATCTATCCAAACGATACAGGTGTAGTGTAAATGATATGAGCTGTCTTTTTTGTTTTTGTTAGGATCAATGCTGCTGCATTGTGTATAAGATGCAAGGGATAGATTGTTTTCTGGGTAAAAGAGCAGTAGATCCATCCGCTCTGTTTGTAACAAATGTATGACATTTCTCTGCATCACTGTTTTTAAATTATCATTAAATAGAAGAAAATGGATTAATCAATTGGCAGAAAGGACCTGTCTGAGAAACAAGCTAAGATAAAAGCCAGCATCCTGTCTAGATACTTTCCCAATGTTTGGTTTCTTCTCTCTGTCTGAATAATGATTTTGTTGGACATCCAAGGATAAGAGTTAGACTAGTGCTGTTATTGTCCTAAAGATCAAGGCTAGACCAGCAGTCAGGATCAGATGATACCAGACAGATTTCCAATAGTTTGTGATGTGTTTGTGCATTGCATGAAGTTATATATAGTATATAGAATATAGGATCTAGAATATTGGGAATGGGTCTTGGGAATGTACTTCGGAGCCTTTAACTTCATGGATGCTTTTAAAGGAAGACAGAAGAAAGAGGATTAAGCCATAAACCAGCATCTTTCAGTCCACACCATACCTGCTTTGTCTGTGTCATACAGTCAATTAACAATAAGACAATTTCCACACATTTCTGTGTGCTTAGAAAGAACCTCGATAGAACCTTTTAAGGTTCTTTGGAAGCCAGTGAGGATTTGAATTCATATAGATGCAGCACATAGACATGTGGTTGGTGTAGTGTAGTGGTTAACACCTCTGCCTTCTACGCTGTAGACTAGGGTTCAATCCCCCACCTGGGTAAGCACCCTACACTATACCAATAAGAGTCCTTGGGCAAGACTCCTAACACCACCTTTGCCTACTTGTGTAAAATGATCAAATTGTAAGTCGCTCTGGATAAGCGCGTCAGCCAAATGCCGTAAATGTAAATATAGGATACACTGTTAGGAAAAAAGGAACTAAAATGTCACTGGGGCATCTGTGTACCTCAAGGGTACACCTCAGAACCTTTAGTCAGGGAACATCATAATCAATTAAAATATTTTTTAAGTTGACTCCGCACCTCATCTCCAGGCTTTTTATTTTATTGTTCTGCTTTAAAAATGTAGGTTATGAAAAGGCACAAATATGTGGAAAAACCTATTTAGTGTACACAATTGATTAAACCACTGTTGTACCTTGGAGGGCACATTTACATTGTTTGTAGCTTGCTGAACTGTACCTTTATTTCTAACAGTGTATATAGAATGCTGAGTTATAGTATATAGTTTATAACACACTGGTGCTGTCGGAAAAAAACTTGTGGAGTTTGTGTAGTTTTTCATACAGTTTGAAAATGCCTTCTTTTGTTTGTTTATAAACTTCATGATGAATAGACCAAAAGAAATGGCCAAAAATTACTTGGGGAAAAAATTGTTACATTGACTCACATTAAAAGCAAAGTATGTTTTTTTCTGTAAAATTATCATTTTGGAGAGGGTTTTGTTTTGACAGCAGCATTATGTAGCATGCTCAGTTATTATAGTATTAAAGTACAGGGTGAGTAAAAGAACCCCTATGAAAAGACAAGAACAGGATTTGTGTACCTTGCCCGGAACAGGGTTACCGGGGCACCACCCTGGAGCCAGGCCTGGGGGAGGGGCTCGCCAGTGAGTGTCTGGTGGCCGGGCATTTACCCGACCCACCAATGGGAGGGGCAGTAGTAGGGATTCAGTGCTTTGTGGATTGGGCAGTGTCCGAAGGTGTGGGCCTTGGCGTTCTGATCCTCGGTTGCTGAAACTGGCTTTTGGAACTTGGAACGTTACCTCACTGGCGGGGAAGGAGCCTGAGTTGGTGCGCGAGGTTGAGAGATACCGGCTAGATATAGTCGGGCTCACCTCAACACACAGCTTGGGCTCTGGGTCCAATCTCCTTGAGAGGGGCTGGACTTTATTATTTTCTGGAGTTGCCCATGGTGAGAGGCGGCGGGCAGGTGTGGGCTTTCTCATAGCCCCTCGACTCGGTGCCTGTATGTTGGGGTTTTCTCCGGTGGATGAGAGGGTAGCTTCCCTACGCCTTCGGTTTGGGGAATGGGTCCTGACTGCTGTCTGTGCTTATGCACCGAACAGCAGTTCAGAGTACCCAGCCTTCTTAGAGTCCTTGGAAAGGGTGCTTGAAAGTGCTCCTCCTGGAGACTCTATTGTCCTACTGGGGGACTTTAACGCTCACGTGGGCAATGACAGTAAGACCTGGAGGGGTGTGATTGGGAGGAATGGCCTCTCTGATCTGAACCCGAGTGGTGTTCAGTTTTTGGACTTCTGTGCAAACCACAGTTTGTCCATCACGAACACCATGTTTGAACACAAGGATGTCCATAAGTGCACATGGCACCAGGACACCCTAGGCCACAGTTCAATGATTGACTTTGTAGTCGTGTCATCGGACTTGCGGCCATGTGTTTTGGACACTCGGGTAAAGAGAGGAGCTGAGCTGTCAACTGATCACCACCTGGTGGTGAGTTGGTTCAGGTGGTGGGGGAAGATGCTGGTCAGACCAGGCAAGCCCAAACGTATAGTGAGGGTTTGCTGGGAACGTCTGGCAGAAGAACCTGTCAGATTGATCTTCAACTCACACCTCCGTCAGAACTTTGACCAGATATCGGGGGAGGTGGGGGACATTGACTCAGAATGGGCCATGTTCTGTTCCTCCATTGTTGAAGCGGCTGACTGTAGCTGTGGCCGTAAGGTAGTTGGTGCCTGTCTGGGCGGTAATCTTCGAACCCGGTGGTGGACACCCCAGGTGAGAGATGCCGTCAAGCTGAAGAAGGAGTCCTACCGGGCATGGTTGGCCTGTGGGACACCAGAGGCAGCTGGCAGGTATCGACAGGCCAAGCGATCTGCGGCTTCAGTTGTCGCCAAGGCAAAAACCCGTGTGTGGGAGGAGTTTGGTGAGGCCTTGGAAAGTGACTTTAAGTCGGCTCCGCAAAGATTCTGGCAAACCGTCAGGCGACTCAGAAGGGGAAAGACGTGTGCCACTAGCACTGTATATAGTAGAGATGGTGTGCTGCTGACTTCGACTGAAGACGTCATTGGACGGTGGAAGGAATACTTGACTCACCGACACGTTCTCCAGTGTGGAGGCAGAGTCTGGGGACATGGGAATAGGCTTGTCCATTACTGCGACCAAAGTCGCTAAGGTAGTTAAGAAGCTCCTTGGTGGTAAGGCTCCAGGGGTGGATGAGATCCGCCCTGAGTTCCTCAAGGCTCTGGATGTTGTGGGGCTGTCTTGGCTGACACGCCTTTTCAACATTGCGTGGACATCGGGGGCGGTGCCACTGGATTGGCAGACTGGGGTGGTGGTGCCTCTTTTTAAAAAAGGGGACCGGAGGGTGTGTTCCAACTACAGGGGAATCACACTCCTCAGCCTCCCTGGTAAGGTCTATGCAGGGGTACTGGAGAAGAGAGTCCGGCTTATAGTTGAACTTCGGATCCAGGAGGAGCAGTGCGGGTTCCGTCCTGGTCGTGGAACACTGGACCAACTCTTCACCCTCTCCAGGATTCTGGAGGGTTCATGGGAGTTTGCCCAACCAGTCCACATGTGCTTATGTGCTTTGTGGATCTGGAGAAGGCATTCGACTGTGTTCCCCGGGGTATTCTGTGGGAGGTGCTTCGGGAGTACGGGGTACATGGCTCTTTGCTACGAGCCATTCAGGCCCTGTACAAACAAAGCAGGAGTTTGGTTCGCATGGCCGGCAGTAAGTCAGACTCGTTCCCAGTGAGAGTTGGACTCCGTCAGGGCTGCCCTTTGTCACCGATTCTATTCATAATTTTTATGGATAGAATTTCTAGGTGCAGTCAGGGGATGGAGGGTGTCCAGTTTGGTGACCTCAGGGTCACATCGCTGCTGTTTGCAGATGATGTGGTCCTACTGGGGACATCAGGCCGCGAACCTCAGCTTTCGCTGGATCAGTTTGCAGCCGAGTGTGAAATGGTCGGGATGAGAATCAGTACCTCCAAATCCGAGACCATGGTTCTCAGACGGAAAAGGGTGGAGAGCCCTCTCTGGGTCGGGGATAGGCTCTTGCCTCAAGTGGAGGAGTTCAAGTATCTCGGGGTCTTGTTCACGAGTGATGGTACAAGGGAGCGGGAGATTGACAGGCGGATTGGTGCTGGGTCAGCAGTGATGTGGGCTCTTTACCGGCCTGTTGTGGTAAAGAAAGAGCTGAGCCATAAGGCAAGGCTCTCGATTTACCGGTCGATCTACGTTCCCACCCTCACCTATGGTCATGAGCTTTGGGTAATGACCGAAAGAATAAGATCGCGAATACAAGCGGCTGAAATGAGTTTCCTCTGCAGGGTGTCTGGACTCTCCCTTAGAGATAGGGTGAGAAGTTCAGTCATCCGGGAGGGACTCGGAGTACAGCCGCTGCTTCTTCACATCTAGAGGAGTCAGCTGAGGTGGTTCGGGCATCTGGTTAGGATGCCTCCTGGACGCCTCCCTCGGGAGGTGTCACAGGCAAGTCCACCTGGGAGAAGACCCAGGACACGCTGGCATGACTATATCGCCCAGCTGGCCTGGGAGCGCCTCGGAATCCCCCTTGGAGAGTTAGTGGAAGTGGCTGGGGAAAGGGAGGTCTGGGCCTCATTGCTTAGGATGCTGCCCCCGCGACCCGAACCCCGGAGAAGCGGAAGATAATGGATGGATGGATGGAGTCAAAAGTCGATAATAAAATAAAATAAAATGAAATAAAACAGCCTGTGACTTTTGACTCACCCTGTATATAGTAAATAGCATATGTGGTATGCTGAGTTATTATAGTATTATGGTATATAGTAAATAGCATATGTGGTATGCTGAGTTATTATAGTATTATGGTATATAGTAAATAGCATATGTGGTATGCTGAGTTATTATAGTATTATACTATGAGAACACAATTCTGAAAAACCTGAAACATTAGCAAAAAATAACAGAAAATCATGCATCCCATCAAAGCTGAGGGGGGCAGCTCTGAGCTACAGAATACTGTATGATGTAACATACATAACATTGTAAGCTGTAGTATTGGGCTGGAATGTCCCTTTAATTCTCTCTCTTTCTCCTACTCTCAATAGATGGCTTTTAGCCAACATAAACATTCATCAAACACTTAAATTAGTCTGCCCACCTTTTTCTCCAGTCTTTCCTCCAACTCCGCACTTCACTCTGTGTGAAAGGAGTGGAACAGCTCCAACAGCTGGCTCTTGGCATGCAGACAGCACATAAAAGTCACAGTTTGTCCCTGCTGAAAGCATCCATGCCTTGGCAGGTACTGAGGATTCACACAATTTTTCCGACAAAATGACACCTCAAGAATTATTAATGGCCAAAAGGTAATTTCAGAACCCA
Organism: Pygocentrus nattereri; assembly: GCF_015220715.1. Classification (NCBI taxonomy): domain Eukaryota; kingdom Metazoa; phylum Chordata; class Actinopteri; order Characiformes; family Serrasalmidae; genus Pygocentrus; species Pygocentrus nattereri. The sequence continues at coordinate 19,714,856 of NC_051223.1, forward strand.
CACTGACACAGCTTAGCTGAATAGCGCTCTGTATACACCCAGATTTCAAGTGGCGAAGAGAAGTGGCACTATACTGAGGAAATCATCTAATCAATGACATTTCTGCTTCAATGATACCAAGAGATGACAGCGTAAAAAAAGAGTTACAAAAATTGAAACTGACATTTTGAAGGCATTCATTTGACATCACAGTAATCACAGTAATGAATGGATGAGCTTAGAATTTGTCTTGGCTTCCATGACGTTTATAAAGCTGTAATTTGCACAACAAACCCTGTTGCACGCAAAAGCAACATTTCAACCAAAACAAAACTGATGTTTGAACTGAGGATGACAGTGCATCATACATCTAAATGATTTGCAGAGCATGTTTGGGCTCCCGGCTTACGCCAGCAGATCCATTTCTCTGTGAAATTCTGAAGTCAGTTAAGTAAGCAGGCAACCTGCTTAAGAAACTATAGTTATCTACACCCATTGTAAATGTGTGTGAGTGTGAAGAACTTCCACGTAATGCAAATGTTATAGGAAGGAATGTTATAGGAATCATATTAATAGAATATGAAACCTTTAATGAAGTTTCTTCATGAGATCAATGTTTACACAGATGTTTCACTCACAGGTTTTGCATAAAATGGGCCTGTTTATTAAAAAAATGAATAAATAAAAAATTATGTGTGCAGGGGTCGTTTTTGAGATATATTACCTGCAGCCAACATTGTGCATTGTGCAAAAATGATACAAGCTGTCATGTGAAAAACAGGATTTTTAATCTATATATATGAAACTTATCTGATTAACGGTGCAATTTGCTTAGCTTTAAATATTACAAAAAGACCAAATCTATTTAATATTTTTCTTATAGAAACCAGTTTATCATAATGCAAAATTGTGAACTAATATTAGGATTTTTCAAACATTGAGCAATAGTTTAAATCCAAAAATTACAAGCCATTTAAACATAAAAATAATCCAATAAATGTTAGTAAATACTGTATACTTTAGTAAACTACTGACAGCATGTTGTTCAGTATGTGACCGAATTTACTGGAATGTGTTAATATTGTATAAACATTAAATACTAAGCTCAGATTCCTGAAATAAAACAAAACCAAAAAAAGCTTTTTAATATTCTCTGAAGTGGCTGAAATGGCAACATAAGTGACATTTCACTTGCTGCTGGCAATATGTAAGAAAAAATGTAATTTTCATTCCAGTGCTTGTGGGCAACATTCATATTGTAGCAATGTTTCATGACATAAAAGCATTTATATGATACTAAATACTAAAAAAAATATTTCACACTCCAACAGAGGTGAACCGTAGTTATTGATTGATGGATAAAAACATTTCTGAGGAATATTGTCTAGAATCTGATATGGCAAGGGAATTGGCAGGAACGTGTGAGCCACAACCTGAGCCACACCAGGAAGAAGTTTAAAAATACCCACCAGGAGATAATGAGTAAGTAAAAGCATTTTGTTGGTTTGTTAAAATTGTTTCTTTTATTGTTTATTGTGATTAGATGCATATCTTGCCACTGTAAATTGAGGAAAATGGGTTTGTTGCCCTGAGGCAACACTGTGCAATAGAGGGTTAAAAAGTTCTTCAAACTCACAAATATTTCAAGCATGGTTATACATGGAACCAGAAGGCATTGCTCAAAGGACCCTTAATGATACCTTTAGCTTAAAAGTTTATTTAATTGTGTAATTAATTATTACTTAAAACTATAGCAAGATAACAACATCTCTAGAGTTTTAAGTATGAACTCCAAGTTTTCCTCTCTAAAAAGACATAGATGTTTTAGCTCCAGAGCTGAAATATGATTCAGATTCAACTATGTGTATATATTTCCATCCACCATTCTTGGATGCTGAGAGCACTCTGATTTCATGCTCCTGAAACGTTCTCAATGGCCAATCAATGTTCAATCCCGAGGGCTGATCCTAGCGGTGTTTGTTCTGCTGATGGTGGGATCAGACAATAGCAGGGTCAGTAATCCTTTATTCAATCTTCGGGCCAAATAGTCTTCTTCTCATGCTAAGACTGCACACACAACGACTCTACGAGGCTCCTCTGGGACGATCTCCTGCACCGTGTCACTGATTTATTTCAATAATTCACATGCCACTGGCTGCCAGCGTTTGATACTATGAATTAAACATTTCCTGTTGTTTCAGCCTAATCGTGATGAGCTTCTTAAATCCTGCTTCCATGGGGCTTGGAGTTCAGCAACTGTTCAGTTTTCTATAGATGTTCTCATGCCTTTTGCTGCTATGAATAATCGTGTGGAGAAGAATAAACAGTAATGGCATTTCGGGGATTTACTGTTCCTTCATAGAGAGAGGAGTAATGTGTTTTCCCCTTTACAATAGTCCATTATCAGATAATCCTGTTGGGGATTGTTTCATTGGGATGTCAGCTCATTGTGGCCTGCACTTGTGCCTTCAAATCTACCCTCGGCTTCAAGACACAAACAGATCCCATATTTTCTTACTGATTGAGTGAAGACATCAACATATGCTACAAATTTGAAGCAGTTATAGGCTGACCAAATACTGTAAACTGTTTCTCTGAGATGATGGAAGTTGAAAATTTAGACAATTTTTTAAGCCACAAAGAGCCAGTGGTGGAAAAAAAGAAAGCCTTTTATTTTCAACGAAATGGATTCGAAAAAAGTTACCTCTCATTTAAAAGACCTCAGAGAAAAAAGGTGGACAAATTTCAAATATGTAGAAGAGCTCTTGTATGACTTTTCTCTCAGAAGTAAAGAACAAAGACTTAATTAAACATGTTATTCACTTTGAACATCTGAAATATATCCCATTACCTGTAAATATAAGAAATCAAATTTGAATCATGCACTAAAAGCAACTCAGCAGGTTTTTCTAAGTGAGCTGCTTTTGTTGACTTTTAATAGTGAGTGAAAATAAGTGTTATTTTACCGATTTGACCGTGACCGAGGGTGCGAGGCTGCTTCTGGAACAGTATCAGTGTGATAAACTCCTCAGGAAAGGTCTTTGAAAACAAAGCTTCCTGTGAACTGTTGCTCACTGGTGACCAAAACAGTTGCTAGGCGACCAAACAACCTTTCCAAAGTAGTGCTAGCTACCGTTCACACTATCACCCTTCACACACAACCCTGTTCACCCGGTACCTGGTACTATCACCCATCCCCCCGTTTAGCATTACCTAGTAGTGGCCTAATGGGATGCAAATTACCCCAGCACTGCCATTTGGCAGTCTCTGGTAGTGGTAGTGTTAATTGGGCACTAGTTGAAATGTTTATCCACCTACTTTGTGTTTATTTCAGTCATACAAAGCTCATTTGAAAGTAAATTTGCCTCACAGAAAGATGATAGTGATAGACTGACACTGTAGAACTACATACTGTATCAGTTGGTGTGATGGCAGGCTCTGATGATTCTCTGGCTTTGTAACACTGGCCTATGTTTGAGTTGAATTGCTGATTTAGGATCAGATTCTTCAGACAGTCTTACTGACAGAAGCTGGTCTTAGATCTAAGGCTCAGAAACAGAATAAAAATTAATCAGACGAATCAATATTTTAAATTTCCTAAACTGGGTAGAATAAAATGGAAAAACAGTTCAATCTGATAACTGGTTTTCCAAACTCATGAAACCATGTCTTTATGGACTTCACTTTGTGTGGGGCCCTCCCTAGACTGTTGCCACAGAGTTGGAGGCATATAATTGTGTAAAATATTTTTACATCATGCTTTAAATAGCATGATGTAGTATTAACATTATTCTTCACTGGACGAAAGAGGCTGAGCCTAGACTATTATCCCTCCTCCACCAAACTATGGCAAACTGTTGGCACTGTGCATTCCAGTATTGGTTTCTTCTGGCATCTGCCAATCCTTTTTTTATTTGTGTATCAGAATGTGAATTGTGTTTTCTCACTCCTGACAACATGTTTCCTCTGCTCCAGAGTCCAGTGGCAGCATGCTTTACACCATTCCAGCCAACACATGTCTTTGTGCACAGTGATGCTAGGCTTTTGTGCAGCTGCTTGTCCATAGAGCCATTCATTAAGCTCCTGACACACATTTCTTCTGCTGGTCTTGCTTCCAGGGGCAGTTTGGAACTCTATAGTGAGTGATGCAACAGAGCTGAGGTGATATTTATGTGCTACAACACTCAGTGGTCCCGCTCTGTGAGGTCTACATCCTCGTGGCTTAGCTGTTGTTGCTCTTAGATGCACAATAATAGCATTTACAGTCAGCAGGGCAGATCTATCAAGGCATACATTTCATGAACTGACTTGTCTGAATGAAGCATATAAAACTATTGTAAGGTTAGATTAGGTACATTAAGATGATGTTGGGTACATTAAATCAAATTGAAATTTATCTTCTCATTCTCATTATGGGTCAATAACAGAAGTTTCATAATATCAACAGTTACAGTTTTTTATCCTTGCAGATGTTCTTGAACTTTTGATGTAAGCTTCACTAATTTCTCATGTGGCAACTATTAGCAGGACATGATGCAATTCTCTGTGGAGGTCACAAGCTCACAAACTCCAAACTGACTTGTTATTCATCAAAGAGATAGTCCACAGTCTTCACGAGCTGAAAACAAGATCAGTAAAGTTTAAAGTAGCAAAATATTTCATAATTGTTGTTCAGTGAACTAAATGATGTAGATCAATTTTAGATGGGCAGATCTCATACAGTGCCCAGAACATATCTGAACCATAAATGATCAAAAACCATGTAACTACAAGTGAAGTTGCATTTCTCTTGTAGTAACAATTCTTCCAATTCATTTTTTTTTTTATAATTTGAAAATATCAGTTGGCTGACATTGTGTACATTATAGATAGCAAATTTTGTTACACAGTGAACATATGCAAAAACAGAATATTTTATTGTCAAGTATTGTCAGTACTTATTTCTGAGTAGAGTGTATAATTGAAAAATAGTCAGGTTAGACTAGTCTTAACATTTTAAATTTCCCTGCTGCACAAGCTGCTGGTCAATAAAGGGAAATCAGTACCGTTTTTTTACCCCGTTTTAATTGTCTTTAAAAACTCTGTAACTATGCATGAACACTATGTGGATGAACAGTGTAACTGCTAATATACTGTTGGCCACAGATGGATTAAAGTAGTAGAACATGTGCAAACACAGATGTGTATCAACAGTTTTTACTCATGTAATTACACAAGTGTATTTTGACAGTTTGAACAGCATATTTTGTCTTACCTAATTATATGTGTAAGAGAGTGAACAGCTGTCTTTCCAGCATATTTTTCTAATTGTAACAGGAGTCTCATTACAGAATGGTTTATTAAAGGCAGATTTTTGGTTGGTTACAATATCACAACATGAACCCCACAACAGCTAGCGAAACATTAGGAATGTTGCCATTTCAAGTGTAGATGCAGTGTAATTATTCTCACAGTGTAGATAATTACACACTTTCTATTATAGTCAGAAAAGTCTTGATGGAAAAAAAATCAAATTAACATAATTGCCCTTAAATACACAAGTAAAAGCTGTTGATACATGTGAATTACATAAACTGCAGTACTGTAATCCATCAGTTACAGTAAGTAAATCAATAGTAGTTACATTGTTCTAGTATTTGCTTGTTAATATGTAACTACACAGTTACACACAGACAATGCTGTCAGTGATTCTTCAACATTTCACATGAAGAAAGATTTTACTTGTTGGATGGTTTAATCAGATTGTTTTTCATGTTTAAATCTTTGTTGTAAAATTGGAATGGTCTATTTTACATCGATTTCCACAACTGCTGAGTCACAAATGGCTGCTGAATGAAATAAGAAAAGGCATTTTGACAATTTACTCCCCACGTTTATGATTTCAGTTGATACTCATCTAATTAAATAATTATCATAATTTCTCAGTGCCTGGAAACTGAGCTTTCGCAGTTTTCTAGAATGTTCTCCTTCAGTTAAAGTCATCAGAGACATTTGCATGAATCAGATCTGTTTTATCTTGACGAAAATACATCCCAGTCCTAAAATTACACAGTCATTCCCGTATAATTCCCAGACTACATTTATTCAGTTTAAAATCCAGTTTTATAAAGGTCAAGCTAAGTTCTTCCATGAGTGACACTCACAGATGTTATCTTGTTTGGCCACGGCTTTGATCTACCATGAGCTGGGCTCATGAGTTAGGACTGTAATGCCATATTGCTTTTAGAACTATAATGTAGGGAATCGCATGCTTTCTTGACTGTAAGCAAAAAGTCAAGTGCTTGGTTGGTTTTGCAGTAAAGCCAAATGAAATCTCCTGACATCTTGTGCAATTCCCTTGACAAATATGACAAGGTGCCAAGCCTGCAAATCTGAAGAGAAAAGAAATCATGAACAGTTGGTAATGTTCAGCTCAATGGTGACGTTTTAGACCCGAAAGTTTTCACAATACTTTTTGTCCTAAGCTCCCATCCTTCAGCTTATTGGAAGACGCTATAGAAAATGTCTCTCACTCAAGGCAAAGCTTGAATGAAAAGGTAAGTAGGTCAGTCCACAGCCTGGTATTGGCATCAATCAAGAGTTTCTCATCTAAAGCATCTGCATCTATAACCTCATGAATTTAATGCATATCTTCATTGGGCACTGAGGCTGTTCTGGCATCAATGCTATGAAGATAAAGTTCAACTGTAGACAGTCACCTTAGGTCACAGCCTCTTTCTTAAACCATTCAGAAGAAACTAAAAGGCAATAGAAGCAATAGCAGCCTTCAGTCATATGCTTCTGTGAACACATTGTTTTTAGTCTACAAAGAGTTCACTGCATAAAAAAACGATTTATTCAACACAGTGTCATGTGAAAGACACTTTACCTGTAAGGAAAAATATTCACAAAAGGTTATAAGGTCCTCACAGCTTCTCCCATTCGTTTTGCTTTTGCTGATTTTGGGGAAATTTTTAGCCACCATTCACACGCCTCTGTAGATGTCAGTCACAGTTCATCCATCCGTGCTTCCGGAGGTTTTGATCACACACTCTAAAAATAAAAGAACCTCTTTTGGTTCATGTGTCTTCACTATTATGATTAGAGGTCTGCTACCTGGCCAAAGCCCAACAAGGCCCAACAAAACATCTGGTTTCTGTCTGGGCTCGTGCCTATATTTTATGCACAACATCCGGTTCAGGCTGGGTTAGGTCAAGTTGGGTCAGGTTGATTTTCATATGCCTATGCAAATTTTATGCACTCTCACACATTTTCTTTGTTGTGCTCACTTTCTCTGTCCCCGTTTCTCAAAAACTGTCTCTGTCTCTGTTAGTACAGGCTCCGGTTTTGAGTTTCAAATTTAGTAGTACCAGTCTGGCCTGATTGCGTTGGGTGTCAAAGTCATGGGTACAGTCATGTCCAGGTTTCAATTTCATGCCCATGCAGACCTAAACTGACAATTATGTCCAGAAGGGACACATTAACCACAAAAATGCAGATGTTAGTGCAGGTGTTAGTGCACCCAATATATATTTAAAAGAGGATTAAATCCAAACGATGAAATTGCTTCAGGAGGCGGCCTGACATGCATCTTAACCTGATACAACTGGAAATCCATCCATCCCTCCAGACAGAGCATGAATGTGCATACTAATAGTAATTTAAGTAAGGTCTAGTAAGGCATTGGTACTTCAGCAAAAAGCCTGGTTCCATTTACTTACATTGAAGTTTGAAATGGATTTTTTTTTACTTTTCCTGCAAAGTTACCATTTTGGAGATATAAGGTTTTCTTCCGACAACAGAACAAAACCTTATATCTCCAAAATGGTAACTTTACAGGAGAAGCAAAAAACATGCATTACTTTTAATGTAAGTCAATGGTACCAGACATATTTCCAAGGCGTTTTGGGCCTGTTTTTTTAGTCCATTCATCACGAAATTTACAGACAATATAAAGGCGAACTGGTATTTTCAAATTATGCCAGAAGTTGAAAAATGTCAAAAATGGAGTGTGTGTGTGTGTGTGTGTGTGTGTGTGTGTGTGTGTGTGTGTGTGTTCACAATATATACACCAATCAGGCAAAACATTATGACCACATCCTTGATTGTACACTCAATGTCCATTTTATCAGCTCCACTTACTGTACAGGTGCACTTTGTAGTTCTACAACTGCAGTCCATCCGTTTCTCTGCATACTTTGTTAGTCCCCTTTTACCCTGTTTTTCAGTGGTCAGAACCCCTATAGACCCTCACAGAGCAGGTATTATTAGGGTGGTGGATCATTCTCAACATTGCAGTGCACTGACAAGAGGGTGGTGGTACAGATCTACCAGTATTTTACTTAAGTACGTGTTCTTAAAATAAATGTAACTAGGTAATCCCCATTACTAATGACTAATACAGGAGCCTAATAGAGGACATGCATGGCTGGTGAGTATAAGGAAATTAATAATGGCACTAAAAACTGATTTTTTATGTACATCATAAAAAAAAGAAATGGTAAAAGAAATGCTCTTGACTACCAAGTGTAAATGCATGTGATCGAAATCTTCCCAGAACACAGATACAAGCTGTGTGCAATGACCAGGTATAAATGTGGTCTTTGTCACTGCTCAAAAGAGAACAGTGTTGAACAGAGAAGTGACTAAGGCAGCAGCCTGTGTGGTGCTGATTGAGACCTGATCCATATGCATATGGACATTTTTGAAACAGTCTTTTTCTCTCTCTGGATTTTGGCCTCCTGTCCACATGGAAGCGATGCTTTAGATTACTGAAACTTGAGCTTGTGGAAAGCGCTCTCCGGGGTGGAGATTTATTTAAACATCTTTTTCAGTGTTTTGGGCACACTTTTTTTTAAGGATGACATCACAGCAACAGCTTACACATTTTTGTCAGAAGTGTAAACTAAAGAGTAAAGAGTAAACTAAAGCCATAGTCTTGAAAACATATTGTTACTTTAGTGAAACAATGACTCAAACAGGAGTCTAGTACAGGTTTAGGTTCCTATACCCACCTCTGATGAACATGTGCATGCTGACAAAAAGTACTAAGAACATCTTTGTATCTCTAGCATTTCTCAGCACAGGAACTGAAGGTTTTAAGCTTTATTCTTATCTTTTTGAAGTGCTCTTGTGCTGAGGGAAAAAAAGTGTCAGAGGTGTGACCAAAGCAGTACAGACACTGTCACCAACACCACACAAAGAATTTACACATAAAAATAAATGAGTGTCTAAATAACTCAATTATTACTAACTAAAACATAATTGAGTAAAAAGATGTATTTCCTCACAAATATACTAAACTACATTTAAAATGATTTTGAACTGAAAGTCCATCAAAATGCAATCTGAGTAAATGCGCAGTGCTGTGCAAATATCAAAAACCACCCTTCATTTATTTAATTTCCACTGTACCCAAATATCTGATATGACTGGTGGTTGCTTTAACTTGCATGTTTCACACAATAAACATGCTCACAATGTTTTTTTAAGGTCTCTGAGGTCAAATTTTACCTCGTGTTGTCACCTCCTTCACGACTGATTATTTTCAGATCTTTTCTGTTTTTCTGAGATTTTCAAGTGGACTGTTACTGTGGGCAAAGGTTAATGTTATGAACAAAAGGATGGCAGTGCTGTTTCAGAAATAACTGCTACCAGCTGTTACCATGGTGAAAAGTGTCTGAAGTGTCATTTCCAATCAAAACACATCACTGACGACGATATTTCATGTTGTTAAAAAAAGTTATTGATATCTTGGTTAGAAGAATACACTTAGAAGAAGTTTAGTTCTTAATTTTTGTCCCCTTCAGCTGGTGTTGAATTTTACCAGCAGCACACCTATTTCAATTTAAAGCTCCCATATCCCATTTCATATATTTTGAAATCAGTTTGATGTAGTATGTAAACATTGGTAAAAGAGCAATATGCAAGATGATGCAACCTGTTGAGTTCATACTCCTCGAAGTCTCTCCTCCTCGTCCTTCTGCACTCCTCCCCCTGTTTACTTTCCAGTCTACGTTGTAGAAGAAACAAGTTCAGCATCAAACTTTGTCCATTTACTTGCTTGTTTTGCTTCTATTTATGTCACTTCTTTTTTTGTGGTTTCTTGCCAGGAGTGGGTGTGTCATTCTTCATCCAGCCTAATGCTAGGCTGATGGCAGACTCGACGATACAGGGACTCACTATCATCTCTTGAGGTGCAAGACACAGCAGGCTGGAGCTAGCTGGCTAGCATGCTAGCTTCAGTAGATATGCCTGCAACATGAATGGTGAATGCATTGACATGTGACATAATTTCAAAACTGTTACTTCTTCAGATTCTGTTGATAATTTGAATTAACTTTGGAATGTTTTATCCTCAATATCTTACAAATTGTCCCTTTAAAGTTTAAAAACATAATGTTCACACCACAGTCCATACATGGAAACTGAGCTGCTTGTTTTGAATTCACTGTTTTTGTGATTTGTTTGCGTGAGGGGGGCAGTGCTGTTTCAGAAATAACCGGATATGTGTGGATGAGGCCCCAATCTCACCCCATTTCTCATCAGACTGTGGAATTTAATAATAAGCCTATAATTTTTGTAGACCTTACATGACCCTAAATAAATTGTTATTCTGGGAGTCCTGCATAGCTTTGCACAATCAGAAGCCAGGCAGTGTTCATCAGTAATCAGTCAGAGGTCATGCTATGTGGCTCGTTACCACTCCTGGACCTGTGAGAGCAAACACTTGGAGTGTTCTCTGGTGAGAGTCTGTCTTATATCCTGAGCTGTAATGACTCTCCTCTGACTATTCTAGTCTCATGACAGTGTGTTCTCCTGCAGAGCCAACATTTATTATTGTTCTGTCAGTTCTCGCTCTGCTTGGTGGAATCCTCCTGTGAATTTGTGCTCCATGCCAAATCAAATACTCAGTTATGCCTTGGGTCACTTCTCTTCAGTGTCCCTGAGTGTTTATGTGCTTTTAGGATTTGACTGTTGAAACAGTCACAGAGGGTTGCTGGCACTGAGCCTGGCACACTGAGTGCCGGTTAACTTGGAGTGGTACTTTGAAAAGCTGCTGCCAGTGTTGCTGCCATGTATCTGTTTGGCTCCTTGATGACGACTCAAAATAGAGGGATTTGATCATAAGCCTAGAACTAGGTGCTCCATCGTGGCTTAAAGGGTTTGTAGTAGATGATCAACCTAGCCCAGTACTGGAGATGGGAACTGGTTATCGTAAGCAGAAGGGCAGAGCCAAAATTACTGTGCTTAGTCAAAGAAGTGCTCCAGCTGAATCTTTTAACGGGGAAATCAGAAGATGACTTTAAAGCGACGGTGCATAAAGAAGACCCATCAAAGATTTTTCCAGATCTTGAATCTAGACATCAGAAACTTGTAAGAGTGGATCATGATTATGTGGCTGATGACCCAAGTTTGACAAGAGATGGACAAACAATACCAACCACAAGGGGAACCACACAACAGGATATAAATACACAAAGTAGGAAACCAAGAAATAGGCAAACAGAAAGACCAGGACAAACAGTGAATGGATGTTACAATAGATGACCTTGTGAGTGGCTTCAGAGGAGCTCCGTTCTAGTATCAGTAATATCATGCTGAGTGAGTTATTTCATTAGTGTATTTGAAGAGGGAACTATCTTTGCTGGACAGAGACAACGCGATCGTACATCTTCCTAATGAAAGCAACGACGTGCTGTGCTGTTTACAGAACCAGTCCTGTACGCAAGCTGCTTCCCATGACATCCCCTTCTCTCTAGGTATTGCAGGGACAGGCTGCCACTTGCCCTTAATCTATTACTTAAGACTCCAGTCTCACTGACTTCAGTTACATATTACGCTATTAAAAGTTGGACAGGATTTGTTTTGTTTTTGTCATATGAGATCACTCTTTGCTAACAAAAACATATTGTTGGATTATGACTTGGCTGATAACATTTTATTTTTCTGTGTTCTTTTTATGGCTGCTTCAGATTTAGGACTGTAGGCTGGTGCAACAGAGGGCGCTCCATTCAAAACCTGCTGTTCTGTGGTATACACAACTCATTTTGTGTAAATTTATGCTTGTGTTACTGGCTTCACGGTCCTATACATATACGCACATACAACAGCAAGCCTCAATTGAATTCTGTATCAGTGCACATAGTTATAAAACCATTGTGCTGGTAATGGAATAATGTTTGATCATTATATTACTTGACAACTGTAGCCCCGCAGCCTACTGTGACTTACAGTCATACTATCCTTTGATTTCACACACACACACACACACACACACACACACACACACACGCACACACACACACACACACACACACACACACACACGTACTCTCTTGACAAAACTTATTTCCAGCTGCTACCATGGTGAAATTTATCATTCTAGTACATCAAGTCTGAAGTATTGTTTACAAGCAAAACACATCACTGATTGTGGCATTTCTTGTTGTTAAAAACAGTTATTGATATCTTAGTGAAGTTCAGTTCTTGATTTTTTTGTCCACCGCTTTGGGGAGTATTTGTTGAATTCCATCAGTAGCACACATGATTTGATTTAAAGCTCTCATAGCACATTTCATATATATATATATATATATATATATATATATATATATTTAATTAAAGAGTTTTATGCAGAATATAAACATTGTTAAAGTTTCAAAACATACTGTTCGCTTATGGAAACAAATCTGCAAAAACACTGTGTTTTAAATTCATCGTTTTTGTGATTTGTGGTGCATTTCCAAATATCAGCCTACAGCAAGTAAGCTAGACCTGCTCAGGTTAAATTTATAAGGAGTGTTTCGAATGAGGCACAATATAAAACAGATGAATAGAGCTGATTTACATACTTCAGTCTTAAAGCCACAGTAACAAAACAACCTGGTTAATTCTAAACAGGGCTGGAGTGGGACTTGTTTTCCAAATGAGAGTATGCAGACCAGCCCACCTTTAACTCTAGCTATATTTCTCCTGCCACACACACACAGCATTGCCTTTGGAGCTTTTTTTATCTTAAATTTGACAAAAAAATGAAGTCAATATGCTACAAATTAATGGTAACTAAGTTAGGTCGGCACTTTTGACTGCCCACCTGCTCGGATATGTCCTCATCGTACTTCAGTAGCTATTTCATTCTTGGTTTCTCGGTTTCTCAGTGCCACTTTTTTGTAGTTCTTGTCACTGCTGTCCAACATCACATAATGAATATAAAAAAAATGCTGAACTCTGTAGAGCACAGCCTGTTGTGTCAGCCAGTACATGATTCACACCATCTCGCTGAATTTTATACGCTTAACTCTCAAGACTGTTATTAGCGTCTTATTCAAATTTCTGGTCCACCTTAAATATTACATCAATTTCATGCTAGTACCTGTAAAAGCATCTGATTGTAACTGCTACATCATTTAAGGTGAAAGTGGAAATGAGAATAAGAAGCGAACTTCAGCTTCTAATCATCTAATCACTATCCACTGTACAAGACTGTTCAAATCAGTCAGCTGAAGCTGAGCCATATGAGCTGGAGGCTGTTGTTTCTTCTTATTCTTCTTCTTTTTTCGGCTGCTCCCTTTAGGGGTGGCCACAGTGGATCATCTGCCTCCATCTTGCCCTATCCATTGCCTCCTCTACTTTTACACCAACCATCTCCATGTCCACCTTCACTACATCCATAAACCTTCTCTGAGGTCTACCTCTTTTCCTTCTACCCGGCAGCAATATATCCTCAACACATCCTATTCCTCCTCAACACATGTCCAAACCATCTCAACCTGGCCTCTCTGGCTTTTAACCCCTAATTTACTACACATATATGCTTGGATGTAACATTTATGGTTTGTCTAAACGTTGTTGTGCTTATATGCATGAGTTTATACATTAGCTCACTGTAACTGGCCCACCAGGACTTCTCCTGACTCTCCCAGTTACCCCCTCTGCATTTGATTCTAAAGAATAAAGAGAGGTCATAAAATGGTCATCTAAAAATTACATATGATATGGACTTTTTGATGAAGCTAAAGCAGGTGTTGGATCGTAACTGTAATTACTGGGCTTCTTGGTGTCGAAAAACATTAAAACACCATGTTTTATTTATTAGGTTATTTCTATTATATGGAGACTTTTTGAACAAATAAAAACAGGAGAACTAGCTTTACATATAATTCATATGTATTACATATTGTGGCGCTCAAAGTTAACTTGTTTCTGAAGTCAGAATACAGTGGGTTGCAAAAGTATTCAGCCCCCTTGAACTTTTCAACCTTTTGCCACATTTCAGGCTTCAAACATAAAGATATGAAATTGTAATTTTTTGTGAAGAATCAACAACAAGTGGGACACAATTGTGAAGTGGAACGAAATTTATTGGATATTTTAAACTTTTTTTAGAAATAAAAAACTGAAAAGTGGGGCGTGCAATATTATTCGGCCCCTTTACTTTCAGTGCAGCAAACTCACTCCAGAAGTTCAGTGAGGATCTCTGAATGATCCAATGTTGACCTAAATGACTGATGATGATAAATAGAATCCACCTGTGTGTAATCAAGTCTCCGTATAAATGCACCTGCTCTGTGATAGTCTCAGAGTTCTGTTTAAAGCGCAGAGAGCATCATGAAGACCAAGGAACACACCAGGCAGGTCCGAGATACTGTTGTGGAGAGGTTTAAAGCCGGATTTGGATAGAAAAAGATTTCCCAAGCTTTAAACATCTCAAGGAGCACTGTGCAAGCGATCATATTGAAATGGAAGGAGCATCAGACCACTGCAAATCTACCAAGACCCGGCCGTCCCTCTAAACTTTCAGCTCAAACAAGGAGAAGACTGATCATAGATGCAGCCAAGAGGCCCATGATCACTCTGGATGAACTGCAGAGATCTACAGCTGAGGTGGGAGACTTTGTCCATAGGACAACGATCAGTGGTACACTGCACAAATCTGGGCTTTATGGAAGAGTGGCAAGAAAAAGCCATTTCTCAAAGATATCCATAAAAAGTCTCATTTAATGTTTGCCACAAGCCACCTGGGAGACACACCAAACATGTGGAAGAAGGTGCTCTGGTCAGATGAAACCAAAATCGAACTTATGTTTGGCGTAAAAGCAATACAGCTCATCACCCTGAACACACCATCCCCACTGTCAAACATGGTGGTGGCAGCATCATGGTTTGGGCCTGCTTTTCTTCAGCAGGGACAGGGAAGATGGTTAATATTGATGGGAAGATGGATGGAGCCAAATACAGGACCATTCTGGAAGAAAACCTGTTGGAGTCTGCAAAAGACCTGAGACTGGGACGGAGATTTATCTTCCAACAAGACAATGATCCAAAACATAAAGCAACATCTACAATGGAATGGTTCACAAATAAACGTATCCAGGTGTTAGAATGGCCAAGTCAAAGTCCAGACCTGAATCCAATCGAGAATCTGTGGAAAGAGCTGAAAACTGCTGTTCACAAACGCTCTCCATCCAACTTCACTGAGCTCGAGCTGTTTTGCAAGGAAGAATGGGCAAAAATTTCAGTCTCTCGATGTGCAAGACTGACAGAGACGTACCCCAAGCCACTTGCAGCTGTAATCACAGCAAAAGGTGGCGCTACAAAGTATTAAAGCAAGGGGGCTGAATAATATTGCACGCCCCACTTTTCAGTTTTTTATTTCTAAAAAAAGTTTAAAATATCCAACAAATTTCGTTCCACTTCACGATTGTGTCCCACTTGTTGTTGACTCTTCACAAAAAATGTCAATTTCATATCTTTATGTTTGAAGCCTGAAATGTGGCAAAAGGTTGAAAAGTTCAAGGGGGCTGAATACTTTTGCAACCCACTGTATATATGTACATATATTTGCTGTGCAGCATCATGTTTTGCTTGATCTATTGTTAATCTTTGAGGTTGAGTCATGATTGAACTGTGTTTGTAGTAGTCAAACAAAACATATTGCATAGTCCTTCTTTTCAAACTCTGTATAATGATGGTTTTGGCATTGGACTGAAACCGAGTGCTGAATATGTTATGATGCTGTTTCAAGAAGAGAGAATCGCCTTTAGGGATGTGTCAGGCTCATAACTGCACTGCTATCCCGCCATGTGCTAGAGGGCAGCATGGTGTTACATTGTGCTTACGCACCGCACACCTCATTAACTCCAGGATCACAGTCTTTTTTTCCCCATCTCCCCACACTCTTTCAAGAAATGGACAAAGCCTCAGTCTATCTCTGTCTACTGAAATGTTCAATATTTCAGGGAATATTGAAAGATGCCATCAGTAATATTTAGCAAGTGGTGTGAAGGCATGCGCATACAGTCAAAGGCCATTAACACTAACACAGTCAATATCATTTTACAGTGAGCAGTGCTATGGGATTTGCACTGCATTGACACAGAGGTAGCGGCTATGGGAAGACTCTGGGAACACAGCAGCAGAGACAGCACAAATATAACACCATGGCTCAAACTAATTAGCAAAAATCCTGCACTGGAGCAAGAAACTCTCAGAATTCAAGGCTACCATGGACATGAGTCTTTGTTTGTGCAGCTATTTGTGCAATAGGGGGCCTACAGTAATTAAAATATCATTACAGAAGATTAAAATAAGATCAGCAGATGTTCTGGACGGACATTAAGAGAAGAGTACCGTACTCAGGCAAAGTCATAGCTGCATGTGACTCTTTTTGGCATTCCATGAACCTCAGAACATTGTGTTCATGAGGCATTTCTCCACTGTCAGTCAAAGCCCACCTCTTCATCCTGTCCGACTGTAATGTAGACGCTACCAGTTTTTAACTTTGGCAACTTCAGTAAATGGTTCTACACCAGGACAAACATTGGATGTCAGTGTAAGTACTGCTCAAAAATGATCTTGTTTGAAAAACAAGGATTTAGCAGTTTTTTCCAAGGTTAAGCAGAGCAGCTTGGGCTTGTTTACATGCATGCTTCAGGTTTCTTCCCACAGAATCTGTTTTTCCTATCAGCAAGGATAACTCCCAATCTTACTTGGCTTGTCAGCTTTAATTGAGAGAGTGTATCTGTGCTTCGGTCTGCAGGAGCATGTGCGATATGAGGGAGCGAGAGAGAACAGGGTCAGTGGATGACCTCATTTAACTTCAATCTGGACTATCAAACTTCTCCGCTCTGGCATTGACATCCTTACGTTATAATCATAAGGGCTTAGCTGAGTGACATCTCATCAGGCAAAGACCTCTCAGTTCAGTGCAATACAACCCACATTAGTGCCAGGCCATGCTCCTCACATCCTGGCTGGTTAAGATCATGCTGAAATGCTCAGAAACTACTTAGAAAGTCTTCTGTCTCACTGATTGGATGGTTCTATTCAGTGTTATAAGAATTGCTTGGCTAGACTTTTCAAGTTTGGCATTTATAAGTGTGCTTTTAAAATTAAGGATATAGCATATGTCATCTTGCGCACCACTTTTTTACTTCTTTTTGCCAGTACCCTAACTTTCTCCACAGGGTTCAAACTATAATTAATGTCTGTTTGACAGCTTCCAGATGTGATTTTCAAAGCCACAGAAGAACATAACTCTACAAAGACTGGAGTCCAAGCACAAACATCAAAAATTTTAACTGAGGGCTAAATAACTGCTTCGTTTGAAACTATGTTTGATCTGGAGTTAATAGATGACCTCTACTCCTTGCTGAGAAGAAATGCTGGACCTGAGTTCGATGTTCTCGCAAAACACGTGAGCTCACATTTGTAGGGCAGAAACCTGCATTGTCTCTAGTAAATAATCCAAAAACAAAGAAACAACAGATACTTGATGGATGCTAAGCGCCTTGTGCTCCAGAAGCTATTATCCACTCACATTCCACATCTATGTCTTATCTCAGTCAGCTAGGTGCTGCATGTCTTCCCAAAATATCTGTCAACCCTTTGAATTGTGCATAATTCAATGAAACATACGTGATCATATTATCATCTTCAAACACATATCCCAGTGGATTCGTTCAGATTAAGGGAACAAGGCCATGGTTTGACTTGAATATTTTGCTATTCTCAAGGTGAATACAACACTCTATTGTCTATTGGTGACTAATTTAGTTGAGTTGATCTGTCTCTCTTGAAACAGAACAGAAGCTCAGGTCCTGGCGTGTCCTTTGCTAAGCCCGGTTCCATTGATTGCTTTGAGGTCTCTCTGACACACTCCCAAATGAGTATTCTGGCTTTTGCTCTGACCTTTTCACTGGTTCATGGTTTCTCATTAATTGAGATGGTGTTTTGGCACATTTGCAAAGACTTAATACCTGATGATGGAGGAAATGAATGCACATCTGTTGGCCGGCTGATCTTCACAGCCAATCTCTCCTGATCACACATGCTTGTACACCTCATGAACCAGAGATTTAAAACCAAGCGAGCTGCCCATCTTTGTGGGCTGGGATGATCTCTGTCATGCATAGTTAAATATCAGCTTAGAATGCTCATAGTTAAACTACTAGACAGAAAGTGTTCATTAGCCTCTTATCCTGCTGGAGCATTAATAGCAAACTTCATGCAAATAGAACTGCAGGAAATGGGGATGTCATTTGTAAAAGTGAATAAATTCTTACCAACAAACAAATTACTGCCTCTTTCCTCCAGACCCTCCTGCAGTAAATGTCAGAAGGAGGATGGAAGCATTAGTGCAAGTGCAGTACAAACATATCAGTTAGTGGTATAAAGGTCATTTTCATTCTTTCACATCACAGCATGTGAACAACAGTTTAATAAGACAGGATATCTCTCTGGATACCTTAAATTGAAGTGAAGTTTCTTTATCTGTGCATACATTTAGTAAAGCTCAAATTTCAACCTCATTTTCATTTTGCTCTCAAAATGTATGAACGTGTTGGAATTTCATAAAGCTATAAGCCACCCAAGGCCATGCATTACACTGATTTTATCACAGGTAAGGTGTTGTTCACATTGTGCTTAAACCCCCCATAGCCTTAGTAGAATCACTGTAATACATGGACTTGTGTGGCTTATGAAAGGATAACACCATACAACATAATAAAACACACAAATGTTAAAGGAATATTTGTAGTTATTATTAATAATAATCAGAATAAACAGTTTCTTGCCAAACCATGTATTTTGTTTAAAGCAGTGGTTCCCAACCCAGTCCTTAGGGCCCCTCAGAGACCGCACTGGGGGGCCCTGAGGACCAGCCTTGCAATCACTGGTTTTGAGCAATTGCCCAGGAACCCATATGCAAAGGAAATACATTCACTTAGATTTCTCAAAATACTTGCCATTTACAGTATGTAAATATTAAATATTGACACTATAACATATATTTAGTCCACGTGAGTATATATTTTTAACATGCTGGCATATATCTACATACACTATATTTCCAAAAGTATTCAGTCATCCGCCTTCACACGCATATGAACTTGAGTGCCATCACAATCCATAGGGTTTAATATGATGTCAGCCACCCTTTACAGCTATAACAGCTTTAACTTTTCTGGGAAAGCCATCCACAAGGTTTAAGAGTGTGCTTATGGGAATTTTTGACCATTCTTCCAAAAGCACATTTTTGAGGTCAGACACCAATGTTAGATGAGAAGGTCTGGATCGCAGTCTCTGCTCTAATTAATCCCAAAGGTGTTCTATCGGGTTGAGGTCAGGACTCTGTGCAGGCCAGCCAAGTTTTTCCACACCAAACTCGCTCATCCATGTCTTTATGGACCTTGCTTTGTGCATTGGTGTGCAGTCATGTTGGAACAGGAAAGGTCATCCCCAAACTGTTTGGAGCATGAAATTGTCCAAAAACTCTTGGTCTGCTGAAGCATTAAGAGTTCCTTTCACTGGAACTAAGGTGCCGAGCCCAACTCCTGAAAAACAACCCCACACCATAATCCCCCCTCCACCAAACTTTACACTTGGCACAATGCAGTCAGACAAGTACTGTTCTCATAACAATCACCAAACCCAGACTTGTCCATCAGATTGCCAGACGGAGAACTGTTATTCATCACTCCAGAGAACACGTCTCCACTGCTCCAGTTGCAGCGCTTTACACCACTGAATTCGATGCTTTGCATTGCTCTTGGTGATGTAAGGCTTGGATGCAGCTGCTCGGCCATGGAAACCCATTCCATGAAGCTCTCTACACTGTTCTTGAGCTAATCTGAAGGCCACATGAAGTTTGGAGGCCTGTAGCGATGGACTCTGCAGAAAGTTGGTGACCTCTACGTACTGTGCGCCTCAGCATCTGTTGACCCCGCTCTATCATTTTATGTGGCCTACCACTTTGTGGCTGAGTTGTTGTCATTATCAATTGCATCCACTTTTTTATAATACCACTGACAGTTGACTGTGGAATATTTAGTAGCGAGGAAATTTCATGACTGGACTTTCGTTGCACAGGTGGCATCCGATCACGGTACCATGCTGGAATTCACTGAGCTCCTGAGAGTGACCCATTCTTTAACAAATGTTTATAGAAGCAGTCTGCAAGCCTAGATGCTTTGTTTTATACACCTGTGGCCATGGAAGTGAACACCTTAATCAAATTATTTGGATGGGTGACTGAATACTTTTGGAAATATAACATATACTGGCGTCTATTTAAATATTTAAAATAGCATTTTTTTAACACTACACGTATTTTGTGTGGAGTTTTAATATGAGCAAATATATGAACAAACCATTTTCTTCTATATGGGTACTATGGACCTTTGAATGGTTTAGACAATCAGATTTTAGAACCAGAATTATTTGTTTTATAATTGTCAGTAACTGCTAGAGAAGTCTTTGAGCATTTGAAGTAGACATTATAAATATGTAAAAATTTTGCAATGGTGCTTCCATAGTGTCCTACAGATACCACCATGAACGTGGCAATACAGGATGACTGTCTCAGCCAGGCTGAGTCTGCACTGTGGCTATAGGGAACAAGCTCCATAAATATTATTCTGGAAACACAAAACTGGAATAATGTGATTGCTTGTCCTAAAACAAATAAAAGGATAGTGAAGTAAAACTCCAAAATGTTTATTAAAATAATACATATGATAAACATAGTCATAGTCAAAAAAATATCTGAAATGTAAACATAGGATAAGGAATTTTTTTTTCCTTATACTATACTAAAGATACTTTAACAAGGTTTTAGAAGATTTCTATTCATCAATTCATCATGCTTATTATGTTCATACACTGTAAGGACCATTTTTTGTGTTTTCAAATGTTGTAAACAAAAGATTAGGAGGTTTTGATAGAAAGCCAATACTTTTACTGAAGTACAAAACTAACAGCAGTTAGCATTGTCCTAAGGATTGAAACAAAAGGGGGTGGGGGAGCTGTCATGTAACAGGACCGGAGGGCACACATACTTATCATTCATTTATAGTATGCGTCAAGGAAGGACACTCATTTCTGGAATACCTGCTCACAATCCTTGCCCCCTGCTAACACCACCCGCCCATCGTCTTATTTTCTCTCTATCTTTCTCTCTGTCTCTGTCTCTGTCTCTCTCTCTCTCTCTCTCTCTCTCTCACTCCCCCCCTCTCTCTCTCTCACTCTGCCTCCCACCCTCATTTCCCCTCCCACACTGTGTTACAGTGTGAGCTGCTCTCTCTCTCTCTCTCTCTCTCTCTCTCTCTCTCTCTCTCACTCACACACACACACACACACACACACACTCACACTCACTCTCTCTCTCTCTCTCCCCTCCTTTCTCCCTCCTCTCTCTCTACCCCTCATAGTCACGCACTCTGTCAGTGGAAGAGAGGATTTCAAAATCCAGCTGTAGCTCAAAGTGCTCGTCTCCCTGGGCAAATCCAGCCAAGATGTATTTGGCTTTTTCCCCCATTTACCGATTCTTTCATGTTTATGACCTCTTTTGAACATGTAATGCTCTGCTAAGATCTGATATCAGGACCCGTGAGGGAGTAGGTGATGTGCTGAAGAAGACCAGAAGTTTTTCCACAACAGCTGAAGCACCTGCCTATGACTCATTTGAGGTACACAGACTACGCGTTCTGACAAAATGACCATGTTGCTCTAGTCCACTCTGGATTTTTCCTTTTCTTTTTTTTTGCGCTAACTGGAACCAAATATTTGGGATATTTCAAATAGAATTCCGGGATTTTGGAATAACTCCTGAGAGCGATATCATGACTTAGGTCAGCATGCGCTGGGCTCATTATAAATGCTAAACCACTCTTTGCTGGGAGCCACACAGTCTGTGGGAATTAAACAAGGTAAGACATTATTATTTGATTCAAATGACATTTCATTTTGACCTGTCAGGTCTCTTGTCCAAAATATGCACTGCACTGCTTGGGCACATAAGATAAGGACTTTGTTAATTAAGGGGCAAGAGGTCTTGTTCAAAATATCTAGTGTTCCTTTGCCCTAATGGCATTGGTTGCTGAGTAAATTAGTTCAGTGACCTTAGAGTAGAAATGTTCATTAAAAGTTGCCCTGCAGTTTTACTTATATTTGAAGTATCTAATAGAAAAGAAACAATATCCACATTTCCATAGTTCCAGTTTTCAGGGTGAATAAAACACTGTTAAAGCTTGTTTATTGCACTGTTTTAGTGTATTTACTTACTGACTAAAAGGCTGTACTAGCAATGTTCAGCTAAACTGTAGCTTTTCAAACTTTCCACAACACCCTTTTAACTTTAACCTACTTATTGACTGTGTGTCTGTTTATCTGGTTGCTATGTAGAGATGACTACTGTGTCAGTGGAGTCCCTGGTGGCGATGGTGGATAGGATCCCTAATGCTACTGAGACTCCAGTGGAGGCATCTGCTGAAGATATGGCTGCTACCTTCACCATCGGCACCATCCTGTCCCTCGTGTGCCTTGTGGGTGTGTCAGGAAATATCTACACCCTGGTGGTCATGTGCCACTCCATGCGCTCTGCTGCTTCGATGTACATATACATTGTCAACCTGGCAATGGCCGACCTTCTCTACCTGCTGACCATTCCCTTCGTCGTGTGCACACACTTCTTAAAGGGCTGGTACTTTGGTGATGTAGGGTGTAGGACTCTCATTAGTATGGACTTTCTCACCATGCATGCCAGCATTTTCACTTTGACTGTGATGAGCACAGAACGCTACTTTGCCGTGCTCAAGCCTCTGGACACAGTAAAACGTTCCAAGAGCTACCGTAAGGCCATTGCTCTACTAGTGTGGACAGCCTCATTGATTCTAACCCTTCCCATGATCATTGATGTAGAGCTCAAGACAGAAAATTCCAAGTTAATGTGTCAGACCACGCTGAGCCCTCTTTCTTACAAGATTTACATCTCTTCACTGTTCTGCACTAGCATTGTAGCTCCGGGGGTCATAATCGGCTACCTCTACATTTGCCTCGCGCGCACTTACTGGATCTCGCAGACGGAGACTTTTAAGCAGACTCAAAAGCTGCCTAATCACAAAGTGCTGTACCTCATCTTCACTATTGTTCTCCTCTTCTGGGCCTGCTTTCTGCCTTTCTGGATCTGGCAGCTCCTGGGCCAGTTCAAGCCAGAGATGGTCTTGTCTACCAAGGCCAGACGCAACATCAACTATCTGACCACCTGCCTGACCTACAGCAACAGCTGCATCAATCCATTCCTCTACACCCTTCTAACAAAGAACTACAAGGAATACCTTCGGAAGAGGCAGAGGACCTGGACAGCCGGGAGCTATTTCAACAGAAGGAACCGCTTCCAGCGGTCACCTCGCCGCTCGTTGTCCTCCAGCAGCCAGCAATGCACAGAGAGCTTTGTGCTCACACACACATCACGCAGCAACAACAGCAGTTTGTGAGGTAGGTTCTCCCTGAGCATATCATCCCTGGAGTTGCGGTTTATCAGACAGCCTGGGTTTTGAGTAATGTCCAGGCAATTAGTATGAATTAAACCAAATTTCCTTTGGTTTACGTTCACATTTGCTTAAATGTACCTGCTTTGATTCTATCTATGGGCAGACTGTTTTAGTTTTGTGGTCAGTGCATCTTACTTTTATATCATCTCTTGCAGCTGAGATGTGAGTGCCTTGTATGCCTGAAACACCTTTAAGATTTTTTTTTCTTTCAAAGTCTAGTTTTCTGTAAAATGATTCATTATCCAAGTATTTGTTATGACTAGAAAAGGAAGATCTAGGGTTTAGTGGAAAAGTATGAGTGAATGAAGAAGTAGGGGAAAGCAAAAGACAGCAATCTGGCTTTTCTATCTCTGCCTCCAGCACTTGCTGCAAAAATATAAAATGACCACCACCACAAATGGAGCAACATGCAGTGTGACATGGTCAGCCATTCATAGGGACAGGTCTTACTTTGTATAGACAGAGCTTTTCTTAGACTTTCCCAGACCTATTTGGAAAAGAGTTTGGTCACACTGTTCACATTCTTTTTTTCATTTGCCGTTTGAGAAAGAAAAATAAGAAAAAATAATAAATGAATGGGAAAATATTAAAGTTAATTAAAGCTTCTTTTATAGTTCTTAGTGCCAAATGAATCCCATCAAGATGACTTGGATAAGACACAACAACTCAGAATCCGCATGTCAAACAAAGGCTTTATGATAATATTGAGATTAAAATTATTTGGTAGACTTATATAAGTCCTTAACAAGGCTGCAAATTGAAGGATTATGAGGATTTTGTATGGAAAGAATATTGTGTGTGCACATGAACACAATAAGACGAGCAGTAGTGTGGTGTGGTAATCCTGCCAAAAATCACTTAAGGAAAACCAACAAACCTTGTGTCACATTATTAATGTGGAAAAACAGTGCATGTTAATGCCAGAATTTACTTCAGCTTTAAAAATGACAAAAAACGTGCTAGCATTAGTAAATCTTTATTTTTAGGGAGTATATTGGTCATGATGAAATTTTAACAACTAGATTCCCAACACTGCAGCTGTATTCCCGCTAAAGTTTATGACAGTGATTCAGGTGACCATATGAATTTAGCACAGACAGATTGTGAGTTTATGTTATGGATTAAAAATGGTTATGTTTTCAATATTTTGTCTGCCATACATTATTATATAGTTTGTCAAGTTGCCTTCAAAATGTTATGATAAGATCTTGGCTGTAGCTTTTCCTTATTCTGGCCTCTTTCATTTTATTCAGCTGTTTGTGTAAAGTATATGATTGTTTCATATGTATTTAAGGCAGGCTGCTCTATTCCTATTGTTTTATTTATAATTAGACTGTGAAATATTTAAGTGCTCACAGTGGGTGATCTCTGCAAAGAAATGGTGCAGATCAAATCAGTTACACTCTGTTAGATATTAATATGGAAAAAATCCAAAACACAGTTTTCTCATAAATAAATGAATAACATTCCATCCATGTTTTTCCTTTCTACTAGTCTTTCCTCTTTTCAGTTAAAATCTAATTTTCCTCTGAACACGGAAAATAAAATCAGTAAAAACAATCCCTGAGCTCAAGGGATGTGAAGAGGTGTGAAATTAAAAATGACAGAAAATTAAGTCTTGTCATTCCTATGGAGTCTGGGAGAGGAAATCAGTTGGCACAGGTGGGATGTAATAAAATAAAGAGTATAAATATAATATAATATTGTATATGATATATTGAATTAAAACAGAAATTGTCTTCAATCCAAGTTGCATATGGTAAATGCTGTATTCAGATTACAGTTACTTTTACTTAGAATACTTTTAGAATAGTTATCCACTAAATAATACATATATATGTATACCATCTTTAACAAACACAATGAACAATTGTTTATGAAAGTCTGAGTAGCAAGAGAAATCAATGTGAGGATCTGTTATTAATCTCAGTGTTACTGAGCTCTGCTAAAGCCTGAGTAGACTGATAAATCAGTGTGATTATCAATTATTAATCTCAGTGTTACTGAGCTCTGCTAAAGCCTGAGTAGACTGATAAATCAGTGTGATGATCTGTTATTAATCTCAGTGTTACTGAGCTCTGCTAAAGCCTGAGTAAACTGATAAATCAATGTGATGATCAGTTATTAATCTCAGTGTTACTGAGCTCTGCTAAAGCCTGAGTAGACTGATAAATCAGTGTGTTGATCTGTTATTAATCTCAGTGTTACTGAGCTCTGCTAAAGCCTGAGTAGACTGATAAATCAGTGTGATGATCTGTTATTAATCTCAGTGTTACTGAGCTCTGCTAAAGCCTCAGTAGACTGATAAATCAGTGTGATGATCTGTTATTAATCTCAGTGTTACTGAGCTCTACCAAAGCCTGAGTAGACTGATAAATGAATGTGATGATCAGTTATTAATCACAGTGTTACTGAACTCTGCTAAAGCCTGAGTAGACTGATAAATCAATGTGATCAGTTATTAATCACAGTGTTACTGAGCTCTGCTAAAGCCTGAGTAGACTGATAAATCAATGTGATGATCTGTTATTAATCTCAGTGTTACTGAGCTCTACTAAAGCCTGAGTAGACTGATAAATCAATGTGATGATCAGTTATTAATCACAGTGTTACTGACCTCTGCTAAAGCCTGAGTAGACTGATAAATCAGTGTGATGATCTGTTATTAATCTCAGTGTTACTGAGCTCTGCTAAAGCCTGAGTAGACTGATAAATCAGTGTGATGATCTGTTATTAATCTCAGTGTTACTGAGCTCTGCTAAAGCCTCAGTAGACTGATAAATCAGTGTGATGATCTGTTATTAATCTCAGTGTTACTGAGCTCTACTAAAGCCTGAGTAGACTGATAAATGAATGTGATGATCAGTTATTAATCACAGTGTTACTGAACTCTGCTAAAGCCTGAGTAGACTGATAAATCAATGTGATCAGTTATTAATCACAGTGTTACTGAGCTCTGCTAAAGCCTGAGTAGACTGATAAATCAATGTAATGATCAGTTATTAATCACAGTGTTACTGACCTCTGCTAAAGCCTGAGTAGACTGATAAATCAGTGTGATGATCTGTTATTAATCTCAGTGTTACTGAGCTCTACTAAAGCCTGAGTAGACTAATAAATCAATGTGATGATCAGTTATTAATCACCGTGTTACTGAGCTCTGCTAAAGCCTGAGTAGACTGATAAATCAAAGTGATCAGTTATTAATCACAGTGTTACTGAGCTCTGCTAAAGCTTGAGTAGACTGATAAATCAAAGTGATCAGTTATTAATCTTAGTGTTACTGAGCTCTGCTAAAGCCTGAGTAGACTGATAAATCAAAGTGATCAGTTATTAATCTTAGTGTTACTGAGCTCTGCTAAAGCCTGAGTAGACTGATATATCAGTGTGATGATCTGTTATTAATCTCAGTGTTACTGAGCTCTGCTAAAGCCTGAGTAGACTGATAAATCAGTGTGATGATCTGTTATTAATCTCAGTGTTACTGAGCTCTACCAAAGCCTGAATAGACTGATAAATCAGTGTGATGATCAGTTATTAATCTCAGTGTTACTGAGCTCTACCAAAGCCTGAATAGACTGAAAACTCAACATGATGATCAGGCATTAATCTCAGTGTTGCTAAGCTTTGTTAAAGCCTGGGTAGACTGATAAATCAATGTGTTGGTCAGTTATTAATTTCATTGTTACTGAGCTCTGCTAAAGCCTGAATAGACCGATGAATCAATGTTATGATTATACTACTGTTTTGAATAATGATTGAACTGAATAGTCTCATCAGTAGTGAATATGTTCATGAGAGATAAGATAAACATTGGTGTTGTATTTGGATTGTACTCATGCATGCATTTTGTGGCAAGTTAAATAAACCCCATTAAATCAAATAGCTACCCACTTTATAATCAAATTTGCAAGGATTTGTTTTTCATGAAACATAGTACATATTATAGAATTACATGAAGAAAACTGAGAAACAATGAGGGACAGTCACATAAAACTTACAACAGCAGAGGATTTCCAATGTGTCTTATCAATGTTTATTCTAAATGTAGCCTGAATATGTTACTTGTCCATGTTTTGTGATGGATTATGTTACTGAATACATTTAGGACAGTGTATTTAGTATCCAGCCATCACTTTTTCATAGTTATCCCGCTTAACACTGCCAGTCAGCAGAATAAGAGATTAAAAATGAGCAGCACTCCTGACTCCCTGACTCACACATGCTATTGTGTATCCAGAAAATCTGACTGTAGTGAAGCTTCTGGCCAGCATTTAGGAAGTCCAGGAGTACTGCCAGGAGAATGACCTCTGGCCCTACCAATCTAAATATAACTGGCCCTCTACAGTGGCCCTGCCGTGCCAATCTACATGTATTTCTACAATGTTTCAGTTATGAAGAATGAAGCTGTATCAAATTATTATCGCACATAAAAGTATCTGATTAAAGTTTAATTTCAATTTGGATTGTAACTCTATTGTCTGTTATTATATATCATTTTGATAAGTCAATTTTATCACTGTGAAAATTGATGCTGACCTTCAGATATTAACACATCAAAGAACATACAGACCAATGAAGGTCAACACTCTCCTATTAGATAGCTTTAATGCCTGGGAAAGTTGACTATGGAAATTTTACCCCAAAACACATTGAATGGCAGCTGAAATTTAGTTCTCAAAATGCTATTAATCTTGTTACTTCTCATTTGGTTTGTAACCTATAAAGGTCACCATTTGTAATGGAAGCATAATGTATTCTTTTCGACATATTTCATGCACGTTATCAATTGCAAATTTTCTCATTCTTAATTTGCATACATATTACACCATTTTACCTTCCTTATCACATCAATGGGGGAAAGATCCTTGTTCCTTGTTTGAAAATTTTCCTGTAATTGCTCTGAAGGCATTACAAACCTGAGGATCCTAGTTAATGCCTGGCCCACATTACAGGCCAATATTGAAGTTGATTCATCCTTCCCAACAAACACAAAAAGTGTCTTGCTTTCAGGCTTGTCTTAAACAATTATCTTTCCAGACTATTCTTTGGTCTTTGTTGTGTACAATTCAATTCTGGCCACTACAGTCTACAAACAGTACATCATTAATTCTCTCATATGAAACGCAGCATTGACATCACATGTGAAATATGAAAAAAATAATAAGCAATGAAAGCTGAGCTGGACAGAGCTGTGTGTGATAGGGTCAAGTTGGACAGAGCAGAGATGTTCTCAAATCATAAATCAGACTGCAAGATTGGGTTTGTCTCAAGTCTTTAGTAGAGAATTTTAGTTTAGTCTCATCATTATTTGCAGGCATTGCATTATACAAAGATACACCCCCAATAAACCTAGAAAAAAAAAAACTCTGAAGTCTGAAAAAGTCTAAGGGACATTAAGGATGATGTTTAAAGGAAAGAGACAAAGCAACTTAAAAGCAGTTGGTTAGCTTGTAGTCTGTATAGCAAGTGTGCTAGCTAGCTTGTGTGTTAGCTAATCCAGTTTAAGTAAGTTTGTATAAAACTTCAGCTACGTTAGCTGAAAAATTAGCTAGTATACTTGTTCTCCAAATTACATGCTAGCAGGTTGTTTTCCTTCTTTCCTTTAAATACTGCATTTATTGTATGTAGCACTTCATTCTGTCCATCAGACTGACGGTTGCTGTACAGTGAAGGGCTTGTTATATGAAGCCATATTGAATCTGACACTGCTGGAAGTGGTGGGATGACAGCATTACAGTAATGACAACACATGATAGCCAAAGTCATGTGAAATTAAAGGCTTCATTCATTTACCGCATTAAGATTGATGGTCCTTATTTACTAGGTTTTGGTTGTGTTTTTTCCTCCGCCTGGGGTTTCAGTGTGTCAGTGTGAACAAAGTTGAGCTGAGTGGAAGAAAATAATGTAATTTATCCAAATTTAAATTGATAATGCTATCTCAATTGCTTTTAAAAGTAGAATAAACATTTTTTTCCTATCAATGTTGTAAAAAGCAGGTTTTTGCTTTTTACATCTGCCATGTCTATTTTCAACTTACAGAGAAGTTCTGCAAGATCCAAAGCTGGTTGGCCGGCTCGTGATCATTATCTGAAAGTCTGTGGAAATCTTAGTAAAAGCAAGGATGGAAAATTAGTGAAACATGTCATCATGTGTGGGAGCCAGAAATAACACTTTCTTGTATGACATTAAAATCCCAGGCTCCTTACATCCTAAAGCTTATTATTCAGTAACTTCATGTAAAGCAAGGTAAACTGATTGAGTTGATCATAAGTAATAGGAGTAAGGAATGGAAGTCTGGACCTGGACCTGGTCCTGGGTTTTTAAGGGGTTAGCCAGGTGTGAAAAGCCATTCCCAGACATGTATTTGGCATAAGGCCCTATTGATCAAACTATTTTGTTACTTTGGGAAGTTCTCATAGATCTCACAATTCTTCTATCATTCATACAGTGGCAAGTTCATCTGGTTTGGATCCCTTTAGGACCCAGATCAATAGAGCTCATAGCCTGCATGGCCTTTCTCTGATGCTCTTTAGCCCTACTTGAGAAACCTCTGGCAGTACAATTGCAGGATGATGAACTGTTATGACTTTTGTAATCCCAAAGTATGAGGATGTCCTGTGGTGCATATTTCTATCAGCTTCCCTGAAAAATGGTTGCAGAATTGTTGCCTTTTGTTTGGTAATCATAGGCACATAAGCTCATTCAGTAGAGCTTTAGTAACTCAGAATGACAATGAAGAAAGGCCATTAAGAATATGTAGGAGACAGGCAGAATTAGAAAAAGTTGTCCAAAACATTGTGTAAGATTACTAGGTGTTACCGGCTCACCTGGGCTGAATCCCAGGAGCACCGAGTTATTCGAGGCCTTTGATCGGCTATTAAAAGTAATTTGTTTCTTCTTCTCCCACCAACACACAAACACCAATAATTGTCTTTCTACGCGTGCCATTCATATCCATACCCTGATGCTGATTGGTTGCTGTATTGGATGCATTTGACTTGATACCATGTTTTTTTCCAGCTAAATGTAAGCAAAGAAAAGAAGAGAGGATGGTAAATTATCCTTTTTTATTGTTTTAGTCAAGAAAAGTGATCTATTTGGCCTCTCAAGTTCAACCAAAGTTCAGGATAAGTTTCTATTTTATATCTTAGCTGTACTCATATGGTTTTAATGGAATCAAGCTTTTTGAACATTAATTTTGATATATTTCGTGAATTTATCACATTTGTTATCAGTTTACTTACACTGCCCAAACTCACTGTTTTCCAGGTAAAATTTACAAGGTGAAATGTGACTAGGCTTGGAAAGTTGGCTGAGTTGAAAAAAGGTGATTAGCACTTACAACTGACTGCCTTTTCAGTACAAATTTCAAACCTTGACTATATGGCTTTTTTTTGGTCTGGTTCTGGGTTCAAGTTAATGCAGTAATAGAGAGATAATGAATGGGAGTGCTGGAACCTGGAAGTCACTGATTGGCTGCAGTGGTGTGTGGAATGTATTAAAAACAAAGCTTCTGAGTTTTTTGATGCTCTTTGGGTTCTGCTGATCATCAGCCATGTGGCTACCTCTTTCTTTGCTTACTAAAATCTGAGTAATCCACATCAGTGGTGGAGACTTTGGATGTGTCGTGTTAAGTTATACTGATTTTATGGATTTTAACTACAATCATAGGGCCCACGACCACCAGTAGCCCCAGTGCCATTGACCGGTGGTAGCCCCAGGGCCCATGATCACCAGTAGATCTAGGGCCCACAACCACTAGTAGCCACAGGGCCAATGATTACGAGTAGCTCTAGTGCCCATGACCACCTGTAGCCCCAGGGCCCATGGCCACCAGTATCCCCAGGGCCCATGATCACCAGTCACCCCAGGGGCCCACAGCCACCAGTAGCCCCAGGGCCCATGAGTAGGTTAAAGCACCCCTGAGTGTGAGCTAAATAGAAAGTGTTGTGTGGTAGTTACAGTGTAAATGGAGATCAGCCTGGAGTAAATAATAAAAGACCCAGGGAAGGAAAAGTAGAAACAGGTAAAGATATGAATCTAAAACATTTTAAATATGTACCACAGATAACCCTGCATGAGATATGTCAATCAAACGAAGGCATTATACTTCCAGTATTAATTCTGTACTATAATAATGCTGTTTACAGGTTATCCTTTCAGCTAAATGAAGAATAAAAATATTAATAGCATTCAAAAGTTATTCAGAGCTGCCATTCATTATTGTTGGATGCAAATTTCCATTAGAAATTTCTGAGGCATGAAAGCAGTCACCTCTATTAGGAAAGATTCGGCTGACTTGCATTCATCAGTATGCGCATTCTTTTGTTAATAACTGGAAATCAGCATAAGCATGAATTCAGTTTTCACAGTTTGGTGAGAATAAACAGAAAATGAAATCTACTTTCCCTGTAATAGTATCTATGCTAACAAACAATATTATTGTAATATTGCTATTTTTTTTGGAGACAGATTTCATAGATATAGTGAGGATGATATTAAACAGGGCTACATGTCATGAAGTACCATATCCTGTCTCTTATAAAAACGATCTGTAGTAATATTATAGGAAATTCTGCAGGATCCCTATAAGAATCCTGTATTACATTGTAATGGCAAATGTTATTTGCAGGCCCGGACGTTTCTTATGGGTATATGCTTAGGGGTCAAAGCCACTAGGGGAGCACCATGACCAATTACAACAAAATCTAAACAGCTGTACTTACCTGCGGTGACTGAAATTTTTGCTAGTACTTTGCTATTAAGAGCACAAGGTCTTTTTTTTATATTTCTAGAAGTTTCATCCTTAGTGTGTTAGCTTTCAAAATTTCATCTCTTACAAAAATTCAAATTGGCTTTGGTTATTCTTGCTTGCATTGCTTCCATTTACTGGTTTTATTAGTCCAATGAGAGCACATTTTGCAGTTTGCTGACCAGTGGGTGTATTTAACACAGCAGGTTATCATGATAACTTAGGCCAATAAATATAAGCCTGTCCAACAGGACAAGAGCTAATAAGCATTCCTAGTGGACAATTCTCAGCTGCTGGCTTAAATTATCCAGTGAGAAATCATGCTTTGTGAAAAACTCCCTGGCGCTCCACAAACGCAATTTAGTCTGTGTTACAGACACATTGGACTAAATGGTCTGTGAGTGGTTGTTTTACATGGTTTGTTTGCAAAGAAAGTACTTTTGGCTTTGAGTTTAGCAAACAATGTCATTTATGTTCTCTCCTCCTTCTTGGCACTTTCCACAGCACCAGCTAATGTATTTACTAGCCACCACAACCCCTAATGATTTAAAACTTGTCTTACTTCTCACTATTATGAAACTGGGCCCAGGACACTTCTATATTACAGATAACTATAATTCGGTACTACAGAAATATTAAAAACAATATTATAGAAATCTTATGTACATTTTAAAATGAAGATACCAAAAAGAAGCAAGATTGATTTTTTGCCTCATGAAAACCACATGGATGATTCATTTTTGTAAATGAGATGTGTGAGGGTGATGAATTTTTTGTGAAGAAATTGAAAGACTCTCCACATAATGTAAAAAGTCTGTAGCAGTGGTTCTCAACCTGGTCCTCAAAGCCTCCCAGCTCCCAGATGGTCCACATTTTATCTTCATCCCTACATTTTGTGAGTTCGGTTGGAGCAAAAATGTTGACTGTCTAAGGGCCCTGAGGACTGTATTGGAACCCACTGGTCTATATAAATTAATAAACCTGCCAACAAACGGTATGTTCAAGCTAAAAAAGGAACCTTTATTTTCAAAGGTGTAGATCCTTTTTGTAAGGTAAGCCTTTGAGTTCATTAAGCATATAGAGGACCTGTTAACCAGGACAGTCCACTGACTGACCTGGGACAGCAGGTTGTGTTTATAGGGTTCTCTAGACTCACTTGTAAATAGTTTCCCAGTGACTCCAGACCTACATGTTGAGCCTCTTTACCTCGCCCACTTAAACTTTTACTTATGCTACATTTAAATGTATTATTATATATTCATCACCTGGTCAGATTACCCAGGTCTGGAACCTGAGACATTGATCAGTGTTTACAGAAGTATGGATTTACTGTGCTCTCTTTTCTTGTTTATGTGATAAATCTGCTAGCTTTTGTCCTTGAAGTAGACAGTGCAGAATGTAGTTTATTCTCATGTGTGAAAGTGACTTTTTTCATCACCCTTTTACACCCAGCATGCCTCTATTTTTACCCCTCCTCACACTCCACCTCCCAGTGCAGTAGAACACTGCAGCCACCCAAGGTCAAGTTGTTACATAGAGTTGACACCCTCATCACTCATATAGCACCCAGTGTTAATGCACATCTCTGCTATAATGGCACCATAAACTAATCATTAGAGCACAGCCCCCCACACTACATCAAGAACAGTGGAGTTTCTAATGGTCACAATCAAGTAAACGCCATAACACCCCCTTTGAGCTGTTGGATATATTTGAGTAATGCACGTGGCAGGTAAGCATGAGACAGTGCTTTATCTGTGTTTTTAAACTCTATTAGGAGATTAGATTAGCATTAAATAGATTTTAGATTAAAACAAAATGGAAGAGCAGACTATTATTGCTTGATAATTTTGTTACCCAACTGCCCAATTGGATAAAAAGTCTATTTAAATCTTGTGAAATGTTCTTTATGGAATCAAAAGTGATTCTTTCATGCTCCAGAGAAGCCTTTTTTGGCATTTTTTAAAAAGAGTATACAAACATTATATTAATGACATAGATATACTCCTTGTCAGATTATGCTAAACTATTCTTTCACACAGTTCTAGATGATGACAAGTTTCATATAACTTATTGCTTTTTTGTACAATACTCTCTAACCTGCCTTTCTCAAAATGATAAATGCTAAGCATAAGCAATATATCACTGTGTGCTGCACTCTGTTAAAAACCATCTAGGGTCTATCATTTATCTTCCAAAATGATTTTATATCAAATAAAGCCTGAACATTGCTACAGGGGATGAGGCTCTAGGTCATAAAACCCTAGATTCTTCAAAGAAGGAAAGACTGCTAATTTGTAAAAGTATATGGAAATATATTGCCTTCCAATTTTAATGGCACTGATGTTTTCCATAAACACATGCAGGCATGCACATACTAGCTGGATAGCATTTTGTCACTCAGTGTACAAACCACTTAAGAGGCATGCTGTACTTGTTACCTCAGAAATGCTTTGCAGACCGTGACTGCGGTTTTAAAGGCAGAGTTGGAGGATTATTGAAACCCACAGGGGAAAAGATCAGAGCACAACTTGATCTTGATAGCAATCAATATCAGCCAATCAAGGCAACATCTTCTGAACAAGATAACATCTACTAAACAACAGAACATCTGCTTAAAAGGGAACAAATATTGGACAAGGCAATAACCACTGAGCAATACAATGAGATCTGATCAAGGCAAAATCTCTTGACGAAGACAACATTACTGAACAAAACAATATCTACTGAACAAGACCACATTACTGAAAAAAACAATATCTACTGAACAAGACAACATTACTGAACAAAACAATATCTACTGAACAAGACCACATTACTGAACAAAAAAATATCTACTGAACAAGACATTACTGAAAAAAACAATATCTACTGAACAAGACCACATTACTGAACAAAACAATATCTACTGAACAAGACCACATTACTGATCAAGGCAATATCTACTGAACAAGACCACATTACTGAAAAAAAACAATATCTACTGAACAAGACCACATTAGTAAACAAAACAATATCTACTGAAAATGACCACATTACTGAACAAAACAATATCTACTGAACAAGACAACATTACTGAAAAAAAACAATATCTACTGAACAAGACCACATTACTGATCAAGGCAGTATCTACTGAACAAGACAACATTAGTAAACAAAACAATATCTACTGAACAAGACCACATTACTAAACAAAACAATATCTACTGAACAAGAAGACATTACTGAACAAAACAATATCTACTGAAAATGACCACACTACTGAACAAAACAATATCTACGAACAAGACCACATTACTGAACAAAACAATATCTACTGAATAAGACCACATTACTGATCAAGGCAATATCTACTGAACAAGACCACATTACTGAACAAAACAATATCTACTGAACAAGACCACATTACTGAAAAAAACAATATCTACTGAAAATGACCACATTACTAAACAAAACAATATCTACTGAACAAGACCACATTACTGATCAAGGCAATATCTACTGAACAAGACCACATTACTGAACAAAAAAATATCTACTGAACAAGACATTACTGAAAAAAACAATATCTACTGAACAAGACCACATTAGTAAACAAAACAATATCTACTGAAAATGACCACATTACTGAACAAAACAATATGTACTGAACAAGACCACATTACTGAACAAAACAATATCTACTGAACAAGACCACATTACTGATCAAGGCAATATCTACTGAACAAGACCACATTACTGAAAAAAAACAATATCTACTGAACAAGACCACATTAGTAAACAAAACAATATCTACTGAAAATGACCACATTACTGAACAAAACAATATCTACTGAACAAGACAACATTACTGAAAAAAAACAATATCTACTGAACAAGACCACATTACTGATCAAGGCAATATCTACTGAACAAGACCACATTACTGAAAAAAAACAATATCTACTGAACAATACCACATTAGTAAACAAAACAATATCTACTGAAAATGACCACATTACTAAACAAAACAATATCTACTGAACAAGACCACATTACTAAACAAAACAATATCTACTGAACAAGAAGACATTACTGAACAAAACAATATCTACTGAACAAGACCACATTACTAAACAAAACAATATCTACTGAACAAGAAGACATTACTGAACAAAACAATATCTACTGAAAATGACCACACTACTGAACAAAACAATATCTACGAACAAGACCACATTACTGAACAAAACAATATCTACTGAATAAGACCACATTACTGATCAAGGCAATATCCACTGAACAAGACCACATTACTGAACAAAAAAATATCTACTGAACAAGACCACATTACTGAAAAAAACAATATCTACTGAACAAGACCACATTACTGAACAAAACAATATCTACTGAACAAGACAACATTAGTAAACAAAACAATATCTACTGAAAATGACCACATTACTAAACAAAACAATATCTACTGAACAAGAAGACATTACTGAACAAAACAATATCTACTGAACAAGACCACATTACTGAACAAAACAATATCTACTGAACAAGACAACATTAGTAAACAAAACAATATCTACTGAAAATGACCACATTACTAAACAAAACAATATCTACTGAACAAGAAGACACTACTGAACAAAACAATATCTACTGAACAAGACCACATTACTGATCAAGGCAATATCTACTGAACAAGACCACATTACTGAACAAAACAATATCTACTGAACAAGACCACATTACTGATCAAGGCAATATCTACTGAACAAGACCACATTACCGAACAAAAAAATATCTACTGAACAAGACCACATTACTGAAAAAAACAATATCTACTGAACAAGACAACATTACTGAAAAAAACAATATCTACTGAACAAGACCACATTACTAAACAAAACAATATCTACTGAACAAGACCACATTACTGATCAAGGCAATATCTACTGAACAAGACCACATTACTGAAAAAAACAATATCTACTGAACAAGACAACATTACTGAAAAAAACAATATCTACTGAACAAGACCACATTAAAAAACAAAACAATATCTACTGAAAATGACCACATTACTAAACAAAACAATATCTACCGAACAAGACAACATTACTGAAAAAAACAATATCTACTGAACAAGACCACATTAATAAACTAAACAATATCTACTGAAAATGACCACATTACTAAACAAAACAATATGTACTGAACAAGAAGACATTACTGAACAAAACAATATCTACTGAACAAGACCACATTACTAAACAAAACAATATGTACTGAACAACACCACATTACTAAACAAAACAATATCTACTGAACAAGACCACATTACTGATCAAGGCAATATCTACTGAACAAGACCACATTACTGAACAAAAAAATATCTACTGAACAAGACCACATTACTGAAAAAAACAATATCTACTGAACAAGACAACATTACTGAAAAAAACAATATCTACTGAACAAGACCACATTACTAAACAAAACAATATCTACTGAACAAGAAGACATTACTGAACAAAACAATATCTACTGAACAAGACCACATTACTAAACAAAACAATATGTACTGAACAACACCACATTAATAAACAAAACAATATGTACTGAAGAAGACCGCAGTACTGAACTAAACAATATCTACTGAACAAGACAACGTTACTCAAAAAAACAATATCTACAAGACCACATTAGTAAACAAAACAATATCTACTGAAAATGACCACATTACTAAACAAAACAATATCTACTGATCAAGACAACATTACTGATCAAGGCAATATCTACTGAACAAGACCACATTACTGAACAAAACAATATCTACTGAACAAGACCACATTACTGATCAAGGCAATATCTACTGAACAAGACCACATTACTGAAAAAAAACAATATCTACTGAACAAGACCACATTAGTAAACAAAACAATATCTACTGAAAATGACCACATTACTGAACAAAACAATATCTACTGAACAAGACAACATTACTGAAAAAAAACAATATCTACTGAACAAGACCACATTAGTAAACAAAACAATATCTACTGAACAAGACCACATTACTAAACAAAACAATATCTACTGAACAAGAAGACATTACTGAACAAAACAATATCTACTGAAAATGACCACACTACTGAACAAAACAATATCTACGAACAAGACCACATTACTGAACAAAACAATATCTTCTGAATAAGACCACATTACTGATCAAGGCAATATCTACTGAACAAGACCACATTACTGAACAAAAAAATATCTACTGAACAAGACCACATTACTGATCAAGGCAATATCTACTGAACAAGACCACATTACTGAACTAAACAAGACCATTTTACCAAATAAGGCAACATCTAGTGAACAAAACAATATTTTTTGAAAATTAGTCTCTACCAAACAGGGCAATCTCTACTGAATGAGGCAGTATTGACTGAACAAGCCAATGTCTACTGAACAAAGTGACATCTACAGATCAAATAAACATTTATATTGAAAAAACACTATATACTACACAAGTCAATATCTACTAAAAAGGCCATTTTGACTGAACAAGAAAATGTCTACTCAGCAAGAGAATAAAATATAAAAACAAAAACATAACCAACGTGTTGTAAAAGGATATAAAATACCTTACAAAATGACAAATATGCTAATTTGGCTTTTCTAGTATTATGGAACAATTGAGGTTCACTTTTTAGGGTTTATTTACGTTTAAGCTCTATATTATAGGGTGATGATGGCAGTGGAATTTGTTGCATATTTGGACTGGAGTATGTGAGGAAAAAAAGGTCAGTGTTGTTTTTTGGATTTCTCAGTTTGGTAAAAAGCATAAGCCCAATGATGCAGACTGAGTGTTAAATTATGAGTGCAAAATATACATATACACTCACCGGCAGCTTTATTAGGTACATTGCTAGTAAAAGGTTGTACCTCCTTTTGCCTTCAGAACTGCCTTAATTCTTTGTGGCAAACTTTAAATCATTTAAATCACCTTTCTTCCCTATTCTGATGCTCGGTTTGCACTTCAGCAAGTTGTCTTGACCACCTCTAAATGCCTAAATGCATTGAGATAATATACTGAGGTGATCAATAGGATCTGAACTTGAGGAGCACAGTCTTAAACAGACAGTCAAGATTTTGTAAAATAAAATACTGCCAGTGTTTTCAGGGCCAGGTTTATATAAAAATAAAAGTGACTCATGCACACATTATCATGATTATGGTCTTTTCTCATTTTTCTTTCTTTTTTCATCCCGAGTATCACTTTTTTATGGTTTATGTAGTTTGTCAGGGATAATGTACCAAAAAGTCACAATTCATTTTATATGACTGTTTTCTGACCTTTCTTTGTCCCTGAGAATTGACAAAATGCTTAACTTCAACATGAATGGACAGTGTTAAACTGCTCAGGATAGTTTAGTGGATGTAAATGACACAAAGAAGTCAATTCAAGCTATTTTTGCAGTTTAATTTCCATATATGGGAAGCATGGACCAAGTGAAGGAGGGGATGCTATGTTTTGAACATGTAATAGAATTTACAAACTTTTTTATTTCAAAAAGGCTTGAAAAATTCTCTTTTCCATCATACAGGTGCTTTAGCACTTTTGTCATTTTAATTTTCCATGCCTCCAACTGATAACAGAGATACGTTCCTGATTCACCAATTTTCCTCTCTGCATTTCAAAAATGTAACCTTTTTTATCCATCCAAAACTTTACAAAGGAGTAATGCTGTAATACATGCAGAGTGTAAATACAAGCATGAATCTATTGAAGAAAAAGTAACAAAAAATTAGATATGCATTTTTTAATTCCTCTCAGCTGGTTCTAGATATAGCTTCTTGTGAAAACTTCAACCAATTTAACACTTTAATAAGTTCCAATTAGCTAACTACTTAGGTGGTTATGTCCCTGTTCTTTACATTACTAGCATTAATATCTAACCAGATTAAATACATTTCTCATAGCTGTCTCACCTAGCTTACTAGCTTCAATTTAGAATTACATTTAGCTCCATCCAGCATAGCCACATTAAATTAGACATAATTGATCGATTGAAAGCAACAAGCAATAATAAATCAGCAGTTCATCAAAAAAAAGTCTTATGTGGTCCCACCGGGGTCAATCTTTGGGCATTTGCTTTTCTTTTTGTACATAATATGTCTAGGCAATGTCATCAGGAACCATATCAATTTTCATAGCTATGCTGATGACACATAATTGTAGATTATCATTACCTCTTAAAATCAGTACGTGGTTGACAGGCTTACCAGTTGTATATCAGATATTCTTCAGTGAATGTCACAAAGTTTTCTACAACTACTTGGTACCAATATGCAGGAAAAAAGTCTCTTTTGCTTTGTATGCCAGACCTGAAGTATGACACCTGGGTGTAATCTTACGGTCTGACCTGATTTGGTCCTGCATGTAAACACAGTCACTGAAGTAGCCTTTTCTCATTTAAGAAATATAGCTTGAAGTTAAGCTTTTCAGTCTAATCAAGTCAGTCTAAATCATTTGCTACAAGCAGAGTTCGTCACTGTAATGCACTGAACTGGCTGTACCTTTTAGGATAAATTTTAAAGTTTTAAAAGCTCTAAAAGACCTTAAAGCACTTGCATATCTCACAGAATGTTTCTCTGTTTATGTTCTTAGATCTGCAGATATTGGCCTTCTGCAAATACCTTCTGTAAAATAAAGAAAACATGGAACCTCTTTTATTTGTTAATCTTCTGTTACTGTGGAACTCAGCTACACAGTAACAGTAACTATAATAGAAGAAAATAAACTCTATGAAACTCTATGAATAACTGACTTCAGCTTTAGCAGTGATACATGGTTCTGTTCTGACAGCGACGATGTGCCTCGTTAAGTGTTTTCTATTAATATGCAATCTTGGTCATAAATGAACCCTGATCAATTGTCTTTCGTTACAGCTTAAGTGATTGGCGTGTTTCCATAAAAGTTCTTAAAAGCTAAAAGAACCACATAGCCAAGCCTATTAATCATATTTAAGCACACTCAAAAGGGCATATGACATTTTTTTTAATAAAATTAGACAATTTCTTCTTTTACTGTTAAACGTGCCACTGGGATAAAAAAATGCTCTTTAAATGAAGTTTTATTCTTATTATTTACAAGACATTATTTGTTAGAGCCCACCCTACCAACACCGAAGAGTAAGTTTTAATCCCATGGCTTGTTTCACTAACATTGATAATTGAATAAAACACAGACATATTCAATTAAATGTTTATATTAAAGAATAAATACATATTTTTGTATATTTTTAACTTATATTTGCCTTAATCTTTACTTTATTTATTTATTTATTTATTTATTTATTTGATTATTTATTTATTTGTTTATTTATTTATATTGTCCAAAAAAGCCCTCCATACCAGAATGTGAAAGACTGGATGTAAACACAGCACTTTTATTACCCCACACAGCACATACTTTAGAGCTGTGTCAGAGTACATTTAACACAAGGAGAAAGGATAGTGACCCACCCATTTCCCCCCTTTATATTCATGTTTTCATCTGCACAGTTTATTATGCAATACTCTGTGGAGATTTCTCATGCTCTGTCCTTTTACTCTGTTGCAATGTCAGAGAGTCTTCTCATGCTTAATAATACAGCATGTTAGTGACATTGATACGGTGTAAAGTCACTACAGGAATGCATTGTTCAATTCCTGCCACCCTTTGTGCCCTGGGAGTATGATAAGCCTCCTTCCTCAAAGTCGTCAAACTTTATCTGAACAATATGCAAACTTTGTGAATGTTCTGTAGTGACATTTCGTTTATCCTCAGAGAAAGGCATACAAATAAGTGTACCCTTGTGCTCTGCCCTTACATGCAAGAAACACATGTATACGAAAAGTATTTTCAGGCAATACACGTCTGCTGGAGGTTGAGATATATTCTTAAAAATAAAGGTTTCAGAAAAAGGTTGTTTCTCACCTTTGTTTCCCT
Source organism: Pygocentrus nattereri (assembly GCF_015220715.1). Classification (NCBI taxonomy): domain Eukaryota; kingdom Metazoa; phylum Chordata; class Actinopteri; order Characiformes; family Serrasalmidae; genus Pygocentrus; species Pygocentrus nattereri. Next base: position 19,757,394 of record NC_051223.1, read on the forward strand.
AAATAACCTTTCAGTGGATTATATAAAGATGATTGTTCTGAATGAGATGTATAATTGTGGAGAATTTTTTAAAAATATCCAACAAGTGTAAAAGTTCCTAGTTAATATATAATTTATAGTTTTCCTAGAACCATATGTCCAAGCCAAGAACCATGTAGGAACCTCTATTTTGCACTGAATTTAATGTATCTTGCCTGTTTCCATGTGTTAGTAAATGTTCAGTTAGTAAATGGAAAGACAAAATTTTGTCTATGTAATATATTTTGTTGTCGTGGAAATGATGTACACATTCGAATCATGTAAATTGAATCCATCACTTTTTTTCAGTGTGCAGACTGCTTGAACAGGAGGCATTTCCCCTTGGCAATCTGTTTGGAAGTTCAAAATCAGAACTCCTTGCAGAAGAAGCACTCATGCTGTTCATAAACGCATTCTAATGCTATCTCTATCCTCCACTGCTGTGAGTTTCTCTGTTCCTGCCGATCCTAGCGGTTAAGTAGCAGCTATCAGGCTGTTTTGAATGAAGGGGAAGTCCTTGAAGGTTGTGCTCAGCACGGTGCATTGGTCGGGTGGGAGTGTAATTAGAGCTCTGTGGAGCGTGCAGGAAGCGGAAGGAGGGAAACTGTGAGCAGCATTATGCTGCAGCACAGGCCCAAGGCCTACAAAGTTCAGGATGGGGCAGAAGTCTCTGAGGAGAGATAGAACTCCATGATAATTCCAGGTGTTGTGCACTCAGGTCCCACATGAGCAGCCCTGTTTGTGTAACCAAGGAAAAAGGGAGGAGAGTACTATAATAGGTGAACTGTCAGGTGTTATAGCCATTAGAGTAACAGGAACTCGTTGGTGATGGATGGGCTCAATACATGGACCAAGTAAGACAAATAATGTCTATGGAGGCAGCTTCATGAGGTCTGCACTCTCAACAAAATGGGTCTAAACAGTACCAAAAGAAATTTATTTACTTTCACAGTGCCTATAAAAGTATAAATGTAAAAAAAATCACAAATAAAAAAAGAATAATGATAAATAATTTAACAGAACATTAATACTCTGGGTATATTCCTGTGCACACCCTTACAACTCTGTCACTCTGTTTAGGCACTTTTTATTTATTTATTACAAAAGTAAGTATTTGTCTAGTCTTGTACACATAGATCGATTTCGTCTAACTTCTTCTAGCAAAAAAACATTAAGATCTTTTAAATTGCCAGAAGATCTCAGTGCACAGCCGTGTCTAGGCCATTTTTTGGATGGCTCTGACTGGGCCTTTTCAAAGATTTTAATCTTCCTTTCTTTCCTTTTTTTTCACTTATCAAAACTTGTTTTGGATTATTGGTATTATGATGGAAGTGAACCTTTTCATCTTTAGCTTTTTTAAATAGACGCCTGCAGATGTTGTGACAAATATCGTGACATTTTGAGCCAGTCATTATCCCATATACCTTGAGTAAAGCCCCACTCTCTGCAGAAGAGAAGACGCCCCAAAACATGATGCTCCCACCACCATGCTTCACAGTAAGTCTGGTGTTCTTTAGTTGATAAGCTCTGTTCCAAAAAACATATCTTTTAGTTTTCAGGCCAAAAACTTCAACCTTTGTCTCGTCAGACAGATCTGGTTAATGGCATGTACTTTTTACAAATTTAGATAGGCTTAAATGATGTTTTTGTGAGAAATAGTTTATTTTCTACCATGTTGCTCAGACAAGTGCAGAATATGTGAGGTTGTCGACAAAAGAAAGGCCAAAGGAATTTAGAAATTCTTCCAGCTCCTTTGCTGTTGCTAAAGACCTCCTTAATGTGTTTTCCCTTTGTCATGTTTTGAAGGATCATACTGACCTCGGCAAAGTACCTGTGGTGTGAGATTTTCTCCATTTAATGGTGAGAGTGTACACAGTGGACCATGATACATTTAATCTTTGATATTATTTAATGCCCCTTTCCTGTCCAGTAACTTTCAACAATAAGATTCTGTAGAAGTTTTTAGCTCTTTATGGGCCATGGATGCCGCAGATGGATAAAACCATGAAACATTTAAAAATAAAATCCTACAGTAACAGTTAGTTAGGGTTAAACAGAATTACTTTCATTGATGGCAGGTATATGCTACTTACCATTGGACATTATTTTGAATGTGATTGTTTAACTGTAAACACGAAGCACAATCCCGTTATAATAGGGTGTGCACATTCTTACAACCAGCTCTGTTTATGCCAATGAGTATCTATTTTTTTTTATCTTTTAGACTTAAGTTCCCATTAAAGATGGAAATATGTCTGTCATAATTTATTTTCATGTATGGCTTTATGTAAAAACCCCAGCCATTTTTCAGTGAGAGTGGCTTGATTTTTTATAACCACTATAAGAAGATGCGACAGCTCTTAGTGCTATAAAGAACTATTTTAAAAATACTGTTATCTATAGAACCATCACTACCACCAAGGAGAGCAACATAATAATTATAATAATAATAATAATAATAATAGTAATAATAATAATTGTGATAACAAATTTGCATGACAATATAATAACTGACTACCATTACCTTGTGGAAGCGAAGAAGAGGTATAATTAGGATGGCACAGAAAAAAGAACCACTTTCAGAAACATAAGGAACTATTTATGAGCACAAATTGTTGTTATAGTTCTTAATATAACCATTGGTTTGAAGAAACTTGAGGAACGTCCTTTTTCAGAGTGTAGAATGGAAGGTAGCTATGTGCTACAACATAAAGACAGCTCATCCTCATCTAAATCAGATATTTATAATTGTGATCCTTAAACTGACTTGACAGTTAACTCTTTATAAAATTACCGTTCCGAACAAATTATTGGACAGTTGTTGCTCACTGAGATTTAGGAGGTCCATCAATGTAATTCATCTCAGCTAGATACAAATGAATTGTTTCAAAGTGAAGGTTAAACAACTCATGCCATATGTAGTCATGTCCTACCTTAATCCATTTTTCAGATAAATGTGAGCACAGATTTAAACTTCTGTTAATAATTAGCATGATGATGGGGCGTGTATATGTCATCAACAGCATCTCTAAAAAGGAAATGGGGAATCTAACACGTTTTAATGCCAACTCAGAATAATCACATGCTACTCAGATAACCTCCCTGTGCTATCAGGAGCATCTTATATAGAGGAACAGTGCTTTTCTCAGGTTAGGGCTAAGGTTAGAATAATTAATAGAATATTCCATTTCTGGAAACCTTTTACTTTCACTCCACTACATTTCAAAGTACAAACCCTCTATTTTATAACACTGCGTACAGTGGCAAACAAAAAAACCTGATCATTCAAAATAAAAACACAGTAATTGGTGTAGCATATTGAATTTCACTTGACTATATAATCATGCAACATATGAACATAAATTTGAACATAAATATCTAAAATGTTCTGTTTGCATTTATTTTTCCATAATGAATTCCCTACAATCAAAAACAGAAACATTTTGCATTGACTGGATATAAACATAACCACCTAGCTACATTAATAATATTGTCGCTGTCAAGTGAAAACCATGTACCTCCATTTTTGTGTAGTTTTAGTTTTCTATGTCATTTCAAAACATCATATCCTTTACATTGTGTAAAAATGTAAGGACCAATAGAAATGCTTTAAAATCACCTGGAACAAAATCTCTTTACATTGAAAGATGAGAGTGTTTTTGCCCTCTCCTGTAAAGTTAATATTTTGGAGGTAGTTGTTTTTCATCAGACAGTGACAATATGCATGTTATCAGATGAGGCTACAAGCTCAACCTTAATATGTGTTATTTTTGCACACTTGTGCATATATTATGATAAAGTGAAGGTCAAAGACCCTCTAGCAGTACTGGTCTATATCATTTTTGTACATTAAATTTTCTTCACCTTATTAAGTAAAAAAAAAAATCCTTGTGTTTTTTGTGAAGGGTATGTGGAGCCTTCATGCTTGTGCACTATAGTTAAAGTAAAGGCACAATGAGCTGATTCAGTGCAGTGCATGTGGCATTTCTTGAGGAGACAAGGTCAGTAACATGATCTCTCAACCTTTCAAGGTTCTAAGTAAATCTACTTAGATCATCGATTTTGACGCCACAAATGATGTTTAAAATATTCAGTAGGAGATCCTAAACCCATGACCTGCGATCTGCTTTAGTGTGTCCTTGCAAGCAAAAGTGACCTAGAGAGGAGCATTAAGCTGCTCCCGCATTGCATGCAGGTCTCAGAGGCCCCAGGCCTTTAGCTGAACTCATATTGCAGGCCTATGCCGTGTTCCATGCAGGGAACATGTGTGAACACTACACAAATGACTGCTTCCTTTTACATGGCGTGCCCCTGAGGCACTGCAATAATTGCGTTTTCTGAATAAAATTAATCACAAAGCCCAAATAGTCCAGTCCAACACCTGCAGACATGGCAACATCTGTGCTATTTAATTATTTTCCTGCAAAATGTAATGACTACACTTAATTCCATGTTCATTTGTTATGGAAAATAGTAAAATATTCATATTTTCAATGGCATTCATTTACCATTCGTTTACCATTTTCAGTGAAAAGTAATGACTTTTTTGTTAAATATTAACTTAAAAAAAATTCACAGCTTGGCTTTTTCTGTAGCTGCACTATTAAAAGCATGTAGCTTGGCGCTAAGTCATGTCATTGTTTTGGCTCATCTGTCACTATTGTTGTCTTCTAAGAAAGAAAACAGAATGCAGACCTAATCTCCCACTGTACTTTATGACTCTGTGTATAGATAATACTTAAATATTTTTAATGGACATTTTGGAAACCTTTAACCAAACTAATTGTATTAGAAATAGATTTGCGGGTAAGCAGTTTTGATTTGGGAGCAGCAGGGGACTTCTTGAAAACATCTGGATTGAGGTAGAACACTAAAGTCCCTCATAAACTGTCTTGGGTCCTATCTTTTTCCACTGATTTGAGAGGAAGTTGAAAAAAAAAATGATGTAGGAGACTGCCTCAGAAATTATGGATTCAAAACTCCAAAAAGCTGGAATACATAATATTCAGAGCTTCATCTGACAGCCAGAAGAACTGAACATTCTCAAGAGAAAGCCAGGAACCTGGAAAGCATTAGCAAAGCTACCGTCAGCTTTATCCTGGTAAATAAATTTCAACTAAGGATAAACATGGACATAAAACAGCTAGAGGTCTTTTGCTAGAGAAAATGCCATATGTCAGTCCAGTTCTATCAGCGACTGGCTGACAGATACAGTGCTTATTAAAATGTATTCACTGGAGGTGAAGGTTGAACCAAGGCCCAAATTTGCCTAATTAGATCTTCTCAAGCAGAGCCAAACGGCCAGCCAAGACACCTTCAGAGCAAAGAAAACTCAACGACACTGAAAAACACCCATCAATTTTAGACTCATTTGAGTTCCCCATCCGTGACGAACTAAAGTTCTCCTCCTCTTGAAAACATGCGGAATAAGTGTCAGCTTTCAACCTCAGTGCTGGAGACTCATTACAAGAGACTGCTTTCACACAGATGTTCTAGTAGTAAAAAAGCAAAAATTAAAACCTTGTCAAATAACCTTGTTAGTTATATTCCAGTGATAATATTTAACATGTATAATCACAGGCTCATTTTGAATGTTTTCACACTTTGGTCAATGAAAATTACACAGTTTTTACATGAGATGGTCATGTGTGCCATATGTTATTATTTTGAGAAAACTCTGGACTGCTTAGACATATTATTATTTGAGATGCTAGATCTTGATATCTTTACAAATTTGGCCAGTATGTGATCAGCATACTTAGCATACTATTATATTACATACTTGTACTTAGCATCCATTCATTTTTAATAGGCTAGAGTATCAAAGCAGCTGTCAGTCCTGACATCTTTTCAGAAATTGTTAGACTACACTCTTAAAGAAAGATGTTTCTTTAGTAAACAGAATAGTTCTATATAGAACCATGAACACTCATAGAATGGGTTCTTTGCATTGTGAAAGGGTTCTTCAGATTGATGGAGAATCTTTTGTATGTGGTCCTATATAAAACCTTTTTGAAAAGGGTTCTATATATTACCAAAAAAAGTTCTTCTACTGTTACGATGTCAAGCTTGTAACAGTAGAAGAACCCTTTTAGGTGCTATTTAGAACCTTTTTCTAAAAGAGTCTATATACAACCATCTAGAACACATGTTGCATCAATTTAAAGAATGCTTTCATGATGCATTTAGGCCTTCAATCATACAAAGGGTTCTTTGAGTGTATATGGAACCATCTTTTTAAAGTGTGCCGAGTGCCTATGGAATTTTTTAGAGGCTCATTTTAGTGCTTATTGCTATAAAAGAATTTTATAAAATTGGAAAATATTATGAGCAGGAGGCAGATACATCTTTTTTTACTTGTTTTCTCTCCTCTGGGATTCATGTTGAGAGCTTAAACTCAATAGCCACCAAGACAGGCCTCAGAATGTTTTCCTCAGAGAGAAAATAAGTACTTTTAAAATTATTTTTATTGTTCAGATTGACTTGGACATTTACGACCTGCAATTTCTAATTCCTTAAATCAATGGAATTTGAAAGATAAAACTTTTGTTTATTTATTTATTTATGATCTAATTTCAGCACATTTCTTTCTCTCCCAGACATAAACAAATGCACATGCTCAAGCCACACACTAAACACCTGCTGAAGCCTGTCTCATAGCTAAACTCACTACACAATCAACCAAAGTATTTTTATAAACATTACAAATAAATTTCAGTACTAAATGGAGATTAGGTGTATTTTTTACATATAAAAAGAGAATAGAGACACTTTATAGAGCATAAAAACAGATAATATTAGGATAAGGAGTGGATTTTGAGTCATTTTTAAGGCACATTTCTCACTGATGCTGTGCTCGATGAAACTGCTATCTTTAAAGTGGGCATGTCCAGCTAATTTTAAGATATGTAACCATTCCTTAGGTATGAAATCATAGGAATAGCCATACACACAGCTCAAAATACAGGCATCAGGTTCGAAGGGTGAACTGTATTATACATTAAATCTTGACAATGACTGCATTTTTACTGAATTACACCCAGTGATTTAAGGGTTTTCATTGGATTACATTCTTCATTTCTGTTTTCAGCAATTTTCATCACCTACAACAACAACTGGTTCCACACAGGCTCTGTTATTTAGAGCCATGGTTCTCAAAGTGGGCTACCCAGGCACCCACACTCTTAAAACCGATGTTAAAAACAACACATTCTGTCTCTAACAAAATACATCAGTGAGTTCAGTTGAAAAGAACACATTTTGTATTACTTTCAGTGCAAAATGTGTCAAAATATTTCTTGTTATGATAACACAACTTCTGCAGGGATCCACGTGTAGCCAGGGGGTCCACTAAGGTATAATTTATAGTAGCTCAGTGAGTTTGGTTTTATTGAGAGGAATAATGACTCTCCAAAATGTGTCATCTGTCTCAAGGTGGTAGCAAACAAAGCCATGAAGCATCAGTTTACACTAGCAACCCAGTACAATTTTTCCAATGGAAAACTGAGAAATGCAATCTTAAATTGGTGAATCAGGCCTAAACCTCAGAAAAAACACTGAGGGCTTTTTATTTAATAGCTCACTGGACAGATAAGACTAAAAAGCCACATGGTTAAACAGTTAGATTGTATTCATAAAATACATCTGTGAGGCTCTGTGGAATATTTAATTCACACTGGAAGGTGTGCCTGTCTGAAAAAAGAAAAAAAACTTTTAGGATCTCAGACTTTAGGTAACCTGTAGCCCAACCATAGAGTAGATTCATAAAGCAAAGGAAGACACTGAATTACCTTGAGGAATCAAAAAGCTAATTCTCCAAAGATATTAGCATTTTTAAGCCTTTGCTCTGAAAATGGAAAAATTGAAAATGAAGTGAAGCTATTAAGTGAAGCCAAATGCCACACCAGCACACCGCAGGACAAGTTCCAGCCTAAGTTCAATGAAAAAATGTTCATTTTAAGCTATAAAGAGCTATTGCTCTGCTTTAAGATGAATTTAATGCAATTGTGCATGCCTTACATCTCTCAGATCCTGTTAACTCTTAAACCACTATTTATAAAAGCCCTCAGAATGAACTACTGTGCTGAGGTGTTTCAAAGGATTCACTATCTAATCTAGCTGCCACAGTAGTTCAAAAGCTCCAGTATTAGTGAAGAAAGCTATTTCCAAAGCAGTTCAGCATGCAGTGAGACGTAAAACTGAATCAAGTCCTGTAATAACAAACTTTAATCCCCAACAGCCAAGAGCAAAACGTAAGTGGTGTCCTTAACTAAATATTTTCAGTCCTTCTGGAGTGGAAGATTTCACTTTGAAAAGAGACTCATTGTCAACCACAGCATATCTAATTAGATGCTCCCACATGAGTGTCTTTCTTCCCAACAGAGGTCAATGCAAGATGCTCAATCAACAGCTTATCAACTGTGTGTGTAAACCAGTACATAAATCCCAGTCTTGAAGTCCATCATACTAAAATATAGTGTCTTCTAAACATCTTTACAATCTTTTCCAGTGCTCCTTTATTTTCCCCTGTATAAAAGTGCAGACATCAGCTCCAGAATGAGCCTTTCACCCAACAAGTGTCCTTAATAACATCTCAGTGAGATTATCTCTGCAGGTAAATATTCCCGTTTATACTCCGTAATTAACCTCTTTCTGAGGGGTGAAATGTGAGGGGTGAAAACCAGTACTGGTGCTAGCCCTCCTAGGGCCCTAAGCAAAACCTGACTTGGACCCGCTCTCCCCGATCTTTGTCCTCTGGCATTCAGTTTTCATACACAGCCCTCCCTTTATTCCCCTCACAGTCACTGGCTGTCAGTCATCACATTAACCCAATTGTTCTTCCATAATGTTGTTGAAAAAAAGTTCCCTTTAGAAAGGGACATCTGAGCTGGCTAGCAAAGAAACTAGCATTAGCCAAAGTTATGATAAGCTCTGTTGAAATGGGAAAGGGCTCTACTCAGGTCAAAAACATACAACATTATAGGAAACTGTGTACCCAGTGGCCGAAACACAGATGGCTCTGTATTTTGTATATGGACCAATCTACTAAATTGGTTCAGTCACACAGTAAATACGTTTTAAAAATAATAAGTATTCAAAAGATATTTACAAGGATTTATGTTATGCTCTACTTTAATGTAAGACGTGAAATATATACAAAAATACTAAAAAGAAAAAAAAAGTTTTTGTGTTTTTTCAATAATGTTTTTGATTTCTTTTGAATTAAAATGAAGGATTTAGATTTTTTGTGATTTTATTTTTCAAATAAAAATCCTCAATGTCGTACCATGTTTTCATATCACTATTGATAGACCACAGTTTTGGTCTGTTGGCAGAGCCTTATTTTAGCCACAACCCTGACTTTTAGAGGAGGAAGATAGACTGTATCTCTGCCCATTAGGGCTGTATGCTGAACAGTTAGATCTCATTATTTTGAATTAAATATGTCTGAAAATCCTTGTGTGACATTAAGAACATCTTTTTTTGTTATTTTTATTATTGTTATTATTATTATTATTATTGTTATTATTATTATTATTTAATGACTCATATTGTGCACTACATAGTGATTATGGGGCCATTTAAGATTCATCCATTGTTAGTAAGATAGCTAGCACACTGTTAGAAATAAAGGTACTATGCAGGTACATAATTCATTCATTAAGGTACAATGTAAGTGTACCCTGAAAGGTGCAACAGCAGTTTTAAGGTCCAACCGTGTACCTTAAATACGTTTTTCCTAGTGGGAAAGTAGATATTTCTATCCTTTTATAAACTGTTTTAAAACAGAACCATTTAATAAAAAGTCTGGAGGCGAGGTGGGGTGTATGGAGTCAGTACGGTTTAGAAAGTATAATTTTGGTGGATTCTGGTTATGTTCCATGACTAAAGGTACTGAGATGTACTCCTGAGGGTACCACCACAGTGCACGGTCCTCTTGTAAACTAAACATTTTTGATCACTCACCCACACTGTAATGAAATGATAGAACAAAATGAAGACTTATTGAGTGATACAACATGTGTCTACTTAGGTCTTGTTGTTTCCTTTCACTGTCGCCGGGTGTTTTTCAGCCTCCGAAGATAACTTTTTAAAGCAGGCCCAGAGCCAGACACTAATAATTAGTGAAGCATCCAAAACTATGGTAGGGTGGGCCAGATGCACAGCAACAGAAGCCCAAAAAATGATTAGGAAAAATACGGGAATGGATAAATTCAAGGTAGAGTGAGTCCGAAGGAGCCACACAGGAAAAAGATCAACAGAATGCTTGCGACGGAGAGGTGGGAAAGGAGGGGGAGGAGGGGTGTATCAAACCATATTTATTATACACATTTCCACCAAAATATATTCAACATTACAACACAAGAAAATAAATGCAAAATAAATTCAAATAACGGCCTCCAGAACGAGTGGAAATAGCATTTTATGGCTACTGTAAAAAGGGGTGAACCCTCTGAAGCTCATAATAAATCATTATCACAGTTTTATTTTAACGGCGCTAACACATTTTCCTATTTTGACCCTCTGAACCACCTGTAGTTCCTACCAAGCAGGTTAAAGCCCAGATGCTCTCATGCTATTACTGTGTCCACTGCTGTAGTTCAAATGTTCTAAAACAGCTTGAATTGGCGAATTCCATTGATGATCTTGATAAAAAATAATCTCCAGCTACTGCCATGATTGTTTTCACTAATAAATATATAAATGGATAAAACATGATAAAGTTGCGTTTAAAGCTCCGGTAAACTCACTGGATGTTGTTGATGAAACAAAGTGAACACAGTTTCCTATTCATCCTGTGTTCATGTGATTTTCGTATTCAGTTCATGTGAACCCTGTTTTTACTTGATGAAAAGAATGATATTGAGTAGTTAAAAGTAATACATACATTTTCATTAAGCTTATTTTGTCCACTCATATACTGCACTCCTTAGGGTCAAATTTGAGCAAATATGACAAATGTGTTTACTTGTTTGACAACCTTAATAATTTCACAATTACATTATGAATTGCATAGTTAGTTACCTACACAATTACATTTACATTCAATTTACATTCTGTATTGACAGGTTTGTTTGTTTCAGTGTCAACAAATGAGAAAAATGTCAGAAACAAAAGGCTGTTGTTTCTTTCCTCAAAACAGCTCAATTACTTTTTTAATACAAATTTGTAAAAAATCTTCTCCTTACAAATATAAGCAATATGGATATTGATTATTTCATAATATTTGTCACCTGAACGTTTAGATCTGCAGTTCCAACAGACTTTCTCTGCTTGTTGAGCTCTGAATGAGAAATTTGTCTCAATAACAGTTCATTTTAATTAATATGGGCTACTTTCCTTACATTTTTCAAGCTAATTAAGATTTAATTCTTTATCCTTAAGTCCCAACATGGGTCATATTTCTAGTGAAAGTGTGCAGCTGATAGATAGAGGCCACTCAGGATGAAATCAGCTCACTGTCTTTACAAAATAATAATCTCAATGCCATCTTTTTCTTAGTCTGCACCTTTAAATTACTATATGGATCATTATACAGAAGATACAACTTTTGCTTTTCCCTGTATAAAGCCTTGAGTTTTGTGATGCATAAAGTTTAGACATAAAATAATAAATTGTTATATGAACTTCATTTATGCCAGATATTTCCATTTAACAGCATAGATATAATCCTTTTCATTGACTGAACAATAAATAACCCCTTTTTTTGCGTTGCATTGAATGTTTTTTTTTAAATATGATCTTCTCAATGTCTTTTATTTAATGAGCATAAATATTGATACAGTTTTTCATTTTTAGATATCAAATACTGAAATCCACTGTGTTTTATTTTAGTGCACGGGCACAAATTTGGACTACAGTCAGACTAAAACCTACATACGGTGATTCAAAGAATGCCAACAGTTATTCTGATCTGTAAGGTTCACAGAGTCGCAGACGAACGCGGATGAAAGATGAAGGTGATTTAATAAAGTTAAATCCACAGTCGTCACAAAGGAGCAAAACATACACGAAGTCAAAGTCCAGGCAAAGTTCACAAAAACACCATTCCAATAACACTGGCAAAGCTACACGAGGGCGAGGCAGAAGTCAGAAGTAAGAAGTCAAACATGAATCACAAAGTCGAAAACCATATAAACAATCAAACAACAAACGCTCAGTATGTCTCCAAGAAAACAATTCGCCACAAAGGACTGACTTAGAGCCCAGGCTGAAGTACTCTATGCTAAGAGTCACATGATACACAAGACAGGTGAACAAAGTCAGGTGACTGTGATCTCTGATAGGAGTATTGTGTGTTGTCCTGTGAGTGCTCCATCACGTGATCTCCCAGAGTATTCTGGGAGATTAAGTCCATTTCCTCCATAGGAAGTTCTGAATGCGTGATATGATCATACTGATATCTCATCCATTATCTGTTAAACACAAAAATATTATTTTTATTAAAAACAAATAATATTATTTATGAGTAATATTATCATCCATTTTTAGTGTAGATTCACTACACGTGCATTTTTTCTTTCCTTGTATCACTAAAATGCTCAGTCTGATCTGCATGTTGCAATAAATATTACAATAATAGTAAATATGATGCTAAATAAGACAAAGAAAAGGCTATTAATAAGTGTTATGGCAAGTCAACAAACATTTCAAAGTAAAGAAATGTTGTAAAAGAATTCCTGGAACCTATTTCTCTGTGTCATTACTGACGATAACTAAACAAAACACAATCTGTTCGGCGAGAGTTTTACACTGTCATTGACAGCTATATAATAACTGACATCTGACAGTTGAACTTTTGTGTGAGAGTAATAAGGTGTATGTTAGTGACACTTGTCATGAAAACACATATAGATTTCCTGACTTTGTAACAGTTTTTATTTCAAAACACTGAAAGACATCTGCTCAGCATCTGCTTAAGCTGGAGGAAAAGGTTTATTATTACTTCCTGGTCACATATAGGGATGCGATTGAGTCCAGAGACACTATTTGTATGTGTTTCAGTAGCGGCACGAAAGCAAATTTTCTGTATTTTTAAATATTATTCCTATTAAAATGTTCAAACAATGGCAAAAACGATGTTTTATTTTTCTTTAGTATGCAATGTAGAACAGCAATTAAACCTATATTTTGAATAAATGTATCAATAATTATGTGAATAAAAAGTTGTGTTGCTAAGTATTAAATGTGTTGTATGTAAATATTTTTCCATTTTCCCCTTTTAAACTACATTTCCTGTCAGGATCCTTCACTATTTATGAACATTATCAGGTCACTGGATACCGTGTACATCACAAGAGGCCATGTCGTGTTGTATGGTTAAGTGCCTGGGATTAATTAGAAAGACACCTATAAAGCTGACATACGATTTTAAGTATTTGCCCTCTAGTTCCACCATATCCATAAAAATCTTGAACAAAGAGAAGCGGCACTTAATGATAAGATTCAGCTTTTTTGCACGCCCCAATTAAGACTTTACTACATGGCCCCTAAGCATTTGCCCTGGCGCTTTCCATCAGTCATTTATTTGTCTTTCCGTTTGCATTTTTGGCTCCTGTCTTTGTTTTGTCGGCACTAAGAATGTCAAGCCGTCTTGCTTTTTGGAGAACATCTCATTCGTAATTCAAGAAAGCCACATTCTTTCCAGTGTTACGGCTTCCTTGTGGTGCCTGTAGTTCAAATAAAAACAAATACACACATGGCACGCTAGCTGCCTGGCAGCCTGTCCAACCCTTCAAACTATGCTTTCATGATTGAGTGCTGTGAAGGAGTCATTCTAGGAAAGGGGACAGGGGCCTGTGTTTTTTGGACCAGAGGCTCATGTTATTTTAACAGTATGTAAATTCTGACTCTTCCTGATTTAAAAGCAATTGGCAATATCTTTCTCAAAAGTAAACATGCATTGTTTTTTACCTCCTGGTGGCAAAAAAAGTAGAAATAGTCAATGGTCACATAGCCAAGTTGAGCCATAATAACATTAAGGCTCATTTAAAGGCTGTAATGTGGACATGATGGACAATATCATACAATGTTATTATTAAATATGTCTCTGTAAAAGTCTTATTTTTTAACAGTATCTCTTAAGAAAAACGGCCCCTTTTCCCTTAACCCTTGAAAAATAAGAATGATAAGGGGCCATTAATACAGCAATAAAATAATAAATTACAACCCTAATCTTTATTCCAGATTCATTCCATTTTCAGATTCAAAGAAGTGAAAAACACAGGATTCCTGATTTATACTCTGTTTTAAGGAGTGATGACTCACAACTCCATTAAGAGAAAAGCAGCTCTTTTTGCACTTAGTATTATGAGAGTGCTTGGCCAGAATTCAGCCTTGACGGTATTTACCCGTATTCCCACTGAAGCATGCCTTTCCATACTCTTTTTCCACCATAACGTGTCTGTCTCAAAATGTTCAGCTTTAATTAGTGAAACTGAGAGTCAGCTGACCAAAGGACAATAAAAGCCAATGACAGACAAACTTTCTTAAGGTAGATGTAAAATTAACAACTGGTAAAAGAGACGAGTGCTTTGGAAAGCTGTCCAGTTTTTGAAAAACATGTTTTTAAAGAAACTGCATTAACCAAGAGACAAAATATTGTTGTGCAAGCTCAACAGCAGTTTCTCTTTTGCTGCGGAATCAAGCACTGTAGTGATTGTTTTCATCAGAATGAACCCAGGAGAGTCCAAACTCAGCTCAATTAGACACTCAACTGGCTGGAAACAAAGAAAATCAGGGAAATCAGCGAGAAGAATTATTAGGACACAAATAGCCTGAGAACGTCTTGAATGTCTCTTGGGCAAGAATGGTTTGATAAACATGCATGTCATTTCATTGGCCCCAATGCCGAGATGAATATGCAATAGCTGAAACTGGCACAGAGCTTGCAGCATATTATGGTGGTCATTTATTTTTTTAATTGATGTTAAGTACACCCATTTCAATGTCAGATTACTGACCTCATGTTTGAGAAAACAATTTTGTCAGGACTGCTACATTTAGCTGTAGTAAGTGAGCAGTACATTTGCAAAGTCATGACAGACTGCTGGAAGTGACTCTGTGTTTGAGTTGTGTGTTGAGTTTGGGCTGACCAGACAGCCAGCCTAGACTACATGGCCTGCCAAATCTCTATTAATCCTGCTTCAAAAACTCCATCTCTCCCTTCTCTGGGGGACAGCCTTCTATAGCTGGAGCTCTTTCTGTGAGTGTCCATTTCTGCACTGCTTGTGGCCATGGCCCATGACTTGCTAAATCCAGTGTTAACAGGTGCAGATAAATATGCTTGTAACTGTACTGCTAAATGCATAGCAGCGTGACAAATGAGTTTGTCACTCTCACCCGTGTTCATGGTATAGAATCCCAAGCTTTTCAAGCACCTGTATCCACTGCTTATGATCAAGCCTGACCATAACAAGTGGGGTGAGATGGTGGGAAAGCACTGTGAGGCCCAGCCACTAGGGGGCACCCTAGAGTCCAAACATTGCACTTACAAAACTGGAAAGAAAATGACATTTTGACTTTCCTCACTTTTTTCATTCTAACCTCAAATAAACATGCACATTTTGCATAAGTTAGATGTCATATTTGGTTTACAAAGTAAGCAACACATATGCTAAAGTCAAACTGGCACCGCCAGCCACAACAAGCTATGAGCTATTGCTATATAATGGAGATTATATTGCAGTTCTGTAACTTAAGTATAATGGCAGATTGTATTGTAGTCCAAATACATAATGAATAATAGTAATAACAAAATAAGAAGCCTGAGATATTAAGAGTGTAAAAGTCTGTCCTATGTCCTTTGGCGGTGGGGATTGAGTCAACAACTTGGACTTCAAACACACTCCAACTGCATGTTGAGCAACTCGTGACCTGAATCAAACTCACCTTTAACTCACTCAAAGCTTGATAAAAACTGCAGTACAGTGGTGCCCATTCCTGATCCTGGAGATCAACCACGCTGCACAGCTTAGTTTCACCTCTAATCAAACACACCTGATCAAATGAATGAAGGCTTTAAGGAGCATCTGAATATGAAAGCCAGGTGTGTTAAAGATAAACTCTCCAGGGTGGTAGGTCTCCAGGATCAGGATTGAGCAGCCCTGCTCCAGACTAAAGAATATAACTTCAACCACAGAAAAACACACAAACCAGACAGATTAGGACCACCAACTTTAGTGGTAAATGAAGACGTTTGTTTTACATGATTACATTCATTGCCTGTCAGTTTTGCTGTGGTTTGCTATGGACAACTGCCACGCTGTTCTTCTGCAGCTCGCAGCAGCACTAAGCTCTGATACAGCTTTCCTTACCAAAAAGTTCTTCAGTCTGATGAGCAGTAATGCAGAATTTAAAAGAACTAAAAGACTTGTGAACATTTCTGATGTCCATCAAACGACATGCAATATGTCACTGACATAAAAACCATCAGCTCCTCTGAATATTCAAAGAAAATATTATTTATTTGAAAACTTCGTTCCTCACTCATTAGCGAGATAATGAGTGTTTTGAAAGTTTGGAAAGCAGTTTAATTGCAGCCCCCAGACACAACACAAAAAGCGCATCCAAATCATGAAAAAGCATGGTGGTCCACCTCATTGCACGTGTATGTGTATGAAAGGGGGTGTACATATGAGTGTGTGTGTGTGTGTGTGTGTGTGTGTGTGTGTGTGTGTGTGTGTGTGTGTGTGTGTGTGTGTGTGTACGTGTTGTAAATCTGAACAGCTGTGCAGCTGGAGCTAATTGAAGGAATGAGTCACTGAGGGAAGGGAACAGGGATCAGACATTAGAGCCTCCAGGTCCTCTGATTTGAAGCTTGATGCACCCAAAGGGCCATTAATCAGGAGAAGACAGAGGAGTGTTCTCTTTCACCACTTTCAAACTGCAATTCACAATGCATATGGTTTGGACAATGTTGACACTCGCTTTCTTCCCACACACACACACACACGCACACACACACACACACACACACACACACACACACACACACACACACACACAAACACAACAAAAAACAAAACAAAAAAAGTGAGAAAAACACAAGGTAGAGGGAGGAATAAAAGAAAAAGGTTCTCTCTGATCTTGGCAGCAAAACTTCAATGGAAGGTTTATTTAAACATCAGAGGCAACAGTTACCCCTGTGTGCACATCTGTCCTTTCCCTTTTCTCTCTTTTCATCAACTCCACCTTTGTCATCAGAAATGCTGACCTGGCCATGACCAAGCTGAAATAGCTCCCTAGACTGTCCCCAGAGACAGCCAATCAAGAGCTAAGCACCTCTCATGATCTGGCAGCTTTCTCGGGTCCATTTTCTTCATTTTCTTCAGCTGGTAGGAGGACAGAGCTGCTTGTTTGCTTTATCCAGTCACTTGCTCTTGATTCTTTAGACAGCAGGAGACAATGTTGACTAAGCCAGACCATCAACAAAGAACATTGTTCTGTGCTACTTAGTCTTAACCATTAGAAGTCCACAGTTACTACTTTAGTTAGCTATTCTAATGTTTTGCTATTATTGTACAGTGATTTCCACAGTGGACTTACATTCGATTTACTGTCTTGTGCAAAAGTTTTGGCACCCAATGGTATTGATGCTTTCGTTTAGCGGCACGGTGGCGTGGTGGGTAGCGCTGTCGCCTCACAGCAAGGAGGGCCTGGGTTCGATTTCCCCGGCCGGGTGACCGGGGTCCTCTCTGTGTGGAGTTTGCATGTTCTCCCCGTGTCTGCGTGGGTTTCCTTCAGGTTCTCTGGTTTCCTCCCACAGTCCAAAAGACATGCAGTCAGGCCAATTGTGTAAAATGATCAAATTGTAAGTCGCTCTGGATAAGAGCGTCAGCCAAATGCCGTTAATGTAATGTAATGTTTATTTTCCCTTAGAAAATCAACAAAACATGTAGCTTGATTAGGGGTCTTGAAACTTTTGCATGCAAGTGCATGCAGGTCTGTGCAAATCAAAAACCACTTTTCTGTTCTGTCCAAACCTCTGTCAGAATAGTAAAATATATTTATTTCTTTTTGCAAAACAAAAAGCTTTTTAAAAGGTTTAGAAAGTAACTCTTCTGTTATCCACAAGCAAAAATGTGGTGTCAAATTAGGAAAATTAGAATTTGCCCAACAGAACCTTTTTTTTCAGTGAAATACAAGCAAGAAATGCTTCGTATTAAATTACACTGTGCTTTTCTGACCGCATGCAATAAGTAACCCTACTAAAGATATAATCTTCTGCAGCAGAGTATCTTATTTATTCGGGTGGATAAAAAGAAACAGGTGCGCTTTTAGGAGACATTGTCCTACACTGTCCTTCACTGCAACGATCATGTGTCATGGGTCAATGCTGATGGATAGAGATGGATTTGTTCACAGGCCTTTGTAAACAACTTTTTGTCCAGTGTAAGCATCATCAACTTATTGATCTAGTCTTAGAAACCAACAGCTACTAAAAGCAAAAAGCTATGTTCTGAAAGCTTTGAACTTTTTTGGTCATTTTTATAGTTCACAGTAAGTCTTGGGTATGTATTTATGGAAAAGGCTTGGCTCCTAGTGTTTGTTAGTAACAGTAGCCTTGTAGCTCCAACATTAATCTAAAGAAGCAAAATTAGTCTTGGATGACTACATTTGAGGTACATGGAAAATCATGCATTCTTTTAATCCAAGTGATTTTGGATTAAATGGTGCAAACATCAAAATCTCACCAGGTTTCATTCTGAAAACGGCAATATTAGACTATTGAATTGCATTGTTTAAAAGGGTAATCAACCTTTATTGCTGGTAACCACAGAGGAACTGAAGCTAAAAATCACATGTGCATTAACATGAGCCAGGATATACAGCAGGGGCACATGATGTAGCAGTTTCCCAGCTCAAAGCCACTACATGCATGAGGGGAGAAGCATCCTGCAGCGTACAGATAAGAAAGAAGTGCACAGGTAGAAAGTGAGTAGGACGTGCTGAAGCAAGCATGACTGCAGGGTGGGGAGAAAGCTTGTCAGTGCATAATGAACCCAAACAAGAGCTCTCAAGTGAGCTTTATATAGAGCAGAAAGTAGTTACACTGTGCATAATGCATTATCATAATCAACACACTAATGACTAGATTCACCTCAATATATCACCTTCTTCATTAACCTTAGAATGAACGTGCTTCCAGGCATTCAGATGGAGAAGCACGGGCAGCGCTCCAGGGGTGTGCTGGCCAAGGGTGCCGTGGAATGGCTGGAGCATGTGGAGAGGAACAGAACAGGGCAAACAGCCACATCCTACTGAGCTTGAAAGTCAAAGAGTGTTCCCCTTCCTCTCTGCTCTTCTCTAAATTCACTGTTATGCAGTACCAGGGTAATAACTAGTAACATCATGCACTGCTCAATTGTGTATACTCAAGTATTTTATATAAGTTTTTTTTCAAATTTCCAAACTATTTTCAAATGCTTTTCAAATTCTTTTCAAATCCTTATCTCAAGTGGATTTCACAAGCTACGTAAGACATTTCTTCAAGTTTTTTTAGTGTTTGTTTCTGTATATAGTATGTACACTGTCTTGATCAGTTTTATTCCAACAGTGACGTTAGACCACCTACTCAGTGTACTACTACTGTTATGACTAACAGATTAAATAGGGCTGTTTTTTCAAGTTGGCTTTGCAGCTGAAACTTAGGTCCATGTACAGTCTGGTCCATAAATATTTAAGACATGGACAAAGGTATAATCATTTTAGCTGTCTACCACATGATATTTAAGTTGAAATTGAAAAAAAAATGATAATAATAACATGAGCTCAATGTGCAGGCCTTCAACTTTAATTTGAAGTTGAACATAGTACAGTGTCATTTCCAAAGAAGTTGGGACACCCGTGTAAAATGTAAATAAAAACAGAATGCAGTGGTGTGCAAATCATTTCATTTAAATTTCAAATGATCATTTAAGAAGACCATATGTCAAATGTTAAAACTGAGAATTTGTATTGCCTTTTGAAAAATATATGCCCATTTGGAGTTTGATGCCAGCAACATGTTTAAAAAAATGTTGGAACAGGGTCATGTTTACCACTGTGCTGCATTCTCTCTTCTTTTACTAACACTGTCTAAGCATTTGGAAACTGCTGGAGTTCTAAAAGTGAAATATTTGCTTATTCTTGCTGAAAATAGGATTACAGCCGCTCAACAGTTCAACTTCTCCTTTGACATATATTCTGTTTCATAATGTACCAAAGGTTTTCAGTATGTGAAAGATCTGGACTGCAGACAGGCCAGTTTAGCACCCAGACTATTTTACTGTGGAGCCATGCTGTTGCATCAGTGCTGAATGTGGTTTGACATTGTCTTGCTGAAGTAAGCAAGGCCTTACCTAAAAAAAAGACGGCGGCTGGATGGCAGCATATGTGTCTCCAAAAATCTGTACATATATATATATATATATATATATATATATATATATATATTTCAGCATTAACGGTGCCTTCATGAGTCTGATAACAAGCCAGATTTTAATTTGTTGGAATCATAGGACACTTTTTCACTTTTCCTCAGTCCATCTTAAATGAGCTTGGGAAAGCAACAGTGTTTCTGTATCCTGTTTATGTGGTTTCTTCTTTGCATGGTGGAGTTTTAACTTGCATTTGGGGATGCAGCGGCATACTGTGTGTACAGCCAGTGGTTTTTGGAAGTGTTCTTGAGCTCATGCAGTGATTTCCAGTACAGAATTGTCCAGCCAGTATTGGTTTTCAGCCTTGTCTCTTGCATACAGAAATTTCTCTGGATTCATTGAATCTATTAATAATATTATGAACTATCCATCCATCCATCCATCTTCTAAGCCGCTTCTCCGTCAGGGTCATGGGGGGGGGGGGGGGGGGGTGCTGGAGCCTATCCCAGCAGTCTTCGGGCGGAAGGCAGGATGCCACCACTATATGCACCATATGAACTATAGGCAATTAAATGCCCAAATTCTTTGAAATTTTACTATAAGAAACGTAATTCTTAAATGGTTGCACTATTGGCCTGTGCACTCTTTCACAGAATGATGAATCCCTCCCCATCCTTACTTCTGAAACACTCAGCCTCTCTGGGATGATCTATTTATATCTAATCATGTTACTGACTTGTTACCAGTTAACTTAATTAGTTGTGAAATGTTCCACCAGGTGTGATTTTTTTTAAGCATTACACAACCAGTCCTTTGTTGCCCCTGTCCTAATTTTTCTGAAACACATTGCTGGCATCAATTTGAAATAGACGTATATATTTTTCAAAAAACATAAAATCTCTTAGTTTCAACTTTGATATGTTGCTTATTCTCAATTAGATATAGAGTTTAAATGATTTGCATATCATTGCATTTTGTTTTTTATTTACATTTTGTACAGCATCTCAAATTTTTTGGATAAGAAATTAGAAATTATAACCATTTTCATATATAGCCCATATAACCCGCTGTTTCATGTTTTAACTGCGTATGTATTATTCCCTTATTATTTCACTTACAAAGAAGCAGAAAGTAAGTCTAGAGTTGATTTCAAGTGTGGTATTTGGAATGTGTTGCTGTTAACTCAATATAAAGTCCAAAGAGCTAATGCCACAATCATCAGTCCAAAAAATCAAAACAAACCCATCACAGAGATAGAAAAAACATTAGGTGTGGCCAAACTACCTGGTACTTTCTCAAAAAGAAATAGCAGTCTAGTGAGCTCAATAACAACCAAAGGCCTGGAAAAATATGAAAAACAGCTGCGGTGGATAACAAAAGAATTATTTTCCTAGTGAAGAAAAACTCACAATAGTTGGCCAGATCAAGATCACCCTACATGTAAATATATGTGAAACAATGTAAACCATCAAAAGAAGACTTCACCAGAATAAATATGAAAGGTTTACCACAAGATGTAAACTACTGGTAAGTCTCAAAGACACAAAGACCAGATCAGTGTTTGCCAAAAACATCTAAAAAAGCCTGTACAGTTCTGCAACAACATCTCGTAGATGAGACAAAAGATCAACTTATACCAGAAAGAATGGGAAGAGAAGAGCATGGAGAAGGGAAGGAATTGTTTATGATCCCAAGCATACCACCTCATCTGTTAAGCATGGCGGAGGTAGTTTTAAGTATGTTTTGTAATACATTCTACGCCATTTATCCAACAAATGGTTGTTCTACACCATTTATCCAAATTGGATAATACTCTCAAATGAACACCAAAAAGTCTGCACTTTGAGCCCACATTCATTCATGGGCTACAAAAGACAGCATTAACTTGATCAATGTCTGAATATTTATGGACTTAACTGTATAGACAGTTTTCTATGATATGTACCTATTAACATTAAGCTACTAATTCCTATTTTTGTATTCACTTTTATTATGTTGCATTGACCAAATGGACTGTACTTCTTTGTGATAAGCCACACCTCTGACTTTTGAGGCTAAGCTTATTATTTTAGACCAAGAGTCCATTAAAATAAAAGAATAGAGACTTCACTGCCTATGCTGATAGATGTTATATGTACTGTAGTTTTGTACTCAGTACATCAGTTCTGTTTGGACACGCTACCTTTTCACCCTCTACTAAGCTGTTTTATTAAAAGACATTTTTTCTTTTGCTTTAACCATTATTTCAAAACATTAACTATATATATATATATATATATATATATATATATATATATATACTCTACCCATTTCAGTACTCTATGCTGTACTATATTAATATACAGTCTGATTAAAAAAAGAACAAATCTGGTCAAATTTAATGCTTTATTGATTTTCTAAAAGAAAACAAGCACACATCCTCTACATTGAACGAACTGAAATATTATTTATATGAAATATTTCAACATAAAATGATCTCCCTTTTTTGTCAATTAAAACGTTTTATGTAATGTGAAAATCCTAACTACTCTCGTATGCAGATTTTGTGATGAACTGACAATATGAATTGAACAAAATTACATTGTAATTGTATATTGTCACAATTTGGTCGTCCACGTGCCCCATTGTTTTGATCTTTCACATGCTTTTGTTGTTTTCCGTCTAGTCCTGCCCCTTGTTTTGTGACTCCACCCCTGTTTTGTTCCACCTGTTTTCTACCTGTCCCTCATCATCCTTGTGATTCTTTAAGCCCTGTGTTTGCCCTTAGTTTTCACTGGCCTTTGTTTGGATGTTTGATGTATGTGCTGTTGCTTTTGTTTGGTGTTCATTCCTCCAGCCCCTGTTATAGTTTTCCTGTGTTTTTCATCATGTCTGCATATCATTCTATCCATGTTGGCCATCTGAACCTGGACTGTTATGACCACAACCCTGCATTTGCCCTTAATGAAAGTCGCTTATCTCCGCATATGTGTCCGCCTCCTTGCTCCCCAACGCTACATATATAATCTTTTCACATTAACTTCCATTAAACATTAAGAAAACATTTCACCGTGATAACAACAATATGCTTATGGTAAAAAATATATAAGGCATAAATAGAGATATAAAGAGCCAAGGTGATGTATTTCAAGCTATAAGACAAAACAACCCAGCAATGCCATTACATGATAATCATGAATGGAACTCTGTTTTAATACCATGCCTCACTGATCAAGCTATTTCTTGCCATGCTGCATAGATAGTGTTACGCTAATACTGAATAGAATGAGAAAGGAGAGAAAGCATTATTCCAAATCAGTGTTAAAGGACAAACATTACAGCAGCATTTTGCAACAGACACTAAATGTCAGGCACACACTGACCACTGCGAGAGAGTCCTCTGCGATTGCTTCAAGTGAATGATGGATTTGATGGTTTGCTGTATAAATGAGTGGACTGTTATCAGCTTAACCCCTTAAATGGCCAAAGTTTTACTACACACTTCTATAACCTAAGAATAGCTTGACCACTTTGCACTGAAGTCCCTGTAGGTACTTAATAATAACCCTTAGAATGTAATAAGACTGAGATTTCAAGGGGTTAAACTGATCAATTAAGCAATACATTCTTTTCTAGCACAACTAGCACAAACTGATCTAATCTGGACATAACTTTTGAACCTGGAATTCCTGACCTACTACACAAACAGTATGATTTTTCATACTGACGTGCATTCTTGTTCTTGAAGGGTTCTTTGATAAAGAAAATGGTTTTATAAAAAACATGAACAATCAAAGAACTATTTATATGTTTAAAGGGTTCTTTGCATCATGAAAGTGCTCTTCAGATTAATGGAAAATGTTCTGTAAATAGTTCTATATAAAACCTTTTTGAAAAGGGTTCTATATAGCACCCAAAACGGTTCTTCTATTATTACGATGTCAAGCTTGTAACAATAGAAGAATAATTTTGGGTGCTTTTTTTAAATATAAAACTATACAGCACTTTCTGGATTAATTTGAAGAATGCTTCTCTGATGTAAAGAACCCTTTATTCATGCAAAGAGGTCTTCTTACCAGTAATGACAATGAATATGTTTGGGCTTTGTTTCCACAGGTTGCAGGTAAACTTAAAACCCAAATGGACATTCTGGCCATTTTTAGAGGGACAAGCAAAATATTTTATTAAAAAAAAAAAAAAAAAAACAGGACACTGTGATGTGTATGGACAGATGAAATCCTGCAGAATGCAACATACTAATTTTAACATACTTTTATCAGCTTTTGCTTATCTCACATCTAACTAACTAACATTTCTAAACAGCTGAGCCATCTGTGCAACTTTTCTAGCCAACGAGTGTTAGTAAAACATTTTTAAAAGAGTGCTCCACATAGAAACAAAGATTAGCTAGTTAAAGTTGGATTGCATGCTATTTCAATTTGACCCCAGGCAGAGAGCTATTTATAGTGTAAATAATCCAATCACTAATCTGTAAACAGCAAGACTGTATGCACCAAGGACTGCTGTGTGAATGTCACCTAGCTGAGCTCATTCGTGGCTGCTAAACCATTTAGCTTACAATGTGCACATCCACTCAGTTCTTTCTCTGTCTCACTTGTATATCATGTATACACACAGTATAAATAGTTGAATCTTCTAATTTGAGCTATATATGTAATTATTATACAGTGCTGTCCAAAAGTCAGGGACAGAAAAAAGCAGAAAATGAAACAAAAGCCTAATATTAAATCTATCTATATTTAATTTGTCCACTCTTTACTTTTGTGCACTCTGCTGCCACTTTAACTCCCATCCTAACATACAAATTAGAGTTATGCAGAGGAACAGCACTTAAAGCTTTCATTTTTGAGAGAGGGGAGAAAATCGAGATTTTTTTCTCTTCTGAAAAAATCCACTGGTGTTTATGTTTATCCTTCCACTGTGAGAAGGCAACTGTTTTTAGATTCACTTTCTTGGACATGAAAGGATGTGTAGCTGTCAAGAAGCCTGAGAAAAGGAAATAAAAAAATGATAAAAAAGAAGAAAAAATGGCCCTTGAATCATAAATGTATTGGGACACCTGCACATTACATCCGCAGGAGCTTTTATAACATCCCATTCTAAATCTATAGCCATTAATGGGGAGTTAGTCCCCTCTTTGCAGCTATAACAGGGTCCACACTTCTGGAAAGTTTTCTACAAGATCGTGGAATGTGTGGGACTTTTTGCCCATTCATCCAGAAGAGCATTTGTGAGGTCAGACAATGATGTTGGACGAGAGGGCCTGACTCATAATTTCTGGTGTAGTTCATCCCAAAGGTATTGGGCTTGAGGTCAGGGACTGTGAAGGCCAGTCAAGCCCCCACCCCACCCCTCGCCTGGCATTATGCATTTTGATCTTAGGCTTGTGTGTAGCTGCTCAGCCATAGAAACCCATTCCATGAAGCTCCTGATGCACGGTTCTTTTGCTGATGTTATTTCCATAGGTAGTTTGGAACTTGTTAGTGAGTGATTCAACAGAGGATAGACACTGTGCGCTACAGCATTTGCCAGCCCTTCTCCGAGTTTGCGTGGTCTACCGCTTCCTAGCTAAGCTGCTCCTAGGTGCTTTCATTTCACAAAAATAGCACTTA
The DNA here is from genome assembly GCF_015220715.1 of Pygocentrus nattereri. Lineage (NCBI taxonomy): Eukaryota > Metazoa > Chordata > Actinopteri > Characiformes > Serrasalmidae > Pygocentrus > Pygocentrus nattereri. Next base: position 19,783,384 of record NC_051223.1, read on the forward strand.
CAGGTGACAGGGGCAGATCTAGCAAGAGAGAAATTTTACAAACTATGCCAGTGCCACATTTAAAGTCACTGAGCTCATCAGTATGATCTATTCTAATGCCAGTATTTCTGTATTGAGATTGCAAGGCTATGTGTTTAATTTTATCCACCTAGCAGTTAGCAATTAATATGGCTGAAACACCCGAATTCAATAATTAAGAGGTGTGTCCCAGTACTTTTGTCTATATAGCGTACACCAATATTCATTGCATATGAACTTTCATTTAATATATATCAACATTCATTCCGTATGTATGAACTGTCATTCAATATATATATATATATATATATATCAATGTGTATTCAATATAATATCTGAACTTTGTTATTTGTTGAATGATTATTGATATATATTGAATAAAAGTTTACATGACGCTGTTGTTGGAACAAAACCTTGTATCTCCAAAATGGTACCTTTTACACGAGAATAAAAACACTTTCTTTACTTTTAATCTAAGTCAATGGAACCAAATGTTTTCCATGTCATTTTGGGTCATTTTTTATAGTCCATTCATCATGAAACTTACACACAATATAAAAAGCACCATTCATTTTCAAATTGTGCCAAAAACTGAAAAACAACAAAAAAATGCAGTATATGAGGTTTTTTTCCGACAGCAGCGATAAATTGAATGAACATTAATGTATATTGAATAAACATTAACAAACACCAGGTGGAGTTAAATGGAGGTGTTTATGATAAAGTGATCAGTATGTTTACACAGTGATAAATTGGATAGAAAGCATTGATCATTGTATGCAGATCATTTTTGTGAATGAAAGTATTCATCTTTGTTCATCTTTACAATGTTCCATCCACATATGTCAATGATCGTTTATCATATATGTCAAAGATAATTTTATGTACAACAGTATTTATTTTATATATAACAACATTCCTGTTTATTACATATACATATTAAAATGCCAGTGAGCTTAATATGAAATGTTGAAATTAGTGAATTAAATACTTTTATGCAGAGATTTTAATACAGGAAAAAGTAATGTATTCAGAATACATTTGGACTACATATTGATGAGGCACATAGGAAAAAACTCTGCTGTTGTACTTTTTTTTATTATTAGTTCTTTTTTTTAACTTTTTTTAAAATTTAGTTCAGACTGTTCCTCGCTTTGATTCTTTTGTTAATATGTTTCTTGAAAAATCCACTTTTAAAATAAAGTTCTCAACACTATTTCGGCTTTCATCACCTGCTTCAGTCCACTGCTGCTCCCATAATCCCCTGTTACCTCATGGACTACTAGGCTATTACTTCAACATCATCAAAATTCTACACACCTACACAGCATACTAAACATCATCATAGTGGTTTAAAAACACAATATTAATATTTATTAAATCATCATACAATGACCATTGTTTAATTATTCTTTAATATTAGCAAATTTAGATGACATGCATGAAGGACATACACTCTAAACCTTAGAGTCATTAGAGTTGTGCCTCAAGGGGAGGTTATTCAAATTATCAATGCAAATTTGTGTAATTCTGTTTCTAAAGTAGGTAATCATTAATATATTTGATTTTTTGTGAGTAATCATAGAAAATATGCTGCCCATTATATATTGATAATGTAATATTTGGAAGAAGCACAAGGATTTTGACCTCTTGTCATTTATATTGGAAAGGGAATACAGGCTCCTCAGTATACTCTTGGGATTGCTGTTTCAAGTTTATCTTGTAAATCCAAAATATCAATATAAATTTTACACTTACTCTAAAACACCTCAGAAGATGAAATCCTAGTCTTTTTGTTCTTACAGTGTTTGATTGTGAGCAATTCCTGACTCAGAACTGGACTGATAAATTTACAACTTAAAATGGAAGATTGAAAGAGTTCATTTACACACACACACACACACACACACATATATATACATATATATATATATATATATATATATATATTAGAGCTGTCAAACGATTAAAAAATTTAATCGCGATTAATCTCAGAATTTTATATAGTTAATCGTGATTAATCACTTTTTTTATCTGTGTAAATGTTATAGAAAATAAGGATTTTTAAGTGAAATGTTACAATTAAAAAGGTGAACACATTTTATGCTAAATGTACTTATGTTAAAAACTGCTGGGACAAGAGAAAACCGTAAGGGAGTTTCCTTCACTCACATACTAGGCAGTAATTCTGAACCTACAACACACAACATTGGATTTGTAATAGATTAGGGAGCTGTAGTCTCAAATATAATAATCCGACTAATAGCTCAATTGGAATAGAATGCGTCCATGTAAACACCTCAATCGGAATAGTCTAGTCCAATTGAGGCCATTCGGAATACAGTTTCTATCTGATTGAAAGAGATGGGTAATCCTCTAAATAACCCGTTATTTATAAACAGAAGAATAATATCCGTGTAAACGCCTGAATCTGATTACACTCCAATGAGAACGGTCTGCGCATGCGCGGCGTATCATAGCGAAAGGTTTATACCGTTCAACATGGCAGAGCAGAAACTAGTCTGCAGAGACGAATTTTATACTCTGAGCTTTAAAGACGGCGGTGGGATGGACGTCCAGTTTATGTGTCTCAGAGCCCGACATGTTTCTTCAGCTCATCCCTGTGGAATTATAAGGTTCTATTTGCGTTCTGTTTAGTTTTGAGATGTTGAGCTTCCAGATTTTACATTCCAAATAGCAAAACTGATATGTGGAACTTGTCTCTTTTATATGTAAAAATGACAGACACCCTAAATATCTTCTAAATGTGCAATATCAAAATCCCATCAGATTGTAAATGAGTTTTTGAACAGGTCAAATGGAGATAGAACCTTCTAATCCTAAGAACTCACTTTCTGCTTGGAATTATAAGGTTCTATCTGGCAAAACAGGAAAGAAACAATGATTTTCAAAGAACACAAACCATCCATCCATCCATCCATCCACAATCTTCGGCTTCTCCTTGGTTCGGGTCACGGGGGCAGCATCCTAAGCAATGAGGCCCAGACCTCCCTTTCCCCAGCCACTTCCACTAGCTCTCCAAGGGGGATTCCGAGGCGCTCGCAGGCCAGCTGGGCGATATAGTCACGCCAGCGTGTCCTGGGTCTTCCTCAGGGTCTCCTCCCAGGTGGACTTGCCTGTGACACGTCCCGAGGGAGGCGTCCAGGAGGCATCCTAACCAGATGCCTGAACCACCTCAGCTGGCTCCTCTCGACATGAAGAAGCAGCGGCTCTACTCTGAGTCCCTCCCGGATGACCGAACTTCTCATCCCTAAGGGAGAGTCCAGACACCCTGCGGAGGAAACTCATTTTGGCCGCTTGTATTCACGATCTTATTCTTTTGGTCATTACCCAAAGCTCATGACCATAGGTGAGGGTGGGAACGTAGATCGACCAGTAAATAGAGCACCTTGACCGGTAAAGAGCCCGCATCACTGCTGACCCAGCACCAATCCGCCTGTCAGTCTCCCGCTCCCTCGTGAACAAGACCCCGAGATACTTGAACTCCTCCACTTGAGGCAAGAGCCTATCCCCAACCCAGAGATGGCTCTCCACCCTTTTCTGCCCGAGAACCATGGTCTCGGATTTAGAAGTACTGATTCTCATCCCTGCCGTTTCACACTCAGCTGCAAACCGATCCAGCGAAAGCTGAAGTTCGCGGCCTGATGTCCCCAGTAGGACCACATCATCTGCAAACAGCAGTGATGTGACCCTGAGGTCACCAACCCGGACACCCTCCATCCCCTGACTGCTCCTAAAAATTCTATCCATAAAAATTATGAATAGAATTGGTGACAAAGGGCAGCCCTGACGGAGTCCAACTCTCACTGGGAACGAGTCTGACTTACTGCCGGCTATGCGAACCAAACTCCAGCTTTGTTTGTACAGGGCCTGAATGGCCCTGTACAGTCGAATGCCTTCGAAGCACATGTGGACTGGTTGGGCAAATTCCCATGAACCCTCCAGAATAAGAACACAAACCTTTTACTCATAATGTGTTTTAAAACCTAGTGTTATAAGTAATATCTATGTGTATCAGAAAGTGAAATGTAATGCTTTTTCTGACATGTATTTCTTGTTTTATGACAAATTGCCTTTTTGTTATTGAAAAAAGCAAGCAAATCTGGCAGGACAGTCTAAAGACAGTATGAGCTTTTGTTTCATATCAGACATGTTGACTGTAATGTACCAAAAAGTCTTATTTTGGGAAAAAAAGATAAGATGGATGAACTAATTAAATTCATGTTAATGTTATAATTAAGACCTCATCAATTTAAACATATGGATTTAATGATATGCTCATATCTGCTTAATATTTATAACATTTTAGGAAGTAAGACTGAAGAACTGCAAAACGTGTTTCAACAAGATGTTTTCACGTTTCATAAACTTTTCCTGCAGTAGCGGAGCAACATGACAAAGAAGCAGATTAGTGTGTATTCTCCTGTGTGTATTCGAAGTTCTGATTGGCTCACAGATAGAACCTTAGAGAACTAAGCTAGAGTTTGACTTTGGAGATTTTGTGTTTTCTAGATAAAGACTCCAAAACTGTATACAACTTAAAACACCTCACATAATGTTTAGAAGGATAAGAATATGTGAATAACTCAATTTTGACAAAAAAAAAAGGGTTAGAACCCTATAATTCCAAGGGGACAAGCTACAACCTTATCCAAGCTGAAAGATAGAAAAGGAGGCTAGAGAGTGTTCATATAGCATATACAGCAGACACTAAAGCATATTATGCTTCAGCTTTACTTTCAAGCTGCATTTCAGGGGTTGAGAGGACCTGACATCTTTGCATAATAATAGAGGGTATGTTGCACTGTTGACTTAAAACTCAAAAACACAGTGTTTTAGACAGCTCCATCGCATGATTTCCATTTGATAACTGCAGTTGATGTAGCATAAGCTTCCTTTCTATTAGCAACTCTAGCATATCTTGATAACCTGCTTTTACCTCTAAAAACGTGGTGATGCTGTCTTCCCTGTATTTACTGTTCTTTGTTCATGTATTCCTGGCATTTTTTGAAAGCCGGGTTTGTGGTTTTGGCAGCGTCCTCGTTTGAATTAAAAATGTTCTTTTTATAGATCGTGACTAGGCAAAACTACTGAACATTCACACTGGAGTGAGAAAGAACACAGGATGCATTGTTGTTAGCACAGTGTCGAAAGTTTGTCTTATTATTGCATTGTTATTTCATGAATGAAGCTATCAGGAATTTCATTAAGCCTAAAAATCACAGGCAAATAATTGCAATCATCTTAATCCTAACTAATATCATCTTATCATTTTCATCTTTGTTGCCTTTTCCCTTATAACTTGCAGAAGTGGTGTCAAGCTGTCATGTAAGCTCAAATGATTGTCACTCCATTATTTAGTACACATACTTTATATACCCTGTATCAGCCTCCTGGCAGGAGCATATGTTCAATCTTGTCATATTTGTTGTAGCACAGTGAGTTCATCCATCACCATGTGTCATCACCTCTAAGGGCAGTAGTACAAGTATGCTGATCAACGGCACACATGTGGTGTTGATATCACCAGAGAGTCAGGGGAACAGAATGTACATAACAGCCCATGGCACTAGCTAGTGGTGATTTTTGTCTGCTAATACTTTTCTTCTACTTCCCCGTTTTTTGTTTTTTTTTCCGGTAATTGAGTTAGCTTTGTCTGAAGGAAAAATATCCACAGACCTCCACCAAAATCCACAGACAGATCAATGAATGCAGTGAATGGAAGCACCATAAATGTAAACTCATTTGGTTTGAGTCTTTGTCAGCATGCCTGAAGTAAATTGTTGTCTGTGGTAGTTTGCCTGAAATGACAGTATTCCTGATGTGGTCATAGATTGGGAAGAAGCAGACTGTTTTATTGCACAAAATGCTGTCTGTAACAGGATATGTATAATGCAGATTATACCTCCATAAAAAGAAGAATAGCCCAGAGTGCATAAACCAACTGATTTTTTATGGTATCATGCCCTGTAGGCATTGCATTCTATTAACTGGGCACTACCGTAATAGGCAATACTGCAAAAGGCAAGACAGATAAAGCCTTGGCCACTGTGCATGACTTAATCAATTCCACACTGAGGTAAGAGTCTGCTCCACACACGCTGAGCTCACTCTAAAACCTGACCATATGGGAGAGTGGTCTCGGTCAGAACGACCAGACAGTCCAAGAACAGGTTCTATTTGCCAAGTCTACAGCACAGGGTATTAACCGAAAACTGTTGCTTTTGCTGCTATTGCAGGGTTCGAAGACTGGCTGCAACAGGAAGGCCAAGGCAGGCCAAGATGACTGGCATCTTCTTCCTCAGGAGGAAGGACAGAGGAAGAGGAGGAGAATAGCCCAGATGAAGAACAGAAGTTAATGCAGGAAAATTTCTCCCACCTTCAGATCATCACATCTTCAGATCTTCAGATTCTACCCAACTTAGCAGTTAGTCGTGTGAATGGCACCCAACAGTGAATACGTCAGTTTCCCTCAGCTCAAATTCAGGACTTAATTAGTAGAGTACAATCTCAAGTGCAAAGCATGAGTGGCTTAATAGTTCCCTTTTCTTTCATTCTGTCCATCAAACTCTGGACTCTAAGATGATTAAGTTTGATAAAACGGCTGTGGCAATTTTAATAATTTCAATCTTCATCCTTTCAAGGATGTTTTCAGAAAATATCTGAGATAAATGTGGTGTTAGATTGGATAATTACGAGGAAAGAAACATAAGTATCCTGATATTAATGCGGATTCCAGTTGTGCAAGGCCGCATTTGTGTTTAGCAGGCAGGAGAATCACAGAAGCATCATTTAATTTCATTCTATTTGTCTATCATCTCTGCCTTATTCAACAAAATCATGAAACGTTTTCTGTTTAACTGCAGGAGACAATTACTGAACCTGGGTTCATTTTCAAAGCTTTGAATACTATTACACAGACATCAAATTGCTGCAGACTGCAGATGAGAGCAACACTGTGTCTTCTTCACTTTGCTGACCCCCGAAGGCCTGAGGCTGACAGCAGCTGAGTGCGCCGCTGATGTCTGAACTGACCCCGCATCAGTATTCTATCCACATTTCATCTTGAACCCTTCAGAGAGAGACCATGATGAAGACTGCTCACTTTCTTAAAACGTTTGCCAGCGTGGGTCCAAGCAAAACATTACCACAAACATCAGTGGGGTGACCAACAGCCAACTGTGACTTGTGTGTCTGCTTATATTATAATTAACACAACTCTTTTACGCATTTAGATGAATATATGTATTAAAATCTTGACAAGGTTTCTTGTTTTTTGAGAGATGTGATGTGCTCTGTTGTAATTTTCATGAAGAGAGCATGAATTCTTTGATTTGTGTCAATTCAAAAAAAGAAAAAACAGTCAATGTCTGTGGATTTGTTTGTAAATATTGTGGTATTTCGTTGTTATCATTAACACACATTGTTTTGCACTAAAGCAAGCAACCTCTATCGATGTCCTACAAAATGTTACAAAATAAAAAGTTCTAAGTTGCTCATTTTCCCACAGCTCATTATGCTCTTCAACTTCAAGCAGTGATTGAAGAATTTTACTTCCTCTTGTGTGTAAATCAGAAATCAGACAGAGTGTTCTATAAAACAAAAGGTGCTTCTTTTCAAGACTGATTTCATTTCCTCACCGGAGCACCGTCAGACTCCAAATGACTTTAACAGGCCACATACTGGTCTGCTTTTTAACATGTTAATTCATTTCTAATGAAAACATATTCATGGTAGACACATATTTTGGATTGGGGTCCAGAGCGCAAACTGAATAAGCCTGCTTTTCCTATTAGGTTTACGTGAATCGGACGGGCAGTGCTGACACTGTAAATACATCTTTTTCAATAAAACTTTACATTTTGCGCAGGCTACACATGCACACCTTACCTTGTCTTGTTTTGAGTCTTTGCATACACTGATCAGCTACAACCACCTCTACACTCATTCATTTTATCAGCTCCACTTCCCATATAGCTGCACTTTGTTCTACAATTATAGACTGTAATCCTCAGATCTGTTTCACTGCATACTTTGTTATCCCCCTTTCTCCCTGTTCTTCAAAGTCAACACCCCCACAGCACTGCAGTGATGGTGGCATGTTAGTGTGTGTTGTGTTGGTACAAGTGGATCAGACTCCAGTGCTGCTGGAGTTTCTAAACACTCTGTCCACTCACTCTCCACTCTATCAGACATTCCAACATTCCATTTTGTAGATGTAAAGTCAGAGATAGTAGCTCATCTGTTGTGCTGTCACAGTTCATGTTATTCATCCTCTGGATGGATGTTTTTGGTTGGTGGACTATTCCCAGTCCAGTAGTGACACTGAGGTGTTTAAAAACCCCAGCAGCACTGCTGTCTCTGATCCACTCAAACTAGCACAACACACACTTACATAGTAGTTCCTCACTTTTCCCATTTTCCCCTTCCTTGGGCAAGTGGATTGTCCTATATCTAACCTCCTCATCAATATATTCTGAAACATATTCATACGTAATGGTCATTCTGACAGAAAATTAGCTTCTTAAAATCTCAGGCTTATTACATACTAAGGCTTATTATTCAGTAACTATAGGGACTTGTATGAGTACTGAAACTGGTATGAGACCCAGTAGTGTTGCTAAGATTTTACAACATTCTTATTTCACTACTGTACTGAGAATGGTCCACCAACCATATGATATCTGACCAGCAATTCAAATGGGTTACAGTTAGTAATCATGAAACTACAAAGTGTACCTATCTGGTTGATGTCCCTGACTAAACACTGAGTGCAGATGTAGTCCCTGACTAAACTACCAATGAGTGTAGATGTATTTAAATAAATACCTATGGTGGATGAAGAACACAAATCATGTACTTGGGTTAAAGTAGAGATACCCACAGTAAAATATTACTCCAGTAAAAGTAGAAGTTCCTCTCTTTACATATTTCTATATTGTGGTCTATTTACAAAACTTTAGGTTAGTTCTATCATTTATGTTGGAATAGACTCTCCCAAACTTTACTCTGCGGTGCTGACGTTGAACTGTGTGCTTACACTGGGTCGGTATGACCAACAAGTCAAAACAAGCTCAAAACTAAATGCGCACTGTACCCTGATTGGTGTTCTTGCTTTGCACTTCTTTCATTTCGACATGTTAGGTTTTTATACACACATAAGCCAAAAGGAACAACAGACTTCTCATAATGTAGTGGAGTAAAAAGTCAGATATTTGACTTTGAAATGTAGTGGAGTGAAAGTAAAAAGTCACCCAAAATGGGAATATTTTAGTACAGTACAGATACATGAAAAACTACTTAAGAACAGTAACTAATTACATTTACTTAGTTACTGCCCACCACTGATAAATACTACTACAGGAATTCTACTACCATTACTACATTTTGAGGGGGATTCAAAGGGGTTGCAGGGTTGAGCTCCACATGTTTGAGTTTGCACCATAAATTACAAGCCACTTCACTTGTCTGCTCAGCCTACAAATAGATTCACTCAATTTCACACTAGACTAGACTAGACGACCAAGATGGTCCTAATATCTCTCAAATTCAGTCAGGGAACGGTTGGTAAGGTTACAGATTTGACATCACACTTTCTACTGCCTGCAGCAGTGCACAGCTGAGATTCTACTGCACACTAAAGTTCATCTGATTAGTAGCCCAAAATTCATTGCCGGTATGAAAGCTGTGCTATGCAATGCAATTAAGTAAAAAATCACAAAGCAAGTTAATTAAAAGCACAAGAACTGATTTGTTGAAACGTGGACTTCTAAATGTAGTTTTTCTAAATGAGTGGTTGTCCTCTGAGTCTGAGTAGTCTCAGAGAGCCAATAAGTTCAGCATCAGTTTGTTTATGTGTGACAAAGTGATGAAAAATATTGCATGTATTAAGAGATTTGAAGTTTGATTGTAATTACACTACCAAATCATAGCCATCAAAGGACAGTAATTTATCAGAAGTTGTGCTTTGAATGGTGCTACTTCCTTCTCACTGAGGCTGATGAATAAGCTATGCTTCATGGATGGAAGCATGTGGTGCGTATTAGCATCTCCTCCCGCTGGGCTTCTGTGCCGCTAAGGGTGGGTAGATGATTAGAAAGGGGCATCGTGGGCTCAGCATCATGAATCTAATTGTTCACGCTGGGGAATTCACAGCCTTCTCTATGATGCTCAGCTGAAAACTGAACATGCTAAGTTGCTGTTGAGCAGTGAAGTCTTCAATTAGAATAAGATGTTTGGTTCAGGTTTTAGATATTCACTGGCCACTGGATTAAATTCTAATTCTAATTAGTCAGCTGCACAGTTTTCAAGATTTCTGAGTAATTTGAATGAAAACCGATGCTAGTTTTTTTTAGTAAATGTAATAATTCTAAGTAATTGCGTCCAGTAAAAGCAATAGGAAATGAAATGTGGACAATTTGGGCCATTGTTCCCCAATACATTTCATTTTAGCCACTTCAACGCAGGAATAATAAATGTAGATTATAATTCTGTCAAGCTCAAAGAGCTCATTCAAGGCTCTATAATAACACTTGCCATACAGAAGTATGAGCAGAAATTACATTTAAAAAAGAGTTGGGTGATGTGGAAAAATTTTCATAATATCTTTAATGTGCCCATCAAATGGGTGCTCACAGTTTTGTGGAAATAATGATTGTTCATTCCTAGTGCCTGTCAGAGTGAAGAGTAGAGTGACTTTTCTTTAGCTCATAACTTAAGTTCATTTCACTGTTCAGATTATTTTACATCCTGTTATTGTCAGATATTGAACACATAGGCTGCTTCAAAGAAGAATTTGGCTATTTCACTCACTTCTTCATGACGGCTAAAAATAATATGGGTTTTCCACCCTTTATAGTGACGGGCTGCTAAACAAATAACAAACTGTGTCCCATACTGTTTTATTATTGCTTTCTATATTGAATTAGCTTTATTTTTTTACCACTACAATAATGAGCCAAGAGCCATAGTGATGTAGCAATAATTATTTCAGATCCAGCTAAATCAGACCACTCACCATAGCAAGGATGTCATTTTACAGCCCCATGTGAAGGACGACTTCGTCCTATAAAAAGCATGAGCTCATCAAAAAATCTGTTTGGAATTAAGGCTGGCATAAGGGACAGTTCATCTTTTGGTTACCACATCATCATATGCTATGCCTGACTTTCTAATCCTGGCTTTCATTTTTCATCATCTTGCTTTCCCGTTTTCAAATTGTCAGCCTTTATGATTGGAATTGAAATGAAGGTCTCTAAATGTTCTGCAAACCTGTCATCACCTGGGGAGATGGTCCAGAAAATCCTTCAAGAAGATGTTCAAATGGCAGCTTCCAAGTGACTCTGACTCAAATGTGTGTCTTGAATTTGCATATGATATTTGGGGTATAGCATTATTATGGGCTTGAAAGAGACTTTAATAATATATATTCAGTTCTGCCTAATTAAGCTCATAATGTATTCATCCACAAATTTCAAACAAGCTCCCGGAATTCATGTGCATGAAGCTCCTTCAGAGGTCTGGATATATTTATCTTTCTTCGCTTCAAAAGAAATTAAATGTATTGAATGACTCTTTGTTGCTTTGTTGAATCACAGTCCCAGCAGGTTAGAAGTGATTGTAATAATCGTTATCATAAAATATCTCCCTCTTTAGAAACACTGAATTGATTTCCTGTGAGATTTCCACAAAATCAAGAAAACAATGACATTGAAAATGATAGTGTTCTGATGGCTTTGCTTTGGAGAGGACTCCTAGCATGCTCTTTGCCATAAAAACAGTATGTGAAATGTTATGTGCAAAACAAAGAGCTTCTTGTAAACTAATGCATGCCTAGAGGTTTTGCAGACAGCAGCTTCATTTCCTAAAACTCTTGCATTGTAATTTCTCCCACTGGAGAGACACCAAGCCTTAATAGACTTCCTCTTCCATTAACAGGAGTCTAAATTTTGCCCAGCACTGCAAATGAATTGCTTGGCCAGTTGTCCACTTCCAGCTGAGGATTTGGCCTGTGATGCACTTCAGGTTTCACCCCCCTAAATCAATCCTGACCAGCAGAATTTCTTCCAGGCTTGGCCACAGGATTACCAAGCACTTGTGGTAATGACTGTAAATGAGAGGAGCAGACAATCACAGCTTGTTAAAGCTGACGCAAAATCAATAAACGTTAACAAGTTAATTGATCATTGTTTTTCAGTCTGATTCCACTTGAAGATATCCGTCACCTCATATTTTATCACACCAAGCTTAAGCTACCATCGACATACAAACCATTTAGCTACTGCAAATGTGTGCGGGTGAGAATGTATGCATGTAAATACTGTCCTGCCATGAAGCACACTCTCCATGACAAGGGCCCAACCTCCGTAATAACCCTACCTTAATAAGTGAATCATGGGAACAGCTTAACCCTTAAAATCGCAGGATTATTACATACTAAGGTTAATAATTCAGTAACTACAGAGACTTCAATACAAATTGGTTAAGCTGTTATTAGGTTATAGAAATGTGTAATAAAACTTTGGGCCCACTGGCAGGCTATGACCATGTAAGGGCTTAATCGACATGACAGTTGTGCTAATGTTGAGAGAGAGAGAGAGAATCATTTAAATAAAATGTGATTGGGTGACCTCAACAAAAGATGTTTCAGGGAGGTTAATGAAGGCTAAATATTGCTGTCACACACTTTTTCCTATTTCTCACACTTTTGCTTTGTACTGCACTAATTGAAACACTGGTCAGTTGAGCAGTCTTGTGACTGATGCAGCATGTATATATTGAAACAAAACCTTGTATCTCCATTTTTGTCATTTTTCAGGTTTTGGAATAGTTTGAAAATGTCTGTTGCCCTTTACAGTCTGTACAATTTTTATGTTAAATGGACCAAAAGAAATGGCCCAAAATTGCTTGAAAAGACATCTGGTTCCATTGACATACATAAAATTTTTTTCTTCTCCTGTAAATGTATTATTTTGGAGATATGTTTTGTTCCGACAGCGATATAGTTTGGAAGCATCTGCACTCGTTATATTTCTTCACTCATTTATTCAGGTATTTACATTAATTTGTCACCCATTTGTAAGTTATTAATGTATTACTTTATTTCCATGGTTTATCTGTCCAGTTTTGTGTTGCCAGAACCTCAGAATCCAATCAACACTGTAGATATTTGTGTGTATGTGTTGTATTTTGATGGTCATGCAGCTTTGGCATTATCATATGTAGTGTCATAAATCAGATTGTTATTAGATGGTATAAGAGCTCCCCAGCTCTTTGTGAATGCACACCACAGCATTCATTGGATTTTGATTTGAGCAGTGTCTAGAAGACTGCTTCAGTTATTGCACAGCAACATTTAAGGTAACCGATGATGAGTTAGTGCCGGCTGTTTTGTTTAAGTCTGTTAAGTCTGATTACCTTGTGAAATGTATAATCTCATTGCATTCATTAGGGTTTTAAATGAAGCGGAAACGAAAGACGCTCAGTGACTTGGGCTACTATACTTGAAGACCAGTCCACTGACAAGTCTGCTCATAGATAAGCTATTCATGCCACTTTACATACAAAATGCATCAGCTCCTTTAATCCCAGTGCTCTAGGAATACTGATAGCCACTGGACTGCTGCATGTTCTGCTTGTAAAACAACTGTTAATATTTATAATTTTACCCTTTGAGCAAATGTTTACTTTATTTGTACCTTGTGGAGTTAAACTATACCTGAACTGACAGACTTGAAATGAGTAATGACGAGATCATTTATTTTCTGAAATGGGTGTATTATTGTTTTTCAGGGAAGAAAATGCATCTTTAATGTTTGACACATTTATATAATTTGTTGAAATCTAAACAGAACTCATTACGGAATGTAAATTGTTAATGCATTTCATTATGTAATGAACTATGCAATTAACTATGTAATTATACATAAACAGTATAAGAAAATGATGAGGATGTAAATCTTTTGCTCAATGTTTCCTTATAGCATAAAATGGCACTTGCTATACAAAAAGCTATCAATTTTCTTTCCTGGTTTCAGAGTGATTTGGGGATACTGAGGTGATCTATCTTATGCTCTTTGTAATTTGAAATAGCTGAGCAGAGCCATGTGATTATATTTCTATGATCCAAAGGTGAATATTTACATTCAAAGGGTAACATTTGAAACTGCTGAAATGTTTTTAATATTTCATTCCAGTGTCATTGAGCAACAAAACAAAGCAAGAATATTCCCCTCACAGTACAAAAGACTGAGAGATGTGCTGTGTGCTTCCTAAAAGGTGAACTCTTCAGAGACCCCTAATCCCCCTAGTTAGTGATGAGTGCAAGAGAATGAGTCCATCTGCGCCTGCACATGAGATGGAACACAATGTGCCCAGTCTTGAATGAGTGCAGCTTTATAACAAATTATAGCAGTGAACAATTCCCAGTGCTCTGCAAGGTGTGCCATAGGTGGATTCTCCAATAACATGACATTCCTCGTCCACTCATTATGCAGAGGAGCAAGGGCAAGGCATTTGTACATAAAGAATGGGGTAGATTATACACTATGCTGAGCAATTCTGCATCCAAGAGAATTCAGCAGGTGCTGTTTACATCTGCGTGTGATGGGTTCAACAAGCAATTTCTGATCTTTTTAAGCTGTCATGCTAGAGAAACAGCACCTGCATTTTTAGAAAGGAATTGTGTTATTTTAGAAAAGAATATCTTTGCTTGAATTCTTTACAAGACATTTCTAGTAACTCAACAAATCAATTCATGCAAGAATTCTCGTTTTAGATTGAAGGAGAAAAAAAAAACAGCAATATGAAACAGCAAGCAAACAAGCAAAGTTTATTTACAACAGATGTTGTCACAAAGCAGCTTTACAGAACAATCAGTATTACAGAAAGAAAAAGAAAAGAAAAATCCGGGTCCAAGCCCCCATGAGCAAGCCAGTGGTGCAGTGGCAAGGAAAAATTCCCTAAAAGAGGAAGAAACCTTCAGAGGAACCAAGACTCAGAAGGGGAACCCATCCTCCTCTGGTCAACACTGGATAGCAAACATTGTTAGTATAAACTTTTATAGTACAAAGTGGGGAAAAAAGCAGTGGTTAATTTGATTAGTTTATGATTGTGCAGCGGCAGCAGCAGCATCTGAGGGTGAGGATGCACAGCGTTATACGGCAAGAAGCTCAGTGGTGGTCAAGCCGGTCCAGAAGGCTGGCAAGCAATGGTACCCGATCAAGGCAGAAGAGGCAACAGCATCTGACGCACACGATGAGCAGTTATTCAACTCAGCAAAGAAAGGAAGGAAAAACACACAGAGTTAGTTCTGGAATGAGTGACTGATCTCAGATTACAGTGTTAACAGAGCAGCAGAGACTCCGGCAGGTCTAGATCTGACAGGGAAAACTAATTACTATACAAGTAAGTTTTTAGCCTAGACTTAAAAACTGAGGGTGAGCCCTAAACATTAACAGGAAGATTTTTCCAAAGCTGGGGGTCTTTGTATGAGAAAGCTCTCCCCCCAATGTAACTTTATTAATTCTAGGTACCAGTAGTAAGCCAGCACCTGATCTAAGTAGGCATGATGGTTCATAGTAGGAGAGAAGTTCACTCAGGTACTGAGGGGTGAGTCTGTTTAGAGCTTTATAGGTCAGTAATAGAATTTTATAATCAATGCGAAATTTAACTGGTAACCAGTGCAGGGTTGATAAAACTGGGCTAATATTGGCAAACGTTTTGGTTCTTATGAGGACTGTGGCTGCAACATTCTGGACTAGCTATACTTTTGAGGCTTTTGTTGGGATATCCAGACAGCAGGGCATTACAGTAATCTAGCCTTGAAGTAATAAATGCATGAACTAGCTTTTCTGCATCCTGCAGAGATGATGCGTTTCTTAATTTAGCAATATTGTGGAGATGCAGGAAGGTCATATTAGTTATAGTGTCTAGTCATATTAGTTATATGTGCGTTGAAGGACAGATCAGCCTCTATCATGACACCATGATTTTTAACAGATGCGCTTGATGCAACTGAGAAATTGTTAAGTTTAAGTGTTAAGTTAGACAGCTTGTTTCAAGCTGCTTTTGGACCTGTGTTTTACCCAAGTTAAGAAAGAGAAAGTTACTTGACATCGAGTCTTTTATGTCTTTTACACAGTCCTCAATCTTGCTAAGTTTAATTTTATCATCCGGTTTGCTTGATATATATGTATATATATATATATATATAAAACTGAGTGTCATCAGCATAGCAGTGGGAATTTATGCTGTGTTTACTGATAATGGTGCCCAATGGTAGCATATATATTGGGAATAATATAAGTCCTAAAACAGAGCCTTGTGGAACACCATACTTTACTTTTGCAAGGACATATGATTCACCCTTTACATTAACGAACAAAAGAGCTATTCCTGTTACCTCTACAAGGTTTTGTAGTCTACCTAGTAAGATAGCATGGTCAATTGTGTCAAATGCTGCACTAAGATCAAGGAGGACTAGCAAAGACACATTTCCTTTGTCAGAGAATAATACAAGATCATTTACAATTTTTACTAGTGCTGTTTCTGTACTGTGATGTGGCCTAAAACCAGACTGAATTTTTTCATGTAGATGATTCCTATACAAATAAGCTTAATTGTTTTCCTACAACTTTTTCCAAGAGCTTAGATATAAAGGGAAGATTCGAGATAGGTGTATAGTTTGATAGCTTGCAGGGATCGAGATTAGCTTTCTTAATCAGCAGTCTAATTACTGCAAGTTTAAAAGTTTTTGGGATAAAGGCTAAGAGAGGAGTTTATTATTGACAGAATAGGCTTGGTTATTTCTGGCAAAATTTACCTGTAGGAGCCAGATCCAAAATACAAGTAGATGACTGTGCGGAAGAAACAATTTTAACTAGTTAATTTTCTTGAAGTAAGGTACATGATTCCAGCCTATCTGCAGTGATTATTATATTCTCAGGATCTAGACTGGCATTATAAGGCAGCAGATTTATAGAGTTTAACTGAATTTTCTGCCTTTTTTTTTCGATTTTATCACTAGAGAAATTCATAAAATCATTGTTGCTATAGGCTAATGGCATCTGGGGTTCAGTGACTTTTTTGTTCTCTGTTATTTTAGAAGTTGTGCTATTTTTTTCTATGAGAGAGGAGAGATAGGCTGAGCGTGCTGCAGTAAGAGCTCTTCTATAGTCTATAAGGCTCTCCTTCCAGGCGCACTGGAACACTTCTAATTTAGTCAAACGCCAGTTTCGCTCTAGTTGTCTGGCAGTCTGTTTTAAAGCTCGAGTATGATCGTTATACCAAGGGGCGAGTTTTTTCTGCTGTACTATTTTACTTTTTAATGGAGCCACATTATCTAGAGTAAATTGAAAAGTATCCCCTAAGAACTTGGTCATAGTATCTAACTCAGTAGGATTAGATGGACAGCTGACAGAAGCTGATAACCGTGGAAGGTACCTGATAAAGCTGCCAGATGTGGAGGAAGTTATATTCCTCTTAATATGATAACATGGCAATGAACGCACATTACCACTAAACTGAATTTCGTATGAAATTAAGTAATGATCCAAGACTGCTCTGCTCTGGGGGAGAATGGCTAAGTTATCTATGTCTACACCAAAGGTCAGTATTAAGTCTAGAGTGTGGTTGTGGTAGTGTGTGGGCCCTTTTCTAATTTAGTTGAAACCTATCGAGTTTATAATAGATATAAGTGCCTTACTTAGTGTGTCTTGAGGATTGGCAAAGTGGATATTCAAATCTCTGACAATTATTATTTTAATTGAAAACGTTATTATGCTTGATAGAAACTCAGAGAATTCCTGTAAGAGCCT
Source organism: Pygocentrus nattereri (assembly GCF_015220715.1). Classification (NCBI taxonomy): domain Eukaryota; kingdom Metazoa; phylum Chordata; class Actinopteri; order Characiformes; family Serrasalmidae; genus Pygocentrus; species Pygocentrus nattereri. The sequence goes on from NC_051223.1 coordinate 19,801,239, forward strand.
AGAATACGGCCCGGGCAGCCTGTAAATTGTAATTAATAAAAATGAATTTTTATTTGTTCCGTGATCAAGTATATTAAGTAAAAGAACTTCAAAAAAAGAAAATGTATAGCCTACCTTCTGGCTCACGCCTAAAGCTTTAGTATGGATGGTTGCTATACCTCCATCCTGGCTGCTTATACCTATACCTCCATCCTGGCCACTCCCCTCCTGTAGGTGGGAAGAGGTCCGGACATGATATCCTGGCAATCGTCCTCTTCCAGGCGGTGTCCAGTAGCATCTGGTAGTGCTCCTTCAGGACCACACTGCATTGGTCTGAGAGTCAGAGTTGGTCCTGATGTGGATAACCATGGTCCCGAAGGCATTGCGTCTGAGGGGAGATGCTAGGCTTTGTCTAAAATACGAGCACCTGGAAAACAAGAGACAGTGGCATGGCTGTTTATACCTCTTACTTTATCATGGCGGACAATAGGATAACATAAACCGAATCCTGTGTAGAGACGTAGGTGAAAGCGAGGGCGGTGAACTGAGGGCGGCAAATCTGTTGCAGGAGGTGAAGATCGGCTGGGGTGGCGGTGAAGGTCTGGAAGGCCCTCTGCGGCGCTGGCATTTCTAGGGACCAGGTGGGGCTGGCATAGGAATGGCGGTGTATGAAGAGATGAGGCTAGTGCAACCACTGAGGGGGAAACTTCCCAGACTTCCCGGCTTCGAGCTGTGACTTCTGCCGAAGGAGATCATCCTGCTTCTTCAGGTGGGCGGTGATCTGCCAGTCCAGCCGGGCCAACTCTGAGCTCAGGGCCTGGAGAGCTCATTCTTGGGCGGACTCCATGTTACGTGGGCTGAGGAAATATCTGTGTAAGAGATAGAGAAAGAGAGAGGGAGAAAACAAAATAAGAGGGAAATGGCATGAGACGTGAGGGGATTAGTGGTCTGGTAACTGTTAATTATTCAATTGAAGGTTGAACGCTGCTCAATCTGAAGCTCTAAGCTTTGCTGCTCTCTGTTGTTTGGAGTGACGAGCCTCAGTTTTCTCCCACATTCTATTCTATGCAATTACCAATGGTACCAATTTAGGGTCACAATTAAATGGACTGAAAAAGAGAATGTTCAGGCAATATCCCTTTCATTTGTGATCTTATATTAATCAGCTTGATAAATAATGAAAGCCAGCTGACAAAATTACCATGAAACAAACTCACAGACACACATTTTGTGCCACTTTACTGAATAGATAAACCCCAAGCTTATTGTACTCAGTGACTACTTAGAATCCATTGCTGAGTTATTTTCAAGTTAAAGAAGCGTAATAAAAGTTTGGATCCATCAGATTCTGGACATTTAATGTTTAAATGAGAATGAGCACCACAGAAAACAGAGGAGAATAACCTCCCAAAGAAATAGCATATTTGCACTCATTTCTGGGCAGCCATAAAAGGGCATTTTTTGCTCTTTAATTTCAGGTCATGCTAACTTATAAACGGATTTTGGAATTGATTCCAAAAGGAACATGCTTTTAATGAAGGAAAGTTCAGAAAGTTTCTTTCAGCATGTAATGACAGCTTAAAAATAGACCATTTTCAAAAAATTGGTGTTTATAGTTCTTATTTCAAGAGCTGATTCATTTTCAGCATGGTGAAAGGCTGAATAAACGGGAAAATGTAACTTTCATCCGGCAAAGTGAGCTTAGCTCTTTGCTAAAAGCTGACGGCGAACACCAAGCTCGAGTTGAGCGCCCAGAGCAATCAGGAACCTGAAATAAGGGCTGAACAATCATTCTGTGATCTCTCTAAAAATACATGTGCCAGAGTACATTCAAGAGAGTAACCAGTTATAATTTCATATTGATCGCCTATTTTTTGGTTCAAAAGTGTGGTGTAGAGCAATCGCTGCAGGCACAGTTTATACCTTCTCTTTTCTCTTTTTTGCATACACTAGCTGCATTATGTACAACAACGATTTCCATATTAGAACTGACATTTTGTCTCGCAGTAGGAATACATTTTCAATGAACTATTGAATTTACTCATTCATCTTATTTTGTAGTTACTACATTAATTACTTTTTGTTACTATAATGAGCTGCTGTCACAGTCAAAAGGCATAACCCTTTTATGTGTGTGGCTTAGTCCATTGTGATCATTTCAAGAAACATAATAGGAAAGTAGTTAGACCCAGTGACACACATTATTAGACATTTTCAATCAGTCTTGACAACTGTACAAAGTTCCTACATGTTTATCTGTAGCCAAGTGAATGAAAGTCTTTGAAAGACTGTCACTAATTTATCTTACATCTGCTCCTCCCCCACTTTTACAATTCACAGTTTTATAAGTTGAGGATGTGGCCAGTATGAGCTTCTATGTCTGAAAACAACTCAGCACTACCAATGCACATGCCAGCCTCGCCTTCACTTCTGTCATGCTCATCCACACACCTTGTCCACACACTTTGTCTATGTGTGTCTGATTTCTTGACATACCAATATTCCAAAACGTTGATATAAACATCTCATTCCAAATCCATGGCCATTATTATAGGGATGACGACCCCTATTTCCCAAAGTGTTGCCACAAAGTTGGAAGCATATAATTGTCTAAAATATTTCTCTGAAAAACTGCTCCAGGCCAACAGAGCAAATCCCCCCTCTAAACATTACTGTTGGCATGGTGCATTCTGGTAAGTAATGTTCTCCTTGTATCAGCCAAATGCAGATTCTTCCATCAGACTGACAAACAGTGTGATTCATCACTCCAGAGAACATATTTTCACTTCAGAGTCCAGTGTCAGCGTGCTTTACACCACTTCAGCTAACTCTTGCCATTGCATACAGTCATTTAAGGCTTGTGTGCAGCTGCTCGGCCATGGAGCCCCACTTAATGAAGCTCCCAACGCACAGTTCTTGCGCTGATGTTTCCAAAGGCAATTTGGAACACTGTACTGAGTGAAGCAACAGAGAATATGTGCTTCAGCATTCTGTGACTTTGCTCTGTGAATTTATGTGATCTACTGCTGCATGGCTGAACTGTTCTTGCTCCTAGATGCTTAATAAAATAGCTCTTACAGTTCACAGGAACGGAGCTAGCAGATCAGAAATTGCACTGATTTGTGGCAAAGGTAGACCCCAAGACAGTGACTTTTAGCTAGTGTTTGTCTGCAGAGACTGTAAAGCTTTTGCTTAATTTTATACAACTGTTAGCAATTGGTGTGGTAGAAGCACCTGAACTCAATAATTAAGAGTGGTGTCTGCATTCATTTGGCCAGAGAGTGTACTGTCTGTTTATCTCTTTATGTCCTTGTTGCTTAAATCTAAAAGAAATAGAAACAGCAAAGCTGATATCTATGTACTGTATGATTTTATTTCTAAGCATTCCCAAATTTTAATATTATACACCTTTTTTTTGCTGGCAGCAGCCTACCATAGCTGCTGTTTCGAGCCACTGTTAAAAGGAGCATGTGCAGGCGTCACCTGGGACAAACAGTAGGAGTTTGGTGTAGCAGTGGTGGCCATTTGAAGGAAGATTTGTCACAATTGTCGACTGGATTACCATGTGCTTGGAATAGGAATAGCAGTTCACCTATCCAAATTACAACCACTGTCTCTTTAAGAGGGCTGCTTGACAACTGTCAAACATTGTCACAGCCTCATTTGTATTCATACTCTGCCTCCATGTTCATCTATGTTGGTGCTAGCTAGTAATTAAGCTAGCACATACCACAGCACCAAGCAATCCCATTCCATTTATCTCTCCATCACTGCTGAACTGTGCTTGCTCTTGGTCTAAGTTTATGCTGCTGTACTGCTATACCATTATTGTATTTCAAGCCTGGGCTTTTCATTTGTTGTGTTGTGCTTAATGTCTTTTGTGCTGTATTTATTTGCTTTTGACTTTGTTGTGGAAAAAGTTTGTAACTGTTTGCCATAATTGTGGCTTGGAGTGTGGTTCATGGTAAGTGGTTTTACATTTCTAGTGTTTTCTTTTCTTTTCTTTTCTTTGTATTTTTTTTGTGTGTGTGTGTCCATTTGCCAAAGTGCTTTGTGGTACTGTGTGTCTGATGATCCCTGACCTCATCAGAGAATATGTAATAAAAATAACTGCCACTCAATAATGTACAGCTTGCCAACCAATCCTCATTAATTAGCTGTTCTACTTCTAGTTCTAATTCTACTGCACAAACTTGGTTGCTGTAGACAAAAAGGAAAGATGCTGGCAAGTTTTAATGGAGTGCATCTTTTGAAGGAGTTCTAAATGGATGGGTATGTTTTGCTGGTGAGATCAAATATTAAAAATCATTCTCCACACAGATAATGTGCTTTTAAGCTTAGCAAAACACCACAGAATTTAGGAGGCTAGAGTGTTGCAATCAGTATTATACATTAAAACATATGGGTCTTGAAAATGCTAAAGAAGCTCTTTGAAGTAAAGGTTGAAATAACACAGCAGTGGGTGCTTTGGGTTTGAACTTAAGCTGTGTCTGATTTGGTTGGAAATTCTAACCTTGCAATATAAGCATGTAAAGTAGAATAAAACCTAAATGTGTTGACTGCTATTTTTAAAATGATCGCTTTGTTAAGAGGTCCTTTGAGGACCTTAATACTTAAGAAAATTTGTTTAACACAAAATAGATATCATTTTTGCAATGGAATGGGATTAATTTAACCCTACAGCTCATTTTATAGCAGGTAAAAGATGCTGAACACAATGACTGACATGGTGGATTTAGAAGGGTCTGACACAAAGACACCCACCTCCCTATGTAAGCGTAATCCTTCATTTAATAATTGTTTTAATATGACAGAAATGTTCATTTGCCACCATTCACAAAATTTAAGACTAGGCTTGCCTTGTCTTGGGTTTAAATAGCCTCAAACAAGTAATTCTCAGCAACTAACAAGTGCTAAGAATTTCTTCAGTTGTTTTAGCAAAGCTTCCCAGGTGGCACCTCATGAAGCTGGCTGAGTGAATGCCAAGAGTGTATAATGCTGCATCAAAGCAACGGGGCTACTTTGAAGAACACAAAATAAAAGACCATTTTAATTTGCGATCACATAAATGTGTTATTTTATTAATACCTTCATTATTCATAAATGTGAAGAATAAGGAAAACCCTATTATGAGTAGAATGTAGAATTTAAGGTTCTACATTTGACTGGCAGTATGTGTAACTATGCTTACATCTCTCTGATCTCTGTTTATACAGCAGCTGCATAAGGCTATATGCTTTTTCAACTATGATGGGCTTCATCTCCAACAGTGATCAATCAACCTCCAGTAGTAAAGTGGTCAGTCTTATGTCATGTAATGTTGCCAACAGCCAGTAGCTTAACACACTCAGAACGGTAAAAAACGAAAGTGATCTTCAGTAAACAGCCACTTGCCTGCCTTACACTAGAAACAAAGGTGAGCTGTGAAGATGGATGAGTCATTCAAGTTCCCTGCAACACCCTGAAGTAGGATTGTAACATTTCCAGAGTTGTCACTAAAGCTCAGCAGATGGTTATTATCTCCATCACTGTCTGCTCTCCATCTGTTCAACCTTCTCTAAGGCCGGGATGCAGCATGTTGATTGCTCTGCTAAGAAGGTCATTGATTTCAAGCTCCCCACCATCAAGGCCTTGTAATTGTCCAGAATAAGGAGCAAAACGGACTCCAAAATCATCTTGGCAGTCACTTCTTCACCGCTGTCACAGAATGTGGTAATTTCAGTGGTAAGAGAGCATGAGTGAGTGTCTAGTGGGTTGTATTTTCTATTAACCTGGATGTTTGCATCGCATGTGGTCCTATGATCATGGTTGTCATAAGAAACCTGGCTGGGAGGGCTATGGATACTGCTAAGGGAAATTAATTAGAAAAAAGGAGAAACCACATACATGAAACAATAGTAGAAAAAAAGCAATAACTAAACACAAGTGAACAAAAGAAGGCTAAGCAAAGCTAGGCTAGGATAACAAAAGAAGACATCTATAAAGCAACTAAAAACAGTACATAGGAAAAGGCAACAGAAGACAAAGCACGTGTTTTTGCTAATGCTAATATCAATGCCAGTGTACAGACAAACGTCCATGATAACAATAATGCAAAGGAAGATGCTAAAGGACAAACAAATCAGGTACATTTTTTTTGTATAGCGCTTTTTACAACAGATGTTGTCACAAAGCAACTTCACAGAATTCCAGTAAAGACAAAGTTTTAAAATGAAATGTAAACCCCCCAGGTGGCAAGGTAAAACCTCAGAGCTGAGGAAGAAACCTTGGGAGGGACCAAGGCTCACAAGGGGGGACCCATCCTCCTCTGGTCAAACTACCTACAAATTATTGAAAAAAAACAAACAAACAAAAATAAAACAGAAACTATAATCTAACAAAGAAAGTATAAAACAAAACAAGACCAAAGAGACAGTGCAAGGCTTTGCAATGAAAGTCTATGAAAGAGGGGTCAAACAAGTCCATTAATAAGAGGGACACTCAGTCACAGGTGTCTATATTCAAGACAGGTGGAACAATGAGTATGGTCTGCTGGGGACAGATCTGTGACAGTGGTCTTTATTTCTAGAAAACTAACAGTTGATGATGTTGTGCGTGTGTGAATATAAAGCTATTCTTTGTAGCTTTAGCTGCCATTATAATCACCCATTTAATCAGCCTACAGGATCTTGCTTTTTTAAAGTGACTTTATTTTCTTTCACCTACCGTTTATGCTTTCCCAGTGTAGACAGCATGTCAATGAAGTAGTACCACTCAAAGACTTTCAAGACTGAGAAATTATCTAACACAGAAGTGCTCATGAGAAGAGTAAATATGGCGAGTGTCAAATGTCAAAAACCTTTTTTTTTCTCAATGAGAGGTTACGTCTACCTGAAAAGCCACAGAGATGTGTATTTGGACAGGACTAAAATTTAGCTTTATTGAAAAACAGTAGGTGATTTTCAAGCAGCCTGTAATTTTCTCAGGAAGGACAGAGGAATACATAGACATGGTTGATCCAGACGGAAATAAAATCACAAAGATGCTCCTGTCAAAGACGCAAGTAACCCAGCACCTCATGTAAATTTAATGGCATAAAACGTCCTCTGTGTGTGGCCAAAACAGCTCTGATCCACCTAGGCTTGGACTCTATGAGACCTCTGAAGGTGCCTTGTTGTATCTGGCACCAAGATGTTAACAGCAGATCCTTTAAGTCCTGGAAGCTGTGAGGTGGAACTGCCACAGATTGGACTTGTTATTTCAGGACATCCCACAAATGTCCTATTGGAATAAGATCTGGGGAATGTAGAAGCCGGGGCAACACCTTGAACATTTCATCATGCTCCTCAAACCCAAAAAATGTGTGCAGCAGGATTGATTATCCTTCTGAAAGAGGCCACAACCATCAGATAACTGCATTCAAAGGGATGTCCCTGATCTGCAGAAATACTCTGGTAGGTGCCACGGCATATCAGAGATACTCCTACCCAGCCGTCTGTCCATATTAATTTGGCTCTCGTCAAAGTCACTCAGGACTTTCCACCTGCCAATTTCTCCTCATTCTGACATGCCAACAACTGACTCTTTGCTTACCATCTAATATCAATATTGCATGTTGACTGTCAAAAGTCTAGTATGCTTGTCACGTTGGGCAATAAACCATTTCTGATTTTGGTTCTGAGTGAGGGTTATATAGGCTTCTGTAAGAGCAAAACATTGTAATTTTGACTTTTTCAAAGCAGTATAAATTGCAGTACAAGGTCCTGCAGAATGCAGAAACAGGATTGATCCAAAACCTGAGATGAGAGTTCAATATTCAGTGGCTTGAATAAAGGAATGTTTTTCACTTCTTCTTTTCTCTATAGCTTAGAGATTATTGACTCTTTACATGTAGAGGTAAAATACACACACACACACACAATGTGTTCAATACTAACATTTCTATGGCTTTATGTGCGCAAATGTTTTTCACAAATTCATGACAATTTTTGACAGTTTATTACAATTTATGATGCTTATCCAAACTTAATTTATACCTTAGAATATTCAGTTTAACATTCTGTCTCATTAAAGACACCTGATTCAAACAGTAGTGTAGTCAGAATTGAATTTTAGAGGGGGATATGGCTGGAGGTTAAGAACTACCAGCTAGTGCACTGCTTTGTAAATATATCATTAACAAAGAGGGGGAAAAAAAGCAATATGCAATTGCTGATCTCAAATTTAACAACCTAGTTTCTATAATAAATGACAGCATACCATTGTGGATAAGGGCTAAATAACCACAGGCCTACATTATTCAGAAATAGGTGTAGACATCTGGGGCAGAAGCCTGTGATTTTCTTGTCTTTTGGACAGAACTGAATTTTGTTTTGTTTGTACGTACAGGCACAATTTTCCTTGATACAACTGCAATTTGTGTTGTGACAGCTAATCCTACCTACCTGACCTGTGAGGATTGTAAACTATTTGTAATTGCCATACACTCAGACCTTACACCTGGTACTCCCACTACAATCCTCCCTCTTTTAAAACTGCTTGCTTCATTGAACCAGTTTAAAAATAAGTAGATCTATACAGAACAGAATAAGGTATAAAAAAACAATATTTTTATTGAATAGAATAGTTTGTATATAATCTTGAAGAAAAGTGAATATTAATATTAACGATAAGATGAAAGTACCCCTAATTTTAAATTTAAAAAGAAAAAAAAAGAAAAAGGGTAGTTGTGGGCTGGAGGTTAGGGAACTGGCCCTGTGAGGTTGCCGGTTCGATTCCCAGTGCCTCAGTCCATGACTGAGGTGTCCTTGAGCAAGACACCTAACCCCCAACTGCTCCCCGGGCGCCATGGATAGGGCTGCCCACCGCTCCAGGCAAGTGTGCTCACTGCCCCCTAGTGTGTGTGTGTATTCACTAGTGTGTATGTGGTGTTTCACTTCATGTATGGGTTAAATGCGGAGGTGGAATTTCCCCGTTTGTGGGATCAAAAAAGTATCACTTAATTTTGTAGCTTTAATGATGGGATTGGATGTTACAAAGGAAGACAATGGAACATGGACTTCACAGTCCTTATTCATAGTAATGGGTCTCTGTCTCCCCATAGCCTTTAATCTGTGTCAGATTATAGTAAAGGACCACCAGCAACTGTTTTGAGTAGTCTGTTCCACACACTCTCTCAGTGACGAATGTCTCTGATCCCCCACTATGATGAAAAGGATTTGCAGCCAAACTGCTTAAGACAATATTAAAAGAAAGGCACAGTGACCATAAATAGAGAAATCCTGAAATAATTTGAGAGAGGCTAAGATGGTTGATTTATTCTCTTGAATAGCAGGAGGGCTGTCAATGGATGGCCTGCCTGTAGAGAGGGCGAGGAAAAGAACCATCAGTACCAGCGTGTGAGGTGACTCAGAGTTGCTTTAATGATACACATGGACCAAATCAGCAGAAGTGGGCCAGGGGTGAAAGCACGGGTAGACAGATGAGAAGAACACATTTTGTCACAGGGCTAAAAAGCTGGACAGTGTGTAGAGCAGAAAATGAAAGTGACATTCTAGATCAATTCCTCTGAATACAGATCAGATGTGGCTAGAAGAAAGCATTGGTTAACTCTTAACCTTTTCCAGCCCAGTGATGAGAAATGGCATCATGGTTTTCAATATAGATTTTTTGTCACATGTCAACATGCTTTTCAATATTGATTTTAAGTCGATTAAAGTTTTAAGTTGATTTTAAAATATTTTGAATTTGCGGTAATATTTCACGTCACTTCATGTCACATCATGTCACGTCACATCACGTCACGTCACGTCACTGTTTATATTTTACACTATTTATACCCACAGACCTTAATCTGTATGTGCCTTATAGCACTTTAGTGTTAATTTAGTGTTTAGTGTTTTTTTAGTGTCTATTTAAATTCACTTTTCCTGTTTACCATCTATTTAATGTTATTGCTACACCAAGGGGTCTAAGAGTAATGCAATTTCAATACACTGTATGTCCTGTACTTATTGTAGTATTGACAATAAAGCTGACTTGATGACGTCTGCATGATGTTAATATCCACTGATTCCATATGACTTCATGAAGAATAAGCAATTGTCATTCTCTCTCATGGCTGCATCAGCTTCGCTGCATAGAATTCTTTGCTGCAGTGATTACTTAGATGAACCTTTATTTTCTTCAAAAACATGATGTATGGGTTAGAATATTCTTTATTAACATCATACAAGAAGACCAAAAGTGTCCAGATTCAGTAATTAGTGAAGTCAGCTACTTTAAGGTACACTTTAAGGTATTAATAAATATTTGGGGACTGAAGACAAAAACTGATTTAGTTTTGAAAGCAGAATGTTTTGCCATTTTTCTGTTAACATTTCAGTTGTGCCATGTACTGGGTCCTCACTGTCATGAGCTTAATAAGACACATATTTTCAATTAGAAACAGACAGACCAGGCTGGTCTTGGGTGTCCGTAAAGAAGACGCTTCTAGAAGGCAGGTAGGGTTATTGACAAATCCAGCCCTATACAGACAGACTTTGCCTTTTGAGCTTTATGCTGGTAACAATCTGGATGGCCTATTTCCAGAGAACACAACGTCCATTATTTCCATAAATGATTTGAGAGGTTGATCACTTATCACTGTACATGTTTCTGAGCCCAGAGAAGTCTGCAGCATTTCTGGACATTGTTGACATATGACTTCCACTTTGCCCTTACAGTCTTAACTTGGATGGTATTTATTGACAACGTTTTGTCAGCCTTGAGCCTTAAGCCTATGTGGTGCTATCCATGTCAGAAACATGGTCTTTTTTAATGCTATGCCATCTGAGGGGTCATGGGCACTCAGTTGCGGTTTTTGTCCTTGCCCTTTATGTACAGAGATTTCTCTGGATTCTCTGAATCTTCTGATGATGTCATACAGTGGAGAGGGTGAAATACCTGAAATCCTTGCATTCCCTGGCTAAGGAGTATCATTTCTCTACTGTTTCTATACGATTTTTTGCTAATACACTTTTGGTGAAATGGCAAGCCTTAACCTTTCTCATACATAAAGAATCTCTTATTTAAAATGAGGATGTTCATTTTATACCCAAACATGATTATATCGCTTGTGATGTTATTTAAACATTTCAAAACATTTCAAGAAATATTGCAGGCATCAATTTCAGAATGAATCTATGTTTACAAAACCTGTCTTGTCTTTGTACTGTTTTTCTTCAACTACAGGTCAAATCACAGCTTTCTGTTTTGAATTTGCATTTTACTTACCGTCCTAACTCTTTTGGAGTTAGATTTGTATTTGCCCAATCAGATGCTAATATAGAATCTAATACAGATATCACTTAGAGTTGAGAAAGCCTAATGGAGAGCAGGGACCAACAGACCAACAGAGGTTCTCAATCTCAAACTCCTAGGGGCCCACTGGCCTGCATAGTGTCAACTATTCCCTTCCCATACATGCAGCATCCAGCTCAAAAATGGGCCTGATAATTAGCTGATGAGCTGGATGGGGAGTGTTGGGGAAGATAATAGTTCAAACTGTGCAGGACAGGAGGTCCAGACCTGAGAGCTGAGAACCTTTAATCTAGATGATTGTCCAGACATTGGTCTGAATTGAAATTTGAAACATTTAAAATTGAAGTAGGAAGCGCTAAACCCAGATAATATGCAAAAACAAACAAATAAATAAATGCACTCTTGCTGTCTGCATTAAAATGGATTATGATTTGAGCAGCAACAACAGAGAAAATACAAAAGAGAAATTATAGTATGGAAAAAATGAAAAAAAGATCCAGCGCTCTTTACAGTAAGTTGGGGTGTCTAATTCAATTTTGTAAATAGTTTGAAATGTTCTAATTGCCACATTTCTACCACTCAACATACTAAATGTAAAATACTTTGCAGCAGCTGAAAATGGATTATACACACACACACACACATGCATTTTCTAAGCCGCTTCTCCCTCAGGGTCGCGGCGGGTGCTGGAGCCAATCCCAGCAGTCATCAGGCAGAAGGCAATGGATTATAGAAGCCCAATAATGTCACATGCTATTTATTTTAAATGAATTCTAAAAACATAATTTGGGCTAGAAAATGGTTCTTGTACTTGCGGAACCTTTACATTAATGTCGCATGTACAAATATTCTTACAGAATCATCTATTTAAATGTGCTTTGAAAACCAGATGGGTCTGTTGGCTAACCACCAACTAATAACCCAGAAAGCATACACAAAAACATTTAAAGCCTGTAAGAAATATCCTGATGTTGCTCCATTCCTTCCACAAATGCAGTAACAAGATTCTGTCTGACTTCCTCTTCAAAAACAAACCCAAGTCAAATAAACAAAAAAACATCTTTCAGCCTATGGAAGAATGCGGAAATTTAGCCATAACATATCCTGTTGTGGTCCCTCAATACTGAGTCCACTCTGTACTATTACACCATGCCGTCTTCTAAAACTAATGAACTCAGATAAGAGCCGCTGTGAACTAATTCCCTCTTCCAATTTCTGCTAACCACGGCCACATTTATAGGAATTGTAAGCCTGTGACGGACACTTTTCCACACGCTTTATGTTGAGGAAACTAGAAAAAATACATGAGATCAAAAGAGAGTGGAAAAATATGTACTGTTGAACACATGCATAAGCTTCTAATGTATAACGCAAGATAAAGCTAATATATTAACTGCCATCTGTATTATGTTCATAATCACCCATACAATACTGTGCAAAAGTAAGAGAACGCTCTTTACAGTCAAACTGCCATTACATTTTTTTTTTTTTTTACTGCCAAGAAAAAAACAGGAAATATATAACAAACAGAAAATCACACAGAGACCTTAACAACTAAATATATTAGAATTTTTTACTGTTTAATGTCCATTCTTTTCAGGAGACCTGCTTTCAGTTCTTTAAAGAAATCTGAGGGTTTGTTTATTTGTCTTTTTCTCTTGGTCCAAATATTCCCAAACACATTCAGTGATGTTCCAGTCTGGACTCTGGGTTGGTCCGTCCATTGTTGCTTTCTTTGCTTCTGTATTTGATTTGCAGATGTTCTTCTTTTTTGTCTCTTTTCTCAGTAACAGTTATACGTTTTTCAGATCCATAGCACCGAATGGAAGGATGGACAGAAACAACTGTGGATTATTCCATTCCATTCCATTACATTACATTTAGCAGACACTTTTATCCAAAGCGACTTACAAATAATGAGGTACATAGAACAAACATAGTCAGGCCTTAAAGGAGGCCAAAGGGTAATAGCGGGGTAGAGAAGGGAAGGAGGGCAAGAAGGAGATGAGGTTGGTAGTGGTTAGATTGCAAGAGGCGATTAGAGTAAGTGCTCCCTGAAGAGCTCTGTCTTCAGGAGTTTCTTAAAAATAGCGAGGGACGCCCCTGCTCTGACAGTAGAAGGTAGCTTGTTCCACCATTGATGAATCAAGTATTCCAGATCTGAAGCAAGAGTGGACCTTGATTTTCTCCTCTCACTCCTCTCTGCAGGGGACAGTTTTGGTGCTCTACTAGGACTCGCTCAGTTGTTAGAAGTCCCATTTTCTTTGTGTCATTTTTGAACTTCAGTTCTGGAAACTCCTCTTTTTCCACTTTTTTCCTCTAATCTAATATCAGCTGGAAATTGAACAAGCTGGAATGGAAAGTAAATAAATGATAGGTTGTCTCTGACTTTTGCATCATACTCTAAAGGTGCTGTTACACAAACATCTGTTGTCATGTGTGTTGTCATGTGTGCTGATCTGTTGCCTGTTTTCTGGCAAAGTGTTCAAAAAGCAACTTTCATTCAAGAATTCATCATAAACCTAATCTTTGAGAAAACATTTCATCATGTTGTTGCATGATGAGTAGGTCTCTCATCTAACCAGCAAAATCCAAACTGAGTATTACTGAAGGGTATTTATCTCATCATGGAATGTACTTTGAAATTGAAGAATAAATAGGAATATTTTAAACATGTCTTAACAACTCGATGACCCTTTCATCATCTGCAGCAACCGAAGGAAAAGCAGCAGCAGCAGCAGCCACAGAAGCACCACAGCAGCACTGGAGCAAAGTTCTCTGGAGAGACAAAAGATGAATTTTTTTGGTAAATGTCATGTTTGGAGAAAGCGAAACACAGTGTACTAAAACTCAAACTTCATCCCAGCTATGCATAAATCATGAAACTCTACAGCATAGTTTGCTGCTATTTATGCTGCTTGTTTATATGTTGTTTGGTAAATAAGACTGTCTTTATTTATTTTTATGACTTCGATTACAAGCAGGAGCAATTTGTGAACAAATCCTGATAATTCCAAAGGATTTTCTTCACAAGTGTAAGCAACCATTACAATACCACTTTATTGGCAAAGAAAGGTAAGCTCAGTGTCCACACACAGGACCCAAAGAAAAAGGCAAGAATAAGCCAAAGATAAGAGAGAGAGAGAGAGAGAGAGAGAGAGAGAGAGAGAGAGAGAGAGAGAGAAAGCAGTGAATGAATTGGCTTCCATAATAATTATCTAGCTTTAAATGAATGTCTTGCTTTCTGCATCATGTTGTTGAGTGTGTGCGATAAGGTAGGTGCAGCTCTTTGTCACTCTCATTTACATCCCCCTGCCAAACACACAGAGCTGGCCAGACAAATCGGCCCCAGACCACAAACAGAAAAATAAAAGAACAGGCGCTCTATCATAATAGCCATGCTGAAATGGAAACTCTTAATCGCAGAAGCTAAGCAATGATTGCCGACATTTAATTAGAGAAAATGGCCATTTTTTCCAAGTATTCATGAGCACATTAAATTCACAGTTTTTCCTCTGTATTGCATGTATATGTTCTCTTTTAAATCCAAAGTATTTCTGACATTTCAGATCAATATCAGCTGAAATTAATTTTACCTTCTGTGGGCTCTAGAGCTTGGGCCAGTGTTAGCGTAAGACTAAAGCATGCTTGAAAGTTCCCTTTACATCCTCTATTCCCTTCAATTATATTCTGTTATATGTCTTTAGATATTTTTGCATAGACTATTAAAGAAAAGCCATTCATAAAATTTTTTTCCATTATTGAATAATCTGTTCTTCTATTCTCAGGCAACACCCTTCTGTTCGCTTGCAGTAGTCATTTTGTGTTTTCTTTCCTTCCACCTCAAGGCTCAGCAACATATTTAAGCATTTTGACTTTGAGCCAAGGGTGCAATTTTTTTTTACCTTTTTATGAGTTAGCTTTTGAAGTTTATGTGCTTATGTTTGCTGCATGTGGAGCAGACTTGAGCTTGTGCATCATCCACACAGAATCCTGCATCAGTGCTTCATGCTTATTCCTGATTATTGGCTCTGCCTCAATATTACAGTGACTGGCTTCCTTCATTCTTGCACCTTTCATTTCAGTGCATTTCATCCCTATAAGGCTTGAGCACATTACGTTGAGCACAAGTATTGACATGCACATAAGACAAAAAAAGAACTTTCTGTAGTGTCTGGACAGTCTCACTGCTTTAATTGGGAAAAAAGAAGAGAATATTCAAAAAGAAAGTTTGTGTTTTTCATACACTGCTCAAAAAAATAAAGGTAACACTTAAACAACACAATATAACTCCAAGTAAATCAAACTTCTGTGAAATCAAACTGTCCACTTAGGAAGCAACACTGATTGACAATTAATTTCACAGCTGTTGTGCAAATGGAATAGACAACAGGTGGAAATGGCGCCCTGTGCTCTTCACAGATGAAAGCAGGTTCACACTGAGCACATGTGACAGACGTGACAGAGTCTGGAGACGCCGTGGAGAGAGATCTGCTGCCTGCAACATCCTTCAGCATGACCGGTTTGGCAGTGGGTCAGTAATGGTGTGGGGTGGCATTTCTTTGGAGGGCCGCACAGCCCTCCATGTGCTCGCCAGAGGTAGCCTGACTGCCATTAGGTACCGAGATGAGATCCTCAGACCCCTTGTGAGACCATATGCTGGTGCGGTTGGCCCTGGGTTCCTCCTAATGCAGGATAATGCTAGACCTCATGTGGCTTGAGTGTGTCAGCAGTTCCTGCAAGATGAAGGCATTGAAGCTATGGACTGGCCCGCCCGTTCCCCAGACCTGAATCCGATTGAGCACATCTGGGACATCATGTCTCACTCCATCCACCAATGTCACGTTGCACCACAGACTGTCCAGGAGTTGGCAGATGCTTTAGTCCAGGTCTGGGAGGAGATCTCTCAGGAGACCATCCGCCACCTCATCAGGAGCATGCCCAGGCGTTGTAGGGAGGCCATACAGGCACGTGGAGGCCACACACAATACTGAGCCTCATTTTGACTTGTTTTAAGGACATTACATCAAAGTTGGATCAGCCTGTAGTGTGTTTTTCCACTTTAATTTTGTGTGTGACTCCAAATCCAGGCCTCCATTGGTTAATAAATTTGTTTTCCATTGATGATTTTTGTGTGATTTTGTTGTCAGCACATTCAACTTTGTACAGAACAAAGTATTCAATGAGAATATTTCATTCATTCAGATCTAGGATGTTTTATTTGAATGTTCCCTTTATTTTTTTGAGCAGTGTAGTATGACATTACAGCTTCATAAAGTATAACAGAGACAAGGCCCTTTATACTTGAACATAACGGCCCTGGTCAATTATGTCTTAGGCCATATGACGTGAAATATGACATAAGTTGTTGATAAATATTCTATTATTGCTTTTAAATGTGTTATTCAATGCTAATGGATATGTCATAAATCTTCTATGTAGGAAGCCTTTAAATAAAGTGATATGTAGTAATACTGATATAATCATATCAGATGAGAGATCACTTTGCTGTCTAAAGAAAACCTTGTATCTCCAAAATGGTAACCTTACAAGAGAAGGAAAGAACAACCATTACTTTTAATGCAAGTCAATGGAACCAGACTGTTTTTTTACAAGTAATTGTCCATTCATCATGAAATTTACACACAGTGTAAAGAACAGTAGGTACTTTTATGGTAATTATGGCCAAAAATGATTGTCTCATTAAGAGACAAGGTTTTGTCCCGATAGCAGCAATCTATTCTCTGCATTGCCTACAATTGAATATTTAAAATAGAACATGACATACTAGATGTTGAACAAAACTCTTTGTATATTTTAGAGTATCTACTGAAAGAACTGAAAGACTCTCCTGGATTGTTTGTGGTCTCTCTGTTTTCACAGCATTTCAGTTCTCATATTTGGTTTAGTCCCTGATGATTTGGCCTGGATTATCCGTGTTTGTGTATGACCAGCATGATTTAATTTGCTCTTGTTTGCGCACATGCATTAAGGGGTGTTTAATTCTACATCCGTTCTCAGACTAATTATCTTAATAGACCTCTCAAGTCGGCACCGTGCCATGTTTCAAGGCTCTGGTGAAAAACATCTGGCCCTGAGGAGAACATGATGACAATCATGTTAAAATAGCTCTGTGCTCAACATCACTGTCTCTTTTCCAAACCCCTTTAACGTCTGTAGTAATGATATGTTATCAGTGTAATCGCTTTTTTCCACTCTGAGAGTTTGGAGGTGAGCATGTAAATGCTGAGAGGTAGCACTAAAGGTATTAGAGCTAGAGAACATAGACAAAAGATGGAAAAATACAATTCAGGGTAGTTTGGTTGGAGAGAGCTGGACTGTGTGGTCAAGTACCTCCTTGTAAAATGCATCGTGGCTGGACACACAACCTGAGGACAAGGCCTGGACTTGCTCTTTTCTCACACAAAATTTTCCCATCTGTCACTTACAGTCAGAGCATGAGTGTGAGAGGTTGCAGTTCATAACCTGGACTCAATAAAAGATGGAGGACTCCATAAAGTCACAGAGGCAGTCAAAA
Organism: Pygocentrus nattereri; assembly: GCF_015220715.1. Taxonomy (NCBI): domain Eukaryota; kingdom Metazoa; phylum Chordata; class Actinopteri; order Characiformes; family Serrasalmidae; genus Pygocentrus; species Pygocentrus nattereri. The sequence goes on from NC_051223.1 coordinate 19,819,036, forward strand.
TTTTCAGGGCAGTGAATAATCCAGGCGGGTGATGTCATTACTGTGATGAGAGAGACCCTGCTGTGGCCTTGCCTGACCAAATGTTCTTTTGGTAGAGTGAAAAAGGACAAAATGGAGTACCTCAAGTTTCAGCTCTGGCAACAAAAAACAGCCTTTCTGAAGTCATAGCCTAGAACTTGAAGCTGAATTAAATTATTTTTTTCCCTCCATCTCTGCCTGTTCTTCAGTGATGGTATATGTGTTTTCACCAGAGCTTTGATTGAATCTTTCAGTGAAATACTGTGGGCTCAACCAAGCCCATCATTTCATAAGACGCTATTTTTGACTCCCATGTCATTCTTCTCTTCTAAAATCACCACATTTTCCTACGGGAACCATCCCTGAGTCAAAAACAACATGGAAAAATAAGGACGTTCACAAACTACTTTGCACATTCTGAATTTTCTGCATTACTTTTGACATTTCTGTCTGAACTTTGTGCTCCAGTATGTTACACTTTGGAATATAACTAAAAGTTCACAATAGCAGACACCAGAATCAATCTGAAAATGGTCTCTAAACTATAGGTCGTTTCTTCTAGAAGGTGGGTTCAAAGCAATCTATTCCAATTACATTGGACTACTGAGTAAAAAAGAAAGAAAACCCTCTCTAAATGGACAGTGTGCAGCATGATTTGGAACTGCATGTGTGTTATGTGTGCCTGTAGATGATGAACAACAAGTACAGCACATAATAATGGTATGGCAGTTTCAACATGAAATTGATGGAAAGCTCTCCTGGCACAAGTTAATGAAGATTACGGGTCGGCCTCATGAGCTGTGATGATGAATAAGTGCTTTCAATTGATCACAAAGGAAAACAGGCATAAGCACCTCTGTAGGCCTAGGTCTCATTGTCAGTTTGAATTACAACCTTCTCCATCTCCATTATGGAGTTCATGGGAAAAATACAAGATCTCCTCCTTTCTTATCTGAAATGCTAGAGGCCTGTGAAAACCTGAAGCATGAAGGAGCTCGGCACAATGTTCGTTTCTAATGAGAGAAGGGTTCTCTTGGGTCTAAGCTGCATTCCACTTGGTCACGCTGTGTTTTGCACACTCTCATACTAATTATTTGCTCTTAAAGTCACAGCCAGAGATTATGGAACAACAAAGTGTCGGCCACAGCAATTCATTTTCAAACACGCCAAAGGTGAAAGGAGCATGTCCGTCTACAAAAAGACACAGCCAAGAACCAACATACGTCAACTGACCTGTTCTGTTTACACATAAATGTTGTCTTTTCTAGCAAATCTTGTCAGGTGGGACAAGCTCTAAAGAATGGTGACAAAAAAAACTATTCATCATGATTATGTGTAAATTTTTGTCATGTAATCAAGCTAATGTTATGCTGGAAGCAGATTCTGTGTCATTTTACACTTGTGTAGCTTCGATTAATTACAGCAACACCGTCCAGCTTGGTATAAAAGAACTGTTAAAGGCAAAAAGTATTATGTAGTGACCCCAAATAAACATAGTGGTCCAGATAAATAATGTATATGTTTTCACAAAAACAAACTGAGCTGTGTACAATTCCTCATTAGGTTAAATTGAATTTCTGCCAGTGTTTTGTGAATCATGTCCAATCGCACAGTGGTTGCAACAAAAGATTGCATTCATGGGCAGAGCATTGATAGGTCAACTTTGCTTAATAAATAGAAGTATTGAGGAGGAAAAAGGAAAGAAAGGAATTGTCATAAACAGTACTTGGCAAAAGTCAGTGACCATCATTTCCCATTTATTTCATTTATAGTCAAGATGGCCCTCATGTTCAAGCAACTCATTTTTCAGGCAGGTTTTTTTAAGATGAGAAAAATGACTGGAACCTGGTTTTCTCCTGTTTTTTAAAGATGACAGTATTGTTTAAAGGTACTGTGGTGACAGTTCTGGTGGTCTACCAATTCCTGTATGATTGTTAGGTGTACTATTTTCTCTGCTTTTTAATAAGCTTCTGAATTCCTCTTTTTACTTATGTTCCTTCCCCCTTTCCATTCTGCAAGTTGATTATTTTGATCTAATCTCCTCTGAAATTTCTCCTGAATTATAGTTATCTTGGATGTTTTGAATAGAAAGTCAATAAATTAATGAGGTCTCTTATTTTTGCACAGTACTGTACATCTGTTAACCTATCAAGCCCTTAAATTTGTTAGCAGATTCAAACATTTATTACACAGGTCTGTAACTAATTCAGCCAGTTTGCATTATAGTGAATGTAGTTACTGAATAATAAGCATTAGTAATAAGCCTTACATTTTAAGGGATTCATTGCAAAATAAACTTTTCTCTCACTAAAAAGTTAGACTTAGAGAAGAAGATAAAAAAAAATGTCACTGTCAAGTTTTTATTTGTGTTGTTGGCCGTCACATTCTAAATCTCAGAGACATTTCATGGTGTGCTTTCCAGCCACTGAAACAGCTTTGCACTTTTGTGCCAGTAGGCCTTTACTGTGGATCTCCTTTTTTGGGATATTCCATATTTGAAGAGTCAGAAGATGGAAAACCAAGAAAAAACAGACGAAAGGGAGAAAAATAAAACAAAAGAAAAATATCAAACTAAACAATATTCATGTGGAGAATTTCATTAACTTGACTGCTGCTGTTTTGGCTATCGTTATTCCCCAGATAGCTGGGACCCAAGCGCTTTAGGCATGTGTTAACCAGTGTGTGTTAAGTGTGTGCGCTGACTACAAGAGATTTTGGAGCTACAGTTGCTGCACTGCTGCCAGAGGTTTTGTACCATAAAATATGCTTTATGGAGGACAAACGAGCACTTGGAATAGGTGGCAGGAGGATGATCATTCAGTTGGTGCCTTTTTTATGAAATATAAATACACTAACAGAAGCACTTCATTTGAACTAAATTATACCCTGTGCATTTCTAATGAGCATTTTAAGTTATTTCCTTTTTGATTCAAATTCCAAAGTTATCCATATATATATGACGTTTTTTGCTTAAACAGAATCATTAAATGGGGCAACATGGCCTCATGTTTTGTGGAGGGTCCTTTTAGCCAATTCACCAGAAAGATCATAACCTCATAAAAGAGTATGGACTCAGCTGGGTCTAAGCAGGCTTCGCATCAGTGCCTTTACTGACACCGGGAAAGCAAGAGGCAATAATTCATTCCTCACAAAACATCTGCTACTAGAATTCTGTTCTAGCCATTTCCACCTGCCTGAGCACAGACAGGCAGACTTACGTGCTTGACTGAATGCCAAAGAAATCCTAGTGCATTTTGCAAATATTAGATTGCAGCAGCAAGGCCTGTGCCTGACCTGACTATGAATACAAGCATGCAAGCATTATAAATACATCTTGAAAGTCAAACTATGAATTTCTGTTGTTAACATGTGCACTGACCTTTAAGAGAAGCCTGCGTATGGTATACTGGACAAAGTGAAAGACAATGATTCAATTGCAGTGTTGAGAATGACCCACCACCCAAATTATATCTTAAATTATGCTCTGTGGTGGTCCTGTGGGGGTCCTGCCTATTGAAGAATATGGTGAAAAGGGGATAACAAAGTATGCAGAGAAACAGATGGACTACAGTCTGTAACTGTACAACTTCAAAGAGCACCTGCTGTGCTTTGTAAAAACGATAATCACCAGTTCCTGTCAGGCCACTTAGTACAAGTGAGTAATCAGTTATAATCACCATCAACAGCATAAAACATACTATATCTTTCAAAAAATATACCAAAGCCTTAAGCACTAAATATAATGTAATATTTTTCAGTATTATTTATTTCAGTGATGTTGAGGTCTGGACTTTGAGGTGGTCAGTATATTGTTCTAGGAACACCAGATTTTGTTCTTTTTTCCTTTCCTTTTTCCTTTTCTCAGTTACGGCTTCTTGACAGCTACTCATCGTTTCAGACTGATTGTGTTGAGTCGTCGTTTCACAGTGGAAGGATGGAGCTCAATTTTCTTGCATGGTTGTTAGGAGTCCCATTTTCCTTGACATTTTGGATTTCTTATCTTCCTTAGACTTTCCCCTTCCATGTAGAACTGAATTATCTCCTCAGATTATTTTCTAAAAAATAAATATCTGTCTTTACTGGAAATAAATAAATTAAGGGTGGTCTCTAACTGTTGTGCAGTACAGTACATTATATGGTAATATGATAAGTGGACCTGATAAAATGGACAATGGGTGTAGATACAAGGTGTGTACAAGAAATTGGCCAGTGGGTGTATAAAATATACAGTTTAATGTTTGCGCATGCAGTAGCACAATCACAGTAGTCTGTAGTCAAAAAGACAGCAAAGTACAATGTAGTAAAGTTCTGTCTATTTAGATAATATAATGTAAATACCTACATTAGGTAATACAAAGTGCAGTGCAGTATAAATAGTACAATATGTCGTGATTGCACTGTGAATAGAGGGATTTATGACACATTAGTAAAGAAAAAATTTATCAAATATTCATAACAAGCTTGTGGACAGGTAAGACTTTAACCTAAATTTAACCCACAGTACTAACAAGGTGTTTAAGAAAGTGTTCAGAGAGAACTTACTTGAATGGAAAAATAAGCTCAGATACCACTTTGCCATCAGTATGGCAAGATTTGTTTGTTCCACATCAGCAGAAATCACATCAGCAGAAAGGGTTTTCTGGTAAGACTGTAGTTAAAATGCACAACTGGAAGCAATGAAGATCTGGTTGAGGTTTGTAAAAAAAAAAGAAAGAAAAAGATTTGATGAATTATTTCTGAAGATTTTCTCTAAAACCTCCTCCAATAATTTATTGCCCACTTTCTTGCCAAACTTAAAAAGCCTCTCATCCTGGACTGAGAGGCAGTATGCAAAAGCTTATATAAAACTTTCATGTGCAGAGTTTTATGTTAATTGACTGCAAGTGCGTGCATTGCTCATTACCATTGTTTACAGAAAATACATACATTTCAAGAAAAAGGGGCAATTAAAAATAAATGCAGTTTAAAATGTACATAAGCAGAAGAAAAAATCCTCCTTAAGAACAAAAATTAATTCCGGCATAGTCACAGTAAAGTATGCAAAAGTATTATGCAACCAAACTACTAAAGGTCTGATAAGACTGTAGAATATGACATTATCAGAGTTTGTAATGAATTTCTTTGTTTTCACCTGTTACCTGCACTTAGGGACATATCATTTTCTTTGCTGCTCAGATAAAATATTGACTCTTTATTACCAACATTCAGTAGAATAGACATATTTATCTCCACCATGAGCCAGATTAAAATTTCAGTGAAAAAAAATATTGATGTTTAATTTAGCTTCAAGACATCACTCAACTAGTAAACAGCAGTTTTTTCTAATAGGTATGAGTTGCTGCTGTGACTCCTACTGGAATTGTCCCTTCTTTGGGGATGATTTGAACATGCACTTACAAACATTGCTTAAAGTAAAACTATTGCTCAGGGTAAGACTGGAGGAATTTCAGAGAAAACACTGGCAATAAGATATATTGTCAGGATAATAATAATAATAATAATAATAATAATAATAATAATAATACATTTTATTTCATGGCGCCTTTCAAAAACCCAAGGTCACCTTACAAAGCAGGATATAAGGTTCTCTCTCTCTCTCTCCCATTCTCTCTCTCTCTCTCTCTCTCTCTCTCTCTCCCATTCTCTCTCTCTCTCTCTCTCTCTCTCTCTCTCTCTCTTTCTCACACACTCTCTCTTTCTCAATCTATCTATCAGTTAGCATTCTCCATGCTGTGTTACCACATGACAACTAATTACAAACTAATTTGCTAAAGTACTGTTGGCTTAATTTTTACATCCAGTTTTCTATCTAAACTGCAGGGTCACATCCAAATGTGCTTGCTGAACATTTAATTCCAAAACCATCTCGCCTACTCCACTCACTACCATCCTAATCCTCAGATAGAGAAACATGGTGGAATACCATGGTTAGCGCCACCGTATACTGCTGCCAAAGACAGAAAAACTGATACTATGATATGAAAGGGCATAAAACAAGAGTAAATATTGCATTATCCAAGACTGAAAAATCTGTTGTGTGTGAAAGGTTTGAAGCTGGACAGTAAGTTTGTGAAGGGGATGGCGCTGAAGCTACGTTCCTCCTGTACAGGTAATGTGATGTAAAAATCTAAATGAATATGAATATAAAATAGCAAATCATTTGAATCATTAGTTGTTTTATGTAAAAATTAGCTCGCAAAATAAAACAATTCTTTAGATGAGCCTTCACTAAGTGTATGTTGAATAATTGCATCTAATGGTGCTTGCAGGTTAGCCAGCTAACTGCCATAGAAGCAGTTGGCTAAAGTAAGCTGCATCCTTTCAAGCATGAATAGGACCTTATTACAAAAAAGAACAGCACAATGTCTCACCCTATGCCTAAGTACTCTGTAGCATTCTTGCACCAACAGACCAATATTAATCCGTTTTTTATTTGTTTATAGTTGATCAATGAAATGATTCTGCAGCTAAGCACCCTGTTGCTTAGACTCAAATGTCATTATTGTTTGAAGTATACTATTGGCATAACACGTTTATTACTATTTTTAGTTTATAATTGTCCTTCAGTTGATTACTATTGCCATAAATATTCTTGAAACACATTTTATTCACATGCAAGCAACTGACACATTTAAACAATGTAAATGCAGTACAGGTTCAATTATTCTGATGTCCATAAGCCCTCTTCTGGCTTGATGACTCTCTGTGATGTTCTTCTGTCCAACATTCCCTGAACCAGGGTCCATAGCTCTTGACAGAGATTTGGTGGGACTTGCCATTAGCATTCTCAAACAGGTCATCCCGTTTTAAGAGAAACTTCATTCGCATTTGCTGGAGGGTTGCCAACTGAGTCTGCTGAAATTCAGTCAATCCTTCCCCCTGTGGAAACAAGGGAGGGATTACTCTCAATGTCAAAACCCATCTGAGAGATATTGACCTCCACTTCAGTCTTCAGTTTTCAGTCTGCCACACAAGATATCATTCAGGCTGGACTTCATTTGCGCTGAATTCTGTAACTTGTGCCAATGGGCTGCACATAGGAAGTTCCATGGAGTATGGCTAGCACTCTTTCTTCCTTCATCTGGACAAAAGGCCTTCCAGTGCTCTACTATTGTTTCTATCCTCCAAGGTCTTCAATGAGCATGCAACAGTCTGGCTGTCCAGTGGGCTGAGGAAAGTGTGCCAGTAAAGATTATCTTAGTTTGGGCTGCCAGAATTATAGCCTCAGACTCTAGAAGCTTGGCCAGAGAACCCCATTTCATGTATTTAGTGGAAAAATATAAAGGCCATCTCCCAAGCCACACCTGCTCTCTGTGTAACAGTGGACCTGAAACCAGCCAGTCCTGGGTTATGTTCCTGGAAAATAACATTTTACACCCACTCCCATATGTGGCACTGTAACCTCACTCACTTCAAAATTCAATGTTTCATAACCAACAAACAGGGTTGGAATGGCTACTGAAAAATTTGTAGTTAGCTACTTTTTAGCTACTTTCCCAAAATTTGTAGCTAGTTACAATTTAGCTACTTTTCCAGAAAGAGTAGTGGCTACCTTTAAGCTAATTTCAAAGTGCGGCTGGAACATTTGTGAATCTCTACTAGAAGGGTGAACAAGAGACTGCATTTAATGTGACAGAAAGAAACATACAATTGAAAAGCTGCAACACACACTAACACACCACCACAACATCAGTGTTACTGCAGTGCTGGGAATGATCCACCACCCAAATAGTACCTGCTCTCCATGGGGGTCCTGATCACTGAAGAACAGGATAAAAGGGGGCTAACAAAGTATCAGAGAAACAGATGGACTACAGTCTGTAATTGTAGAACTACAAAGTGCACCTATGTTGTAAGTGGAGCTGATAAAATAGACAATGAGCATAGAAACAAGGAGGTGCTCATAATGTTATGCTTGATCTGTGTACGAAAGAGCATCAAAAAAACAAATAATATCCCTGGAAAACAATAGACTTGAGTGGCCATGCAAATTTATGGAAAGACCACACTGACAGTTCACTGCTATGCAGCAATCGGTAAACTTCATTAGATGGTTCTGACCATCTGTGTTAAAGCTGCCAAATCATGTACTGACACATATGCTGTAAAAAGAGACCAAACAAGAGCAAACACTGAGATGATAAAATAACAGATGTTCACTTTAATTCACTGCCATGTAGAATGATCAATGGCATAACTCCTGCAGCTATGCACATCTGTGTCATTTTAGAGATAAGCGGTGATTACTTGGTAATACCCCAGTGGTTTGAGGGCATTCCATAGTTCTGACAGTAGTTCATCCACATCACAGTGACCCCACAATAACCCTTTTTCCTCCTTCCCTGCAAAGAGAAGAGAGAGATCTGAAGACATCTACCTATCTGTCTGGCTCCCCATCTGTCTGTCTGGCAATATTCATGCAGGTGATCTCTTTTGTAGTATAGAATAGAGAAACTTAACAACTCTGCCTGGAACTAGATGACAGTTTTTCTCTAGAATAGAGCATTTTACATCAAAACACTTGATGCATAATCCTAAAAATGGTTCAAATACTGTGTTTATATTTACATTTATTCTTTTAGAAGATACTGTTACACAAAGCAATTTACAGCATGAGAGCACCACTTCAGCTTGATCTAGTAGATAAATAAATACATACGTATAAATAAATACATTTGACCTTAAGGACAAATCAAGTGCAGGTTTTTTTGTAAATGAGCAGCCAATCAGCAGTGTTACGTACAAATGACTGCTGAAGAAACAAAAGCTTCAGAATGGAAGAGAAATTAATGTATAAAGACATAACTCTTGGTGATGTCTGAGGAGGTACATTTTCAGAGAGACACTGCAAAGTACGGAGTTCATTCCACCCCTAAAGGGCAAAGAACTGAAGTGAGAACTTGCCTTACAAGCATGCTAAGATCTAAGAGAAGGATATATCAGTACCCCAGAAGATGAAGACATTGGCAAGCCGGTAGGTGGTTCTGAATGAGGTGCAGTGATAATGTGCTCTTCAAAACCTGGAATGTGAGAAACAGAACTTTGTGTCTGATTTTTATCTGACTCTGAATGTTCTGTAGAGGAAAAATGGCATATGAGATAAGGCCAGTAAGAAGAGAACCATAATAATTAAGTCTGGAAATGACTAAACAAGAAAATGACATTGCGTGGCCTCTTATGTTGTACAGTTGATTTCTGCAGGTTAATGGTTAAAGTTGTGCAATTGTGAGATGTTTAATGGTTTGTTCAAGATCATTTTAGGTTTTTAGCCCTGTGTGACAAATGGACAGTGAAGCAGTCAATGGTGATAAAGAGTTTGAGTGTTAAGGAGTGCACTGCAGGTAACAAAATGAAGTTTCAGGTAATGGGTCTCCAAGACAGCCAGATATCTTCTGGAGGAAATGAGATGTATAGCTGTCACTGGTGTGACAGTGGTTAGAGTACCCAAGTGATCTTATCACTGATCCCAGTGATTTAATGTACTAGGAAAACCAATGTTGACTTAGAATTGGCCAGAGGCAATAAGCTGGTAGGAAATGAATCTACTTAACACCATTTAAGTAGAAATGTGGCGGTTTACAGAGGTTTGAGAATGAATCCAGGTCTGATTGGATGGTATTGAACACTTGGCAGTGAATAATTGTGGAGAAACTGTCTTGTTTCTGACATAGTTGTGTAAAAACAAGAGGCAAAAGCGCTAAGCATACACTTAAAAGAAAAGTATAGGAAGGGGTGTTGATGCCATACATCTGCCATTATTTTAGGAACTGTTCATTTTTCTAGTCTAAAGCTTTTTTGATATCAGAAGATATTTTGATATCATTTTGAGTTCAAAACAGACAAAGAAAACAGCAAAGTGAATGGTTGACTTAAATAAGCAACTATGAGATAAACAGGTAGGCTATTACTTTTAATCACATTTTCAAGAAACCAGTGCAGAGAACTGAGCTGAGTAACACTGTTCCCATATTGTTGGCACCCACAGGACAATTAGGGTTCTCCCACCTCTGAAATCTGATCTCTGTCTTTTGCCAACCACAAGACTAAATTAATGGATTATAACCAAAGAACTGCCTATATTATCAAATACTTAGTCCGTGATCAGTATAACAAATAGTAGGCTTTATAATATCAGCACTCATTGTTTTCTTGGCATATAGCAACTATGTGTCAATCTGATAGTTGAATTGATATTACAACATATTGTAAAATATTATTGCCAAGTTACCCCTGGGAGAGTCCTGTAGTGAGGTTGTAGGGGCGGAGAGAGAGCCATTCCAAGCTAACTGGTAAGATTGATCCTGAAGATGAGAATCAAGCAAGAATCTGTTGCCCGAGTCTGAGAGAGCTGAAAAAACTTCTGGTAGTTTAATCTGGGAATTGTGGAAAGCTCCCATGATAGGAGGGCAGTTTCCGTTGAGAAGATAACTGTGCCAACAAAAATGAAGGGACTGAAATAGATGAGTAGTTACCAAATGGGTTTCTTGAGTAGCGGTGAAACTTGAGCAGACTTGAATATGGAAGCAACTAGACAACTCATTAGTGATGACTTCATCCTTGAAAGCCCGAACAGATCAAGGCCGCTGGAGGTTGCTTGCAGAAGTGTGCTTGGAATTGGGACCAGTGGCAGGTTGTGAGATGATTTGTCATGATTAGTTGCTCCACTTTATCCTCAGAGAGTGATCTAAGGGCTTAAAATTTTAAATTCTAAGTCTGAGGTTTGTGTGAGAAACAATATTTGTAGATTAAAGATGCAATACTTTATCTTGAAATTACATTATGTAGTCTTTGACTCTGTGATGGCAGAGGAAAAGGGTATGATCCATTGGAGAGTTGGAGAATGGCAGCAGCAGTGTTAGGAGGAAGTTCTGTAAAAGAGGTAGTTGGTGGCAGAAAGGAGAGCACTGTTAAATATAAATTGAATGGGGACAGTGTTTAAGGTTCATCCTGAAGGTAACTATCACAGATAAAGAAGTAAGAGTTGAGGACAGGTGCAAGAAAGAATGAAAAAGAAATGACCTGATACACGTGTCATTGTTATAAGTTTGGCCTGAGAGTTCCTTGTGAAGATGATGTTTGTGTGGTTTTCAGCTCTGTGGGTTGGCGGTGACTGATGTCACAGGACTTAAGATGGAGGTCACTTGAGATAGTAGGCGGAGTCTTTCTGGAGACTGAGGCCATCAAGCAGGATGGAAAAGGAGCAAGAACCTGAAGAAATGAGATGAGATCTAAGTTTTCATCTGAAGTTGCTGAGAGGGGCTTTGGGATAGTAGATTGCAATGATATAAAGTGTACAGCGTTTGAACACTGTAACCATTAAAATGAGGAGATGTGATGCTGAGGTACAAGGAAATGAGAGAATGTCCGAGTCGAGTTAATGAACAGAGGTCAATAAGAGTTGAATAAGAAGACAGTGTAGAGGGTGTTAACCATTGATGTATTCAGTGGGGTGAACAAAGTCTTCCTAAGTGCCAAGAAGTGGAGGGGAATTATGGTTTCATGAGCAGTGATTTGCATGAGTTGTGTTTATAGTTGGCTGACAATTCCAGAAGCTTCTTGCTACTAGAAGATTCAAAACAGTGGACCTAGCAGGGTAGAGATGCTCAGTAATCTATAATGACATGGACATATGGACAAGGATCTTTGTAAGGACATGGTTAGCATGACAAAACAGTCATTCCTTCTTGACATTCTCATCCTCAGTAGATGCTCAGTTTGCCCTGTATTCACTAAATAAGCCTTATTATGTAACACACCTGGGATTTGAAGGGCTTATTATACTACCAGTTTTTTTTTTTAAACGGGAAGTGTTCTTGATGTCAGATGTGCAGCATCATCGGTGGGAAGATTTCATTGGTTAGAAAGACTTTTTGTCAAAAGATATTTTGATATCAGAAGATACAATATAATATTATATACATAATATACAATATAAATATTTATAATGTAATACACATAATACACATGTATTATACAATGTAAATATGATATAATTTTGGAATGATTAAATAAACAGGTACCTATTACCATATTAATTGAGCAATACTGTTCCCACATTCTTGACACACACACAGACAAAATAGGGCTTCCCCACCTCTAAAATGTCAATTTAATCTGTCTTCTGCCAGCCTTGAAGACTAAATACCCTCTGTATTATAACCAAAGAACTGCCTTTTTTTTAGCAATAGCCCTATAAATATTCAATGTTTTGACTGTTTGTAACTCACCATAGTAGGTAAACACATTTGTATTTCAGCATTGCCAGAATTTTGTCTGCACATCTGGACAGTTATGTGATATGAAAAGAATAGTGTTTTTCTTCTGCCCAAAAGCTTAAACTACTTGGCATGCCTGATGTGATCACACCAGACCTGGAGCAAGAATGACTCTCTGTTAAACCTTCATCATTTAGAAGTGAAGATGGATTATGTACAAAAATATGAAGAAAAAAGTCCATCTTTGACAGTGACATCACTGACAAAGGTTGATGCCAAGCAAAGGTGACAAAAACCATTAAAATCCACAAACCCCACATCACTGAACAGACCTACAAATCAATCAGAAACAATACCAAACATTCAGGACAGCTTTGTTCTGTCCTACTAATTTGTTTGGCAGAGGAAATGTGAAACAAAAGAGCAAGCTATCCTTCACAAGAAAGTATAGATTTGAGTAATGCTTTTTAAATTTATGAATTTGGCAGATGCTCTTATCCAGAGCGACATACAATTTAATCATGTAGGCGAATGTAGCATTCAAAGTCTTGTCCAAGCACTCTCATTGCTTGCCCTGGTGGGGAAATCAAGCCCCAGTCTGCTGAGCAGCAATTTTACCCAGTACTCTCATTCAGTTTGACTCATTCAGTTCTGGAGGTGTTTCTCGGAAAATGTTTCACTTTCAAAAGAATGACTAATTTGAAAGGCCGAGCTTAAATTGATGTCAGATTGCTGAATGGCAAATCAGATATAATTAGGTTATTGATTTTTACAGACTTCAATTCATTTGGAACCACTTGAACAGTGATTGTTTTGAAGAGCCACAATGAGAACTTTATTAATTATTTTCTAATCCTTTTTGTGTTTTTTTAAGTGTTCTTGAAATGATTGCATTTATTTCTGATGGGTTAATGTCCACAGTTGTTGAAAAGCACTGTTATGTAAAACTGCCCTCCAATGACTTAATGGCATCCTCAAATTCTGTCATTACTGAAACCCACTTTTATATGTGAAACAGCAGCTATTTCTAATAGATTACTATGGCATTTTTCCACTGGGCACTACCGTACATCACAGTACGGTTACAAATCTGAAACCAGAACTATTCATATCCTGGTCGATTACCTGTGTCTGTTTCCTGTTATATAGAACCATAAGAGAAGAGTGACACCTTAGCTTGTGTGGTCACATGATTTCTCATGAGATTCTAGTGTTAAACACTAGCAGTAAATCTAGCAGTAAACGCAATGAACAGCAGCAACAATGGAGGAGTGTCAAGGTGTGAAATACTTTTTACTTGCCATCTGGTTTAATGTGAGAGTCACGGATGGTATCACAAAAGGTGGTCATCTGATTCAAATAATGCTGCATGGCGATTCTGTGACAATTGAGTTCAACCAATTAATGGTCTGCGCTATTTCTAGCTCGACTCATATGTTCTGGCTCAGCACGCTTGGCACCACGGCAGAAGGTTAACCAATATATGCGCACAGCCTTAGGTACAGTATAATTCACTTGGCAGTGGAAATGACAACCATACTGATGAATCACAGGCTTCAAGGATTTATTTCCCATATGTGGCAAAAAGCATAAATGGCCAACTTTAAACAGAATTGACAACATTTTGTTCACAGGCTTCATCAGGGCATTATAACAGCTGTTGGTGCCTTCCTTGTATACTTTGGATCATTTCTATACATCCTTCCACAAGGGGCAACATGTGTAAAATAGCCTCTTGCCAAACAGCCTGAAATAAAATAAAAAATGTGTATGTTCTTTATTTATTTTATTTCAGATGTACTTTACAAATATTTGCATACTGTGAAAAATATTAGAAATTCAAGTTTAATGCAATTAGAAAAAATTACTATATTGACTGGAGTAGAAGAACAGACTAGACTTTATTCAGACTACCTAAAATCTTTCCCTCAATAAATGATCACACATATCGTCTCCCTCTCATTTTCTCGGTTACTTCAATACTAATATAACTGTCTGATAGTGCTGTTACATCCACTGAGCCTAATTTTCAAAAACCTTGCTCAGCCATTTTACTAAAATAGATCATAACACTCTCCCTCATAACATTTCCTATGTTGCATTATAATGTTACACATGGGAAATAAATCTTTGAAGACTGTGATTCAGGACTGTGGATTTCTCTTTACTTGATTCTTGGAATTTTGCTTGAAGTCACCACAGTAAAGACTACTTTGATGTAGTCTTGCTAGGCCAGACATGATCTCGTGCATCTGGGGACAACCATGAGAGATTTTTTTGGCTAAATATGAGTGGGACTGTAGACATATTAGGGTGGGAAAATCTGAATGGGAAATTTTTCAACCAGTCCAATGCTGTGTAAAGGTAACCCCCAAAGTAGGTGCTGATGGTACACTTGTTAACATTGTCCAATGAGCCTGTAGTTAATTTGTAGATATAATGTAGGTTTTCACTGCTAAAAAGGCTCCCCACAAAAACTCCAGTTGAGGATACACAGTACCTTACAAAAGTGAGGACACCCCTCACATTTCTGCAATTATTTTATCTTTTCCTGGGACAACACTATAAAAATGAAACTTGGATATAACTTAAAGTAGTCAGTGTTCAGCTTGTATAGCAGTATAGATTTACTGTCCCCTGAAAATAACTCAAAACACAGCCTAAATGTCTAAATAGCTGGCAACGCAAGTGAGTACACCTCACAGTGAACATGTCCAAATTGTGTTCAAAGTGTCAATATTTTGTGTGACCACCATTATTATCTAGCACTGCCTTAACCCTCTTGGGCATGGAATTCTCCAGAGCTGCACAGGTTGCTACTGGAATCCTCTTCAACTTCTCCATGATGACATGACGGAGCTGTTGGATGTGAGACACCTTGCACTCCTCCTCCTTGAGGATGCCCCACAGGTGCTCAGTTGGGTTTAGGTCTGGAGAAATACTTAGCCAGTCCATTGCCTTTACCTTCAGCAAGGCAGTTGTCATCTTGCAAGTGTTTCTGGGGTCAATATCAAGTTGACTGCCATATGGTGTAGTTTCCAAAGGGAGGGAATCATGCTCTGCTTGAGAATGTCACAGAACATGTTGGAATTCATGTTTCCCTCAATGAACCGCAGCTCCCCAGTCCTGGCAGCACTCATACAGCTCCAGACCACGATGGTACCACCGCTTGACTGTAGGCAAGAGACAGTTGTGCAGCATATGATCTGAGCATTGACAGGCTGACAATTCCATTTCTTCAACCTCTGCAGCAATGCTGGCAGCACTCATGTGTCTATTTTTTGAAGCCATCCTCTGGATATGATGCTGAACACATGGAGTCAACTTCTTTGGTTGATCCTTGTGAGGCATGTTCAGAGTGGAACCTGTCCTGGAAAACCACTGGCCACCGTGCTATAGCTCAGTTTCAGGGAGTTAGCAATCTCCTTATAGCCTAGGCCATTTTGCAAAGAGCAACAATTCTATTTCTCACATCCTCAGAGAGTTCTTTGCTGTGAGGTTCCATGTTGAATATCCAGTGGCCAGTATGAGTGAATTGTACCCAAAACACCAAATTTAATGGCCCTGCTCCCCATTCACGCCTGGAACCTTGTAACTCTCTCATGGCACCAGAGAGGGACAATGACACAATTGGGCACAATTTTGACATGTTCACTGTGAGGTTATGTTGCCAGCTATTTAGACATTAATAGCTGTGTGTTATTTTCAGAGGACAGTAAATGTATATTGCTATACAAGCTGTACACTGACTACTTTAAGTTATATCCAAGTTTCATTTCTATAGTGTTGTCCCATGAAAAGATAAAATAACATATTTGCAGAAATGTGAGGGGTGTATTCACTTATGTGAGATACTGTAGATCTGTGTCACATGTACAGAGAACATACTACTTGTGGTAAAAATAAACACTACCTTTTGTGAGAGAAAAACAGTTCTACAACACAGAGTAGTGCTATCTAGCTTGGACTTTCTAGCTAGCTAGGTAGTTTGACTTAGTACTTTGACTAGTATGCCACAGGTTAAAAGAGCGTGGAGGAATATTGGGGAGTACCATTGTTAGTCCTGGATTTCGCTTTAATTCAGCACTAAAAATTCTACAGTTTATCCCAGGACAGGTATTCTTGTTATGAGATCATGTCCGGCTCGGCAAGACTAATTTTGATGTAGCAAAAACTATTTTGCCACTTTTTGGTCTTTTTTTGGCCACAAGTGGAAATGTGTGTTCACACATTTGTAACAGTATTTGTTTACCATACCATTTTGTTTGGGTGAAAAACACCATAACACAATCATTACACCCAGAATATACAATCTGGGTACTGCTGTTGGACATGGTCACTGATGGAATGTCTATCTGTAATAAGACATGACTACAGAAGTGGAGGAAAAACAGGAGCCTGTATTCAGATGAGCTTTGAAATGTGAAATGGCACATTAAGATGTGAAAGGATGACCTACATACAGCAGCAAGGTACCAGAACCCCTGGCTGAGCAGGGAGTGAGACTGTCAGACTAATGAATCTTATGATGATTGTTCTCTTCATTCTTTTTCGCTTTCCTCTGGTAGCGATGGTTCAATTTCATTCTGAAAAAAATGCATTTTTAAGTACTTCTTTTTATTTGCCAGTGTTTCAGAGAATATTCTTTCCTCTGCCTCCAACCAAAAAAGAAAGTATCCCAGATAATGAGGAAGATGAATCCATTCTGAGCCTTGCACTTGACATGATCTCTGTATTGGCATCTAGTGTTCATCCCCTTGTGAGAGATTCCTGCACAAATTCTCTCTCTCTCTTTCTCTCTCTAACTCTCTCTCTCTCTCTCTCTCTCTCTCTCTCTCTCATTCTCTGTGTCTTTGTGCCTCTGTGTGCAGCCTTTGCCTCAGGGTTAATCCGCAAAATCCTGAGACACACCACCACCGCCACCCATCAGCTGCCTCACACTGAAACATAAACATAAGAGAATTGGCTGTGGGTGACATCGATGTAGCAGAGAGCAAAGAGCTGAAATAAAATTTACAGGCGATCCTGTTTCAAAAGTTGTGTAATGCAAAACTGTCCTTTGATGCCTATGTGATGTACCAACACAAGAGATAAGACTTTAGTCTTATGCTTCTCAGCCAAAAATAACTACTTGAATAATGATTATGTACTCATGCAAAACAAACCTATCCCATTATGAGCTGTAATTAGACGCTTTGTTAGGTTATGTAAACAGGAGCATTCAGAGACAAATTGACAAGATCATTCAAGATATGAACCTTTGATTTTAAATGAGAGTAAATTATGAATGAAGGATTGTTTCAGAGTGTTCAGCATTTTGTTAGAGTCTGCCTTGACATGTTTTAATGCCCAATATTGCACCAAATATTTCACACCATCCCCTTTTAATTAAACAATGATTTTAAATATAGAGCAAACTTTTCTTCATCCAATTTTATGTCAAACGTAGGCATTCACAGTTACACTCACAAAAAAGGTCTCCCCTTTTCATGTGGTGCAACCAAGCTGGGAAGGCTAGTATGAGCTTCCTTGTGAAGACATTTGAAGCCAGCTGCCACATCTTTTCACATATTGTACAGCTTAATATTTTTTTAAAAGTTTAAAGACAGAGTACATAACATTTGTGAATAACTGTTTTGTCTGACCATAAATTTGGTGTAGTTCTTTTTGTTGTTTGTAGCCTTTACCATGCTAACTAGCAACCTAGCAATGGAAAGTGATGAAGCTGCCAAAATCGTTTGAAATAGTAATAAGTATTAAGCATGTTAAAGTGGTTTACTGCTACGGCTTGTTAGTAGCTTATTTTGAGTTTGAAAAAGTAAATGTGTCAGGTCGCAATGACTCCTGGGCAAATTCTGCTGTTAAAGTGGAAATATGTTTTAACTTAAACTTTTGTTCCTTATCACCTGAGCTAATAAAACAATGGAAAGGCCCCTAAAATGGACAAGGGGTGACACACAGGCCTGTGGACTTCCTATGGCCATGGATGGCTATTACAATTATAGCTCATTTTGAGCATAATAAAAGGTTGTGTACATAACTACCCAACACAGCTTTAACCATATTTACTTCAAATCAATGGGATCTAACTGCTCACCATTTGGCCATGAGGGACAGGGATACAGTCTCACTTCCTGCTCTAAAATGCAGGTGTGTGGCTAAAATAAGGTTGTGCCTATGGACTTAACCTGTTTATGCTTCAGCAGATATATGAAAGTGTAGGATTTCAGCATTTTTAAATAAAGTTTAGGGATTAAGGTTTGGAACAGGCACTTCCCAACAGAAAATGCAGCATAACTGATTATTTTGTATATATTTAGCTTGTAACAAGCTAAATATATACAACGTCATCCGTTTATTATTATTATTATTA
This sequence comes from Pygocentrus nattereri, assembly GCF_015220715.1. Classification (NCBI taxonomy): domain Eukaryota; kingdom Metazoa; phylum Chordata; class Actinopteri; order Characiformes; family Serrasalmidae; genus Pygocentrus; species Pygocentrus nattereri. The sequence goes on from NC_051223.1 coordinate 19,837,642, forward strand.
TTATTATTATTATTATTATTATTATTATTATTATTATTATTGTTATTATTAAAATCCATAACACACAAAGTGGTTTATCCAGAGTTGTCACAAGACCACTAAACTCAGTGTTATTACGTGAATTACACCACCACAGCAAGCTGTGCAGAAACAAATGAAGTCATCAGAACGCTCTGAATGCGTCTAGTAAACATGGCTGCAGTGAAAGAGCAGGGTGATATTTATGGCACCTGAAGTATTTTAAGTGCTGTAAGAAGTATTTTTGTCCTAGTTGCTCATTCCAGCACTCAGAATTGAGAAGCAGACTAGGAGAACACTGTGGTACTTCCAAAGATAAACTAGCCAAGTTGTTGTCACTCACCTACTTAATGTTAGAGGAAGCTGCATGAGAAATTACAAAAGCAACAGCACATCACATGACTAATCTGGAAAATGAGGCCATACAACAAAATAGCACACCACAATGCAATGAAGGTCTAATCAGTGGATATAAATATGAGGTGTGGAAATCGGTTTAACCAGTGGCAAGCTCCTTCGGTTTTTCACTTGTGTATTTATCAGGGAAGTTGCACCAGCAGAGATTCAGCTAGAAAATAAATGAGGCCCTGAAAAACATTGTTTAGGGCTCAGAATGAATGTATACACATGCTGAAAATGCTGAAAAATCACCCAGTAGCAATAATATATTTTACTGCTGTCAATTCACTGTTATGGCTACACACTATAAATTCTGCACTAAAATTATCCCAGAAAAACCTCATAACTGTTTAGACAGGTGAATGTAGATACACATGCAAATATACAAAATTGGCACATGTAGAAAAAATTGAAAAATATTTTATAAACATATGTTTTAATATTGCATGTCTGATTCACAACAAAACATGTTTTACAATTAAGCTTAGCAAAAATAGTTGCATATAGTACCAAAAAAGAGTGTAAAAAGGTTAATTGAAACTGAAGAACTGTATACAAGTTTTCCACCACAAAAAGCCATGCAAAGAACCAGCTGCTTTATGTTCTAAATAACCCCATTTCCAATAAAGTGGGGACACTGTGCAGAATGTAAATAAAAAAAGAATGCAATGATATGCAAATCATGTAAACCATAGTTTTAATGGAAAATACTACAAAGACAACATATCAAATTTTGAAACTGAAAAATTTTATTGTTTTTTGAAAAATATACACCCATATTGAATTTGATGCCAACAACACATTCCAAAAAAGTTGGGACAGGGGCATGTTTAACACTGTTTCATTGCCCCTTTTTGAATAGCATTCTGTAAGCATTAGGGAACTGAGGAGACAGTTCAGTCTAGCACACAAAGTCTTTAAATACAGACTCATGATGTTGTTATACGTGCAGAATGCAGTTTGGCATTGCCTTGTTGAAATAGGCAAAGCCTTCACTGTAAAAGACATAGCCTGGATGGCAACATATGTTGCCAAAATATGTCTATATCTTTCTAACTGTAGACTTCTGTAAAGAACAATGGCTAAACTGGCTTTATATGGTCGCATGCAAAATTTTTATCACTCTTGGTGAAGTGGTATGTTTTGTTGATTTTTATAGGTTACCACATCCTCCACAGGGAACAAGCTGAAATATGACAAGTGTCTGCTAATATTAGTGCACACTTTCTTTTCATTTTGTATTAAGCATAATACATCAGGGAAAAAATCTAACAAAAAAGATAAAATTTTACATAACTTTTGCATAGGCCATATCTTAGGTATTTATTCCCATTATGTTCAAGTCAGCAAACAAACAGTAATTAGAGAAAATCAATAAAGCATGTAATTTGACTGGGGTGCACTAATGTTTGCACTGTCTATATCAGCATTTGTAACATTAGTTTGTAAAACTAGCCTACTCATCTCTTTGGTGTTTGTGGATTTATAAATAAATAATAACATTTGTAAGGTGTCAATATATGAGTCCACTATCATACTCTCATTTGAGACATGCTCCTTTGGGTTTATTTTCATTGCCAGTCAGTGTGTAGGTAATGAGGCTCAACCCCAGGCTGCGCTGCTCAATCACTCAGCTCTATGTCCTCACAAATTTTCCAGAACTGGATCATTTCCTATGGTAAAACTCTGCTGCTGGTCCCTGGACAACTAAACTGCACATGTGGAAAGAGGAACTGAGAGTGAAAAAAAGAGTAAGCTAATTCGTCAAATTTTGCCAATTATTTTATTTCTAATCAAATAAAATAAATGAAACAAATTAACAGCTAATGTTCCTATTAATCAATTGTTCTAGGGATGCCACACTTGTTGAGTTATAGTAATGGGCTTTCATGTCATTTATATCTGTGGAAATGTGTTTCATATCTTTTAAGGTTCTTCTAATTATCAGCCCTTCCTGGATCAGGGCCTTGTCATGGCAAAAGGGCTTGTGTGGTCTAGGGATCTTCAGACCTAAGCTGCCAGGAGCAATATGCTCCTGGTAGGGTCTCCCAGGGCAAACAGGTCTGGAGTGAAGACCCAGACTAACGCGATCCAAAAACCCACCATGAAAAATGGGCACAGGAAATCATGTACCCTGCCCGGGAGAGAGTCACCAGGACCCACCCCTGGACTTTGTTCCAAAGAAGTTGGGACAGGGGCAACAAAAGACTGGGAAAATTGAGGAATGCTCAAAAAACACCTGTTTGGAACATTCCATAGGTGAACAGGTTAATTGGAAACAGGTGAGTGTCACGATTGGGTATAAAGGGAGCATCCCTGAAAGGCTCAGTCATTCACAAGCAAGGATGGGGCGAGGTTCACCACTTTGTGTGGTCCCTCACCTACTCAGGGGTTGCACAGGGTGAGAGGAACCCGGCGGGAGTGGGGATACTCATGAGTCCCTGGCTTCTTGGAGCAAGTGGGCAGGGTTCTGGAAAGGGTCCCACCTACAGACTCCATAGTCTTACTGGGGGAATTCAATGCTCATATTGGCAATGACTGGGAGACCTGGAGAGGCGTGATTGGGAAGAACGGCCTGCTTTGATCTAAACCCGAATGGGGAATTGTTATTGGACTTCTGTGCCAGGCATGGATTGTCCATAACAAACAACAAGTTCGAACACAAAGATGTTCATAAGTGTACATGGTACCAGAGCTCCTTGGGTCAGAGGTCAATGATCGACTTTGTTGTCATTTCATCTGACTTGGGACCATATGTTCTAGACACTCAGGTAAAGAGGGGTGCTGAGCTGTCAACTGATCACCATCTGGTGGTGAGTTGGATCAGATGACAACGAAAACTGATGGTCAGACCCAGTAGGCCCAAGCGATTAGTGAGGATGTGCTGGGAATGACTGTCAGAGGCCCCTGTTTGGAATGATTTCAATACCCACCTCCTGGAGAGCTTTTCCCATGTCCTGGGGGAGGTAGGGGACATGGAGTCTGAATGGACCCTGTTCCAAACCTCCATTGTGGAAGCTGCCAGGCATAGCTGTGGCCAAAAGCTTGTGGGTGCCTGTCAGAGCGGTAACCCAAGAACCCCCTGGTGGACACCGGTGGTGAGGGAGGCCGTCAAGCTGAAGAAAGAGGCCTTTAGGATGGCCTGAAGGACTCCTGACTCAGCAGATAGGTACCGACAGGTGAAAAAGGTGGCAGCCGCAACGGTGGCAGAAGCAAAACCCAGGGTGTGGGAGGTGTTTGGGGAAGCCATGGAAAAAGACTTTTGGTTGGCTTCAAGGAGGTTCTGGACAACTGTCCGGTGACTCAGGAATGGTCGGGGTGGCTGTGCCCAAGCTGTATTCGGCAAGGGTGGAGAAACTCTGACTTCAAGTGGAAGGAGCTCTTTGAAGAATTCCTTAATCTGTCAAGCTCCATTTCTCTGGTGGAGGTCACTAAGGTAGTTGGCAAGCTCTTCAGTGGCAAGACACCAGGAGTGGATGAAATTTGTCCAGAGATGCCTATGGCTCTGGATATTGTGGGGCTGTCATGGCTGATGCGCCTCTGCAATATTGCATGGATCTCAGGAACAGTACCCTTGGACTGGCAGAACAGGATGGTGGTCCCCATCTTTAAAAAAGGCGACCGGAGGGTGTGTGCCAATGCGGATTCTGTCCTGGCCATGGAACAATGGACCAGCTTTTCTCCGTCTCGTGGATTGTTGAGTGGGCATGGGAGTTTGCCAACCCAGTCTACATGTGTTTTGTGGATTTGGAGAAGGCTTACGACCGTGTTTCCCGATACATCTTGTGGGAGGTGCTCTGGGAGTATGGGGTACGAGGCTACTACTCCGGACCATTCGATCTCTGTACTCCCAGAGTGAGAGCTGTGTTCATATACTCAGCATTAAGTCAGACCCTTTCAGTGTTAGCGTTGGGCTCCGGCAGGGTTGTGCCCTGTCTCAACTCCTGTTTGTGATATTTAAGAGTAATGGGAAGAGGGATCGTGAGATCGGCCACAGGCTGGGACAGGCTGCAGCAGTAATGGAGTCACTGTACCAGACTGAAGTGGTGAAGATGGAGCTGAGCCATAAGGCAAAGCTTTCTGTTTACTGGTCGGTCTACATCCCGATCCTCACCTATGGTCATGAGCTGTGGGTAATGACTGAAAGAATGAGATCACAAATACAAGCGGCGGAAATGGGCTTTCTTCACACTTCGATAGGGTTAGGAGCTTGGCCATCCAGGAGGAGCTCAGAGTAGAACTGTTGAGGTGGTTCGGGCATCTGATTCGGATGCCCCCTGGACGCCTCCTTATCTACCGAGATAAGACCCTGGGGTCATCCTAGGACCCGCTGGAGGGATTACATCTCCAAGTTGACCTGGGAGCAGCTTGGGGTCCCTGGGAATGAGCTGGAGGACGTTGCAGGAGACAGGGTCATCTGGAATTCTCTACTCTCCAAACTGCTCTGCGACCCGATCTGGATTAAGCGGTTAACGACAATGATGATGATGATGAATTATCAGTGGTGACAATAGTGCTATTGTATAGTGCTGACAATATTACAATCCAGTAAAATGACAGAATAATTGTAAGTGCCAAGAAACGCAAATACCAGTTCACATTATGGCCACTTAAACAGTCAAGCAGAGTGGAAAAAGTAAATAGATCAAACAAATTTGCTTTTGCTTTAACTGAAGCAATAGATTCCACCTTAGTACTGGCTTGGGACAATGTTTTTCTTCATATTTTCTTTGGATAATCAGGCTTAAAGAGAAAATATTTTCCTCTCATTTTTTGACTTTGCAAATACAGCAAATACTTATTTGTACAGGTGGAAGTATGGCACTGAAGAAGAGGTCACCATGCAGATTATAAAAAATAAATGGTAAAATGAAACACAAATGTGTTTTTTTGTGGAAAACAAAGTGCACATAGAGACTAACATTAGGAAAGGTTATTTTGATGGCTGTTGCATAATTTGAGTTGCAGGGGAATGGGGGGGGGGTGGTGGTGGTGAGGGGACATAAGTCAGGGGATTCTGGAACTGAAATCATATAAATTAACAAATCACCCAATGGAATATTTGATTTTACTAATGATGTACAACAGGAATGTGAAGAACTATTTGTGTTAATAATTGACAAAGGCTTAGCAGATCAGACTCAATTAGCATTCTCGATAGCTCCCTTCTATTGGACAAATGTTCTATAGGAGTTCAGGCTGATTATTTTCAGATAACTTGGAATGAACATATAACTTGAGTTAATTAGAGCCACAGTGAAGCAGATTGTTAGAGTCTCTGTCATCCTGATATAGTTATAAAAATGATCTAATCAGTATGAAATTACAGAGACCATTGGTATATGAATAATGGTCAAGATGTAACATAGATTTTGAAGCCTATAATCAGAAAAAGAATAGCAATTAAGCGTTATTAGGCAAGCATGATTGCACATGCAAGGAATTTGTTTTCAGTAGCACAATAGCTCACAAGAGAATTTATCCATTATCCAGTGTTACACAGACATCTAATATTGTGAAAACCTCCATGAATAAAAAAGAGTGTGCAAGTATGGGTAACACTTTACTTGAAGCCTGCTACATAACATGCCATGTGCCATGAATAGGCCGTGGAAGATGTCACATGCAGTCATGTGTTGTCATAAAAGATTATGTCCATTCATATAACAGTGTAATATTCCCATTACCTGTAACTGACATGACAGATCCCATGACAAACCCATCATATGCTAGTAGCCTTTAGGAAAGGATATGTCATAACAATTAACAGCAATAATTACATGACATTCATCTTATTAGAGTAACAAGTACAAACAAATTGGAAAAAATGTGTCCCTGTCATCAGGAGACTGTGAGTGTGATCCCCAGGGATGCCACAGCTATCCGTGGCTGTAAGTTCAAGAAAATATAATTGACCTCATACTCTCTGGGTGGGTAAGATAGTCCATCCTCTCCCCCATTACTCAGCTGGCCAACACAGATGTCTGTGTTGATGTAACTATCCAATGATGTTAAATTAGAAACAGATTGAAAAGGTTGTGTTGTTTTCTGTGTCTCAGAGGAAGCATGTTCCAGCTCATATCCTCACAACTTCATAGTATTGTGTGATGGGGATACCAAGCTAGTGGGTGGATTATGACATGTTTAAACTGGGGAGAAAACTGGGTAAGGAATGAAGTGCACATCTAGAAAAACTGATCATTAAGACATTTTCACTCTAGCCAAAAATGAACTAGGCACTATTTTTCTTCAGTAACATTTATGGACTATACTTCATTGATAATGTGTACAATTTAGTCAACAGGGAGCAAATTAACATTTTTTAAAATAGCTTTTTTGTGTGTTTAAATGCCTTTTCATTGTGGCAGATGTACATGAATTTCTATATGAAAAAAGCTGTGACTGTGCTGTGCTTTTTATCTTGTCACATCTGTCTTTGTGGAAAAGTGTGAAAGTTCACAGAGTCACAACATTTCACACAAAGAGAGCCAATTAAACATATCCCAGTTGACTTCGGTTCTGCCAAGGGAGCAACCACTAGTGTTTAAAGAACCATCCACTGAAAGGCTCTTTGAAAAAGCAAAAACGGCTTTTCTATGTCAGCTCTCCAAACAACCCTTTGTGGTACCTTTGTTTTTAAGAGTGAAGCATCTCTTTCTGCAGTGCACTGAGAGAAAATTTCATAAATGAGGATCACGTGATACTGACAGTGACAGATGGGAGAGATCCATACTGCAGAGTCTGACTTATCAGTAACTGACCAAGAGTCAATATGTGACACATTTGGAATGCGTGCGGCGTGCTAATAGCTGGCCTCTGCCTCTACACCTGCAGGATTACTGGGAAAATCTATGGAGGGATGGTTACAGCTGATTTGACCATTGTGCCTCCCTTGCTTGGCAGACCAGGGCTTCTTTGGAAAAGCACTGAGAATGCCAGTCTCCCACTGATAGCTGTTTTCAAATTCACTTGGAACAAGTCCCACGGTGCTGGCTTGGAGTGTGTATTGACTGTGTTCTGTGTGTGCTAGGCTGGAGGAGATTGGCGGTTCCCACAGCAGCAGGTGCCAGTTAGATTTTGCTTTAGCTAGTCATCACCAGAACACCAGAACTAATCAAACATTCACAACACTTACACGAGAAGAATCAGACAAATATGAATCCCCATGCACTTGTAAGTTCAAGACATGGAATCATTGATTAGTATGGTAATGAGAGGAGTACTAGGAAAAGCTGAGAACTTTATTGGAACACTTTAATGGATTTTTATAATTGTCCTGTGTGATCTGAAGAGTCACTAATGTGAAAAAACATTTCATTCTCAGTGGTTGATGAAATAAATTGCGTTGATACTGAAGCAATGCGTCTGTGTATGTTGAAAACAAAATAAAGAGTGATGCATTTCTTTCTTTAAGGCAAAAGAATTTCACTTTCAGATTAACTTGACACAAACAATTTAATTTGTCCCATGAAATGCTGAAATATCAGAGTGTACCTACTGTGTCATTCTCTGCATTTTCAAAGAAAAGCTCCAACATCAATTTTCGAGCCTCTTTAATCTGCTCATTGGCTCTGGGGCTACAGGTGTCTGTGGGAACTTCATGTCTGGTCTCCATAAAATCAAAATCCATTAAAAGTATAATGCAACAAGACACAACTGAATTAGCTGTAGAAAGGTTATCTAGACGTTAGTAAGCATAGAAAGAGATCGTCACATGGCTAACAATCAGCAGAACCGATGACTAATGTGACCACACTGGACGATTTACACTGTCCAAAAAACACAAAACCAATGTTTTAAAAGAAAAAAGTGCACACGCCACCACTGCCACTCAGTGACCTCCAGCACTTCCATTCATCATCTCTGTATTACTGCATTAACTGAAACCAGAACTAGTTCACAGGCAGACAATGTAAAGAGCTTTTATTTTACCTCAGTTAACGTTACTACCATAGTCATATTTCACCTCTTAACCTTTAGCCCAAAAATACCAAGTTGAAAATTTAGTTTGTTGATACCAGCAAAAAAACTTGCTCGAAATAAAAGTGCAGTAAATTAAAATATAAAATGTCATATAAAACTTATCCTGAACATAAACTGAGTTTGAGCTTCATATGTCGAAGGACTACACAATAACTTTGTGTTAGATTTTTGCAGGATCTGCCAAACATCAGAATCAGTTATATACCCCGTATTACTCAAACATCCGCATCATCACTGAAGAGTAAAAGAGAGAATCATGTGTTGATTCATGTGATGTACCAGCATCTGTGATGATGTCTTGAATACAAGTGGCACAGCCAGCAAGTTTCAGAAAGCCAGGAAGGCTCAACAGCATTCTGTTTTAACAGTAAGTTTTAAAGTCCCAGGAAACACAGAGGAAAACATGTTTGTATGATAGTAGAGTGTCATGTTAAGCAACCAGCAAAACTTGAATAAAAATATATAAATCTGATGAAGCACAGCTTAAAAACCTCTGAGGAGACCTTTCTCAGAACTGTGTGGGCGTGGCTAATGAGCAGCGTGATTGACAGCTCTCTTTCCAACACTCCTGGCCTGATCCACCACTGACACAAAGCTAAACTCAATATCAAGCTTTTATGTGATGCTCAGACAAAAAAGTCACAGATGAACAGATATACAGACAGATAGATGAACATGTGGACAGAGGAAGCAACACGTGAAGGAATGGACAAACAGACATGAAGACGGACACACGGATGAACAAAAGGAAAGACAAAGCAAAGCATAAATGATGTAACAGACCGACCGACAAACCAAGTTTGTTTACAGATAAATGAATTAACAGGCAACAGGCAGCTACAGACAGGTAGACTACCGTGATTTTGGTTTTGGTTATGCTGGGTTAGCTTTAGTGCTTTCTCTGACTGAAACTATTTTGTGTGGGTGGAGCAAGAGACATCAGCCTTGTGATTGGTCAGGGAAATGCTTATGCAAGCGTTACTCAATATCAGGACTGCCCAGTTCATATTATAAGCAGAGAAATGTGATATATAGCGGTCATTTTTTGGTCACTGGAACATTATTCTAAGGGTAAAATTAATACATGTTTACTGTTTGTCTCCAGGAACAAGAAGCTTAGGAAGAAAACACAGATTTAAGTTCCCTGAGTCTTTAGGTCACCATGAGTGAAGAAACACCACAGGATTAACACAACATGATTTTAGTAAACTTCTCTCTCATCTGAGAGAAATGGAAAAATCTTTCCCTCATTTGTGTGTGTAACACAGCATGGCCAGTGAAGCAGGATAATCGTTTGATGGTGTTGTTTTTATAGTGAACCATTTTCTGTGAACCGACTTTCAGTGAAAGAAACAAACCAGCCATTAGGGGTGTACTTTGTGTACTTCTGGTGCCGGTCCCAAGCCTGGATAAATGGTAAGGGCTGTGTCAGGAAGGGCATCCGGCGTAAAACTTGTGCCAAAACTGTCATGCGGATCACAAATATTATTGCCTTTTAGAAGAAGGCAGCTAAGAAAAAGTGGGATAACCAGAGAGATGAAGGAAGTAGGCATGAGTACTGTGAGGCTAGTCGCATAGCGAAAAGAATGGTGGCAAAGGCAAAGGCTCAGGCCTATGATGAGCTGTATGAGAGGCTGGACAGTAAAGAAGGAGTAAAGGACTTGTATCGTTTGGCTAAACAGAGAGATAGAGCTGGAAAGGATGTACAGCAGGTTAGAGAGAGAAATGTACTAGTGAGTGAACAGAGAGTGTTGAGTAGATGGAAGGAGTACTTTGAAGAACTAATGAATGAGGAAAACGAGAGAGAGAGGAGGACAACGGGGGGAGAGATAGTGGATCAGGAAGTGCAGAGAATTAGTAAGGTGGAAGTGAGGGCAGCTTTAAAAAGGATGAAGAATGGAAAGGCAGTTGGTCCAGATGACATACCTGTGGAGGTGTGGAGATGTTTAGGAGAGAAGGCAGTGGACTTTTTAGCCAGGTTGTTTAACAAAATCCTGGAGAGTGAGAGGATGCCTGATGAGTGGAGAAGCAGTGTACTGGTCCCTATTTTTAAGAACAAGGGTGATGTGCAGAGCTGCAGTAACTACAGAGGTATAAAGTTGATGAGCCACACCATGAAGGTATGGGAAAGAGTTGTTGAAGCAAGGCTAAGGCGAGAGGTTCAGATCAGTGAGCAGCAGTTTGGTTTCATGCCCGGAAAGAGTACCACAGATGCAGTTTTTGCGTTGAGAGTGTTGGTAGAGAAGTACAGAGAAGGTCAGAAAGAGCTACATTGTGTCTTTGTGGATCTAGAGAAGGCATATGATAGGGTGCCAAGAGAGGAACTGTGGTACTGTATGAGGAAGTCAGGTGTAGCTGAAAAGTATGTTACGGTGGTTGACAGATGAGGTCAGGCAGGAGGCTCCATGGACCATGATGTTTGCAGATGGCATTGTAATCTGTGGTGAGAGTAGAGAGCAGGTGGAAGAGAATCTGGAGAGGTGGAGGTTGGCACTGGAGAGGAGAGGAATGAAGGTCAATAGAGACAAGACGGAATACATGTGTGTGAATGAGAGGGAGGCAGGTGGAAAGGTGAAGATGCAAGGAGTAGAGGTCGTAAAGGTGGATGACTTCAAATATCTTGGGTCAACCATCCAGAGCAATGGACAGTGTAGAAAAGAGGTGAAGAAGAGGGTGCAGGCAGGATGGAGTGGGTGGAGACGGGTGTCAGGGCTGATGTGTGACCGAAGGATAGCAGCAAAAGTGAAAGGGAAGGTTTTCAAGACAGTAGTGCGTCCTGCTATGATGTATGGTTTGGAGACTGAGGCTCTGTCTAAAAGACAGGAGGCTGAGCTGGAGGTGGCGGAGATGAAGATGCTGAGATTTTCGTTGGGAGTGACAAGGCTGGACAAGATTAGAAATGAGCAGATCAGAGGGACAGTGAAGATGGAGGAGTTTGGAGATAAAGCCAGAGAGGCCAGGTTGAGATGGTTTGGACATGTGTTTAGGAGGAATAGTGGATATATTGGGCAAAGAATGTTGGAGATGGAGCTGCCGAAGGAGAAGAGGTAGACCTCAGAGAAGGTTTATGGATGTAGTGAAGGTGGACATGGAGATGGTTGGTGTGAAAGTAGAGGAGGCAATGGATAGGGCAAGATGGAGGCAGATGATCCGCTGTGGCGACCCCTAAAGGGAGCAGCCGAAAGAAGAAGAAGACTTTCAGCGAAAGAAACAAAAACCATGTCGAAGTGTAATTTGAACATGACTAAGAAACGAAGTAGTGGTTGGCCATTCATGCTGAGGACATCACATCCTATTAACGGGATTTTCATGGCAACTGTGAACACCTCAGGTAAAATAGCATTTAAGCTCTTTACATTGGAATAGACACAAAGCCTGAACATTAGCAGTAAATGTATGCTGATAGCAACCATGATTTTTAGTGTGCTACTTTTCATGCTGACTTTATTACATAGCATGGAACTAATCACAAACCATCAATGATATAACCGTTGATAACCCCTCATGTATGTTTTGAAGCCCTTCTCTCTTTTCCTGAGTACTTTTTAGGATGTCTGAATTATGTGATCTATATAACTGATTGTGATATTATTGGCAGAGTCTACAAAATTGTCATGAAGAAAGTCATTGTGTAGTATTGACTGAGACAGCACTGGATGTCGTTATGCACACACTGCTTATACTGGGAGTTAAAGTGTGCCATCCTGTGCAAAGAACACATTAAATCACTGCAGAACTCTTTCAGTGGAACAATAAATAAAAGCTTACCATTGTTTCTTTCTAGTCTTTTTCTTGGCTAAAACATCTTTCCCAAATGTCCCATTTATTAAAATGTTGCTTTCAATCCACATCAGTCAATGAGGAAGAGAGAAGTCTAATGCTAACCTTGTGTCTTGGCTATCGGAGCTAAAAAGTGAGCTAGCTGATGCTGGTGCCACAGAAGGTGAAGAATCTAATTACTTTTGCTTTATGAGCATTTTGTTCATGAGCTCCACTTTCATGATTTTTCATACTACACTTTCATACTTCCAAGTCAAATGCATTTAATACAGCTAACAATCAGCACCAGCACAGAAGCTTAGAATAAATCACAGGTATGAATATTGCTTCTAATTATTATAAACTAACTAATTAATTAATTACTAAATTACTATTGTTATTCATTGTAATAACGATTTGCCCAGCAGTAGTAGTATTAATAATAATAATAATAATAATAATAATAATAAGAAGAAGAAGAAGAAGAAGAAGAAGAAGAAGAAAGTTGCAAATAACAACTGTTTAGACCTTAGATATTAAATGAGATAGTAATAATTTAAATATATATAATTTAGCTTTCCCAATCCCTAACCCCTACATTTCAACAAAAAAATGTTGCATTTTTATTCAATGTTGTTTTAAAAAGGATCTTTTTTATTTATTTTGAGTAATTTTTTGAAAAACTTAAAAAAACTATAAAAAAGTGCAGTCCCACATTTTCATGTCCCTACCGAAACACAGAGTTTTAGTCCATAATGGTGCCTTATTTCAGCCATACCTGCATTTCAGAGCAGGAAGTGAGACTGCATCCTTTTCCGCATGGCCACAATTAGATCCCATTGCTTTGAAGTAAATGTGTCCCAAAGTCTGGAAATCAGTGTGTAACATTAAGAATGGTCACTTCTGAAACACTGTATTTTAATAAAACTGGCTTATGTTTTTGAGCTATACTAAGTTTTGGTAGTGTTCTGATGGTTTCATTAGTGACCAAATGGACTGTTCAATCATTTGTTTGAATAAAATACATATAATTAAAACGTAGTCACTAAAAGCAAAAGGATTTTAGTCCAAATCTGTCAAAAGTCCAAAATGTGTTTCCAACTGATTTTGGACCGGTTCAGTGGAATGACCCATGTACTGTCACATTTGTGTATTTTTACAAATACACACATTCCCCAAACAACCACATCAAACCAAGCCATGGTGAAATGGTACATTGGATAATTACACATAGAATCATGATAAAATCAAATAAATGTGAGGTCACCTTTGGACACCTTTTTATCAATGTTGAACATGCTGGAAATCATGAGAAAAATCTTGTACTATGTCAAACTCTTTCTCATGAGATGTTTCCCATGTGTCCTTGGAAGTTGATGGACGAGGTATGCACTTTTCCTTAAAGGCAAGAGATTGTCATTAAAAAGCCTTTAGCAGTAACAAAGGTGACAAAAGCTTCTCTGAAAGGAAAAAGGGTTCAGTGGAAATCCCATTAGTTCAGTATTGCATAGATGATGTACTGCTGCTACTACTACTATTGTGTCCATCAGCAATCACCTCAGTCAAATGAATATTTCAGTTTTAAACCAAAATTACATCCACAAATGAATTCATCAGTTACTCAATTATGAATCATTGGAATGTATGGAAGAAGGATGCTTCCAGAGACTCACCTACTTTAAAATTGCAGTGATTATTGTATGATTTGTGGAAGCAATTCAAATCAAGTCATGCCAGATGTTTATACAGCAACACATTAAGATGTCAGAGAAAAATCTATTGAAAGAGACAGAGCCCACATTGAACATTGAACACACACAATTATGTCTTAGAGATTTGTGCAACTGTTCTATAAATATAGAGGAAGCGATTGGCAAACACGATAAGAAACCGGTAAGAAACCGGAAAATTGTCACTCAGCCTGTGCTCCACTGTCATAACATGCCAGCTTTGATTGTCAGCTTGTCAGCTCTCAAATAATTGGCAGGTGTTGTGCACACAAGGGGGGGGGTCAAGAAAATGTATCCCAATTAATTCAGTCTAATGAAGAGCTCTCAGATAATTTTGCATGTTGTGCTCTGAGGGTGTTCTCTGTTGAAAATAAACACTCACTAAAGATACCACAGTCAGACATACAACTGCTCAATGCTTGAATTGCTGTCATATTGGGCCTCATTCACTAATATGCTTTTTATTAAATGTGTGCTTGAGAAAGGTCCTAAGAAAAAGTTCTTAAACCACAGACTTGACCATTTTGTGATCTTGACTCCATGTAGATTCTGTTCTTACCTGAGAACAATTCCCAAATAAGAAAACATTGCTGAATGTCTTTGTAAAAACTATGTAAGTGGGTTTTAGAAAGGTTTTATTCTTAAGAATAGTTGGTGAATAAGGCATACTTGGCATCTTTTGAAAATGTCATCTGCCCTTTATATAGTGTGAACACTTCATGACTAATTTTACATCACTTTATAAAAATCTTGTTGTATTAACATTCATTAAAAGGCAACTCCACTTAGTTATCCAAATGTCTACATTATTAAATTATTGAGATTGAAAGGGGTTTAATGTAAAATGCTCCTTTCTAAAGAAACTAGGAGTGAGAACTGTTCACAGCAGTGATGATAAGAATTAGACATCTAAAGTGCTTAAAGCATCTAAAAGGTACCTCACCTGCACGATGTTGGCCAAAAGACTTCAAGTTTATTTTATTTATGTTGTATAGTGCTTTTTACAACGTTGTCACAAAGCAGCTTTACAGAAGCTTTTTCAGATTTTTCAGTTTTTGACATAATTTGAAAGTATCTGTTACTCTTTACATTGTTTGTCATTTTTATGATGAACAGCCTAAAAGAAATTACCCAAAATGACATGGGAAAAATTCTGGTTCCATTGACTTACATTGAAAGTGAAGTATGTTTTTCCTTCTCCTGTAAAGTTACTATTTTGGAGATACAAGCAGTGATATACCTCCACTGAGCAAGCCAAAGGCAATGGTGGCAAGGAAAAACTCCCTCAGTTTGGAGGAAGAAACCTTGGGAGGAACCAAGACTCACAAGGGGAGACCCATCCTCCTCTGGTCAAACAGTATTTACAATTTAATAAGCTAAATACCAAATAGAAGCAAAGAGGATCTCTGTTTGAAGACTGGATGGTAAAGCTTTAGAAACTGCACTGGTAGAGGCAGTCTCTGACTGAGGCAGTTTCTGACTGAGTCTTTATGAAAAGTGGGAGTGAGCTGAAACATCCTATCTCAATGCTGATACATCTGGATGGCACAGTGATGTAATTGACGTTGTTGCAGTTGGCACAAATGAACAGGAGAGCGGGATGGTGATGGTGACGCGGAGGCCCTGATGGTCAGTCTTCCAACAGCGTTCAGCAGGATGGGAGGGCAGTTATTATCTCAGGATAATAACAAAATTCTTGTAATAAATATGATTTCCCCAGATTGTGGCTGGTGATTCCGGCAGATCTAACTATAACAGCATAAACTAAAAGGAGAGAACCAGAAGATAACATAGATATGAGAGTACCCTGAGACACTGGGATCCCCCCACTCCACCGTCAACAAACCTGTGCGATCGCATGACCCACATGAAGTGGTAGGTCAACAGCACCAACATCTCAGTTTAACATAAGCCTCTATGTCTATGAACCCCTGGATCTCCTGCCTTTATCGAAAGGGGAAGGCTAATTATCAAAGCAAAACTAAACAAATAGGTTTTCAGTCTAGACTTAAAGGTTCAGAGTCCCGAACATTAACTGGGAGATTATTCCACAATTTGGGGGCTTTGTAAGAAAAAGCTAACCCCCCCCCCCCTTGAAGTCTTCTGAATTTTAAGAACCAGTACTCCAGGTACTCCAGTGAAAGACCATGCAAGGCTTTATATGTCAATATGAGAATTTTATAGTCAATGAAGAATTTGATAGGAAGCCAGTGTAATGCTGATAAAACTGGACTGATGTGATCAAATTTCCTGGTTTTAGTGAGTACTCTAGATGCAGCATTCTGAACTCTTCTTCTTCTTCTTTCAGCTGCTCCCTTTAGGGGTCGCCACAGCGGATCATCTGCCTCCATCTTGCCCTTTCCACTGCCTCCTCTACTTTTACACCAACCATCTCCATGTCCACCTTCACTACATCCATAAACCTTCTCTGAAGTCTACCTCTTCTCCTTCTACCTGGCAGCTCCATCTCCAACATTCTTTGACCAATATATCCACTATTCCTCCTCAACACATGTCCAAACCATCTCAATCTGGCCTCTCTGGCTTTATCTCCAAACTGCTCCACCTTCATTGTCCCTCTGATCTGCTCATTTCTAATCTTGTCCATCCTTGTCACTCCCAACGAAAATCTCAGCATCTTCATCTCCGCCACCTCCAGCTCAGCCTCCGGTCTTTTAGACAGAGCCACAGTCTCCAAACCATACATCATAGCAGGACGCACTACTGTCTTGTAAACATGCAGCATTCTGAACTAATTGAAGTTTATTTAGGTTCCCGTTGGAGCATCCTGACAACAATGCATTACAGTAATCTAGCCTTGAAGTTAAAAAAAGGCATGTACCAAATTTTTCAGCATCATATAGGGATAACGCATTTCTTAACTTTGAATTGTTTTGGAGGTGAAGAAACGCCATCCTTGTAATATTACCTATCTGTTGATTAAATGTTAGATCTCAGTCAATCGTCACACCAAGATTTTTAGCTACTGAACCAGGTATTACAGAGAAGTCAGCATGACTTTACATTATGTATTTAACATAAATGTATTCCAAGCAGCCTTTGGACCAAGAAGGAGAACTTCTGTTTTATCTGGGTTTAAAAGAAGGAAATTCTGCAGCATCCAGTTTCTCATATCTTTTACATAATCTTCTATTTTATTTAATCTGGATTTATCATCTGGTTTGGCTGATATGTACAGCTGTGTATCATCAGCATAGCAGTGGAAACTAATTCCATGTCTATTTATAACTAAGCCTAATATAACCTATATATAGCCTAGTATAACGCGAATAACAGAGGACCTAAAACAGAACCTTGTGGAACTCCATATTTCACTTTTGTATAATTAAATGATACATTATTTAATTGTATGAACTGAAACTGGTCAGTGAGGTAGGATGTGAACAACGCTATTCCTCTAATTCTAACCATGTTTTGTAGTCTGTCTAAGAGAATAGAGTGATCTATAGTGTCAAAAGCTGCACTTAGATCGAGTAGTACCAGCAGAGATATGTGGCCTTGATCAGAGGCAAGAAGAACATTCTTTATTATCATAACTAGAGCTGTCTCTGTGCTGTGGTGGGGCCAAAACCAGATTGGAATTTTTCATATATGTTGTTCTTATGTAGACTGTAGATGTAGACAGCTTTTTCTAAAATCTTAGAAATAAATGATAAGTTGGAAATAGGTCTATAGCTTGACAATTCACTGGGGTCAAGCTTGGGCTTCTTTATCAAAGGTTTAATCACTGCTAGTTTGAATGATTTGGGTACATGACCTAGGCTAAGAGAAGAATTAATTAATTATAGTTAAAATGGGTTTAATTATAGCTGGTAGTACATTAAAGACATTAATGGTGGAGATAAACAAACCATAAAAGACCCCATAAAAACATTCACATTTCAGATTTCAGAAGGTAAGTGAAGGTTCCCTGATCATTCCAGATAGTAAATGAAATGACTAGAGGTCACTACCTGATTTGGACCTCGCATGCGCAGCAAAGGCACATCAGCATGCATTGTCTAAGGCTGTGTCCGAAACTGGAAGCAGATGTCTCAATGCCTTTTTGCCTTGTAAGTCAGTGTCTCAGAAGGCAGCATTGTGATGAATTTACCTGCAACAGACTTGCATTTAAGCAAGCTTTAAAGTCAGCAATACATTATGCTGTTGCTAAAATAGACACTTCACTGCTAGCTTTTAAGAACGCTAGGATACATCTATGCTACCATCAAAAAAATGACCAAACTGAGGAAACTTAAACAGCATTTTACATAAACACTCAATTTGGGCATGACTGGCTGCTTTTGTGCCTCAGAATACTGTATAAGTAGGCAGCATTTATTTTGTTTCAGACACAGCCAATGTCAGGCAGTAGTAGCAGAAATGACACACGTTTGTTCCAAATTGGGTTTCCGGTTCAAATCAGGTAGTGACACTGCATAAAAAAGTGAAAATCATTGTCAGGAAACAGGCACAGGTCAAATCCAGTAAGGGCAGCAAATAAAGACAGACAAATATAACAACAGTCAAAAAATAATCCAAAAGGGGCCAGGCAAAAACAGGTAAGTCAAAATACAGAAGATTCTGTACACAACCCCAATTCCAAAGAAGTTGGGACATTGGGTATATAATATAATATAGTTAAAAACAGAATATGATGATTTGCAAATCCTTTTCAACCTATATTCAATTGAATACACTACAAAGATAAGATATTTAATGTTTAAATGGATAAACTTTATTGTTTTTTGCAAATATTCACTAATTTTGAGTTGGGACAGGGGCAACAAAGGACTGGGAAACACTTGTTTGGAACATTCCACATTTTAACAGGTTAATTGGAAACAGGTGTCATGATTGGCTATAAAGGGAGCATCCCTGAAAGGCTCAGTCGTTCACAAGCAAGGATGGGGTGAGGTTCACCACTTTGTGAACAACTGTTTGAGCAAATAGTCCAACAGTTTAAGAACAACGTTTCATCATCATCATTGTCATCGTTAACCGCTTAATCCAGATAGGGTCGCAGTAGCATTTGGGAGAACAGAGAATCCAAGATGACCCTGTCCCCCGCAACTTCCTTCAGCTCACTCCCAGGGACCCCAAGCCGTTCCCAGGCCAACTTGGAGATGTAATCCTCCAGCAGGTCCTAGGACAACTCTGTAGCCTGCCACCCTGTGAAGAAAGCTCACTCCTGCCGCTTGTATTCGCGATCTCATTCCTTTGGTCCTTACCCACTGCTCATGACCATAGGTGAGGGTCGGGATGTAGACCGACCGGTAAACAGATAGCTTTGCCTTATGGCTCAGCTCCCTCTTCACCACTACAGTCCGGTACAGTGACCGCATTACTGCTGCTGCCTGTCCCAGCCTGCAGCCGATCTCATGATCCCTCTTCCCATTACTCGTGAACAAGACCCCGAGATACTATGGGTCAGATGAGGTCAGATTTGGACCTTGAAACTCCTCCACCTGGGGCAGGTCCTTTCCCCTTACCTGGAGAGGGCATGCCATCCTATTCCAGGCTAAGACCATGGACTCATGGAGGCATCCATGTGATTCAGCCAAAAGAACAACATCATGTGCAAATAGCAGAGGTGCCACCCTCCGGCCTCCACATATAATGCCCTCCTGACCTTGGCTATGCCTTGACACCCTGTCCATGAATATCACGAACAGGAGTGGAGACAGATCACAACCCTGCCGGAGCTCAACGCTAACACTGAAAGGGTCCAACTTAATGCTGAGTACACGAACATAGCTCTCACTCTGGGAGTATAGAGATTGAATGGCCTGGAGTAGTAGCCCCAGGACCCCATACTCCCAGAGGATCTCCCACAAAAGATATCTTGGGGAACCCGGTTGTAAGCCTTCTCCAAATCCACAAAACACATGTAGACTGGGTTGGCAAACTCCGATGCCCCCTCAACTATCCATGAGAGGGTGAAAACCTGGTCCATTGTCCCACGGCTGGGACAGAATCAGCATTGCTCCTCCTCAATCTGAGGTTCAACTATTGGTCGGAGTCTCCTTTCCAGCACCTTGGCATAGACTTTCCCAGGGAGGCTGAGCAGTGTGAAACCCTGTCTGTCAGTCCAAGGGTACTGTTCCTGAGGTCCATGCAATTTTGCAGAGGTGCATCAGCCACGACAGCCCCTTGCTGAATACAGCTTTGGCGCAGCCACCCCGACCACTCCTGAGTCGCCGGACAGTTGTCCAGAACCTCCTTGAAGCCCTGGATTTTGCTTCTGCCACCATTGCAGCTGACAACTTTTTCGCCTGTTGGTACCTCTCTGCTGAAACGGGAGTCCTTCAGGCCATCCTGTCCCTAAAAGCCTCCTTGTTCAGCTTGACAGCCTCCCTCACCCCTGGTGTCCACCAGGGGTTCTTGGGTTACCGCTCTGACAGGCACCCACAAGATTTTGGCCACAGTTATGCCTGGCAGCCTCCACAATGGAGATTTGTAACAGGGTCCATTCAGACTCCATGTCCCCTACCTCCCCCAGGACATGAGAAAAGCTCTCCCGGAGGTGGGAGTTGAAATCATTCCAAAAAGGGGCCTCTGACAGTCGTTCCCAGCACACCCTCACTATTCGCTTGGGCATACCAGGTCTTACCATCAATTTTCCTTGTCATCTGATCCAACTCACCACCAGATGGTGATCAGTTGACAGCTCAGCACCTCTCTTTACCCGAGTATCCAGAACATATGGTCCCAAGTCAGATCAAATGACAACAAAGTTGATCATTGACCTCTGACCCAAGGAGCTCTGGTACCATGTACACTTATGAACATCCTTGTGTTCGAACTTGTTGTTATGGACAATCCATGCCTGGCACAGAAGTCCAATAACAATTCACCATTCGGGTTTAGATCCGGAAGGCTGTTCTTCCCAATCACGCTTCTCCAGATCTCCCAGTCATTGCCAACATGAGCATTGAAGTCCCCCAGTAAGACTATGGAGTCTGTAGGCGGGACCCTTTCCAGAACCCTGCCCACTTGCTCCAAGAAGGCCGAATACTCTGACCTTTTGTTTGGTGCATAAGCAGAGAGGACAGTCAGAGTTTACCTCTCTGCAATTTTAATTTGCATTGAGGCGACCCTCTCATCCACTGGGACAAACTTCAACTGCACGGCTGCCAGCCAGGGACTCATGAGTGGCGGAACTGCATTAAAAACTGACATCATTCTGTAATGGATATTACCACATGGGCTCAGGAACACTTCAGAAAACCATTGTCAGTGAACACAGTTCGTTGCTCCATCTACAAGTTAAAACTGTGCCATGCAAAACAAAAGCCATATATCAACAACATCCAGAAACGCCGCCGGCTTCTGTGGGCATGAGCTCATCTGAGATGGATTGTTGCAAAGTGGAAAAGTGTCCTGTGGTCTGACGAGTCCACATTTCAAATTGTTTTTGGAAATCATGGACGTTGTGTCCTTTGGGCCAAAGAGGAAAAGAACTGTCCGGATTGTTATCAGCATCTCTGATGTTATGGGGGTCATGGCATGGGTAACTTGCACATCTGTGAAGGCACCATTAATGCTGAAAGGTACATGGTACAGGTTTTGGAGCAACATATATTACCATCCAAGCAACGTCTTTTTCAGGGACATCCCTGCTTATTTCAGCAAGACAATGCCAAGCCACATTCTGCTCGTGTTACAACAGTGTGGCTTCGTAGTAAAAGAGTGTGGGTACTAGACTGGCCTGCCTGCAGTCTAGACCTGTCTCCCATTGAAAAAATTGAAGTGCAAAATACAACAATGGAGACCCCAGACTGTTGAGCAACTGAAGTTGTACATCAAGCAAGAATGGGAAAGAATTCCAAATACAAAGCTTCAACAATTAGTGTCCTCAGTTTCCAAACGCTTATTGAGTGTTGTTAAAAGTAAAGGTGATGTAACACAGTGGTAAACATGCCCCTGTCGCAACTTCTTTGTAATGTGTTGCAGGCATCAAATTCAAAATGAATATTTGCAAAAAACAATAAAGTTTATCCGTTTGAACATTAAATATCTTTGTCGTGTATTCAATTGAATATAAGTTGAAAAGGATTTGCAAATCATTGTATTCTGTTTTTATTTATGTTTTAGATAGATAGATAGATAGATAGATAGATAGATAGATAGATAGATAGATAGATAGAGAGATAGATAGATAGATAGATAGATAGATAGATAGATAGATAGATAGATAGATAGATAGATAGATACTTTATTGATCCCGAAGGAAATTTAGGGTTTTAGGACGTTTTACACAACGTCCCAACTTCATTGGAATTGGGGTTATACTAAAACTAATGAGAGGTCAACAGGTGTTACAGATTAGTATTCAGGTGAGAGAGATCTGTGATTGGAGCATGCTAGAGGTTCAGGCGTCATTTGATCTCCTAGAGGATTCTGGGAGTTGGAGTCCATGGAAATCTCTGAGCCAGAGGGATGTGTGATAATATCAAACTACTCTGAATAAATTTCTTTGCTTTTTAACAAGTGAATTACACAGAACTTTTTGAAACAAATGTGAATTCCCTTTAAATGTAAAAACCTTTGTATTTTGCAGATGTAATGTGTACATTTCCAGTTAGTTTAGGCCATTAAACATAATTTATTCAATTTTAGGGTATACGTCTGAGGAGAGTAAATACAAGATAAACAATTTGCATTAGAAAAGACAAAGTCAAAGGAAAATTAGTGAAGATGAAGCATGAATCTCCACAACTGGAGAGATATAAAAATGTTTTAAAAGGCCTTTAAAAATGTCCCTTTCACATAAACAGAAGTTAAATCTTCTTGGAGAGATAGGAGAAAATCAACCTCCATTCTTGCTTCAGATCCAATAAAAAAACAAAGGATGTGTAGCTGTAAATGAGTTGAAACACTAAATGCTGAAGAAATGTGATATAATTATATAATTTATAAATTTTTATTTGTATATGTAATTTTTTGTTGTGCATGACATTAAACGAGTTTATAAAGGTAGATAGCAGGATAAAAGCCTCCTCTCAGTCTTGCTATTGCCACCACTGAGAAACAGAACAGAGCTCTTTTAGTTCTTCAGTTATTAAATATTCAGGTAACATCTGTCAGAATATA
This sequence comes from Pygocentrus nattereri, assembly GCF_015220715.1. Taxonomy (NCBI): domain Eukaryota; kingdom Metazoa; phylum Chordata; class Actinopteri; order Characiformes; family Serrasalmidae; genus Pygocentrus; species Pygocentrus nattereri. The sequence continues at coordinate 19,860,627 of NC_051223.1, forward strand.
TTAAACACCTGTCCCAGTGTTCAGGTCAGATGCTATAATATATTTTCACAAACTTGATCTTGCAGTGGGCTTTTGTTGGATGGACATGTACACTAAATACACACATCATATCCATGTGTTTGGATCCAAGTAACTTGTTGGATCAGTTCAGTTTGGTGTGTTTGGAGCGAGCTAAGCCTTTTGCATTCAGGAACATTAAATACTATATGCAGAAACACCTAACACACTTCTGTTTATACTAATCTTCCTCTTATTTACTTTGGTTAAGCTTTATTCTCAGTGAATTAACATTGGTAGGAGCACTGAGGATAAGAAGGCAGAGAGAAGAAAAGCTAAATGCATTTCTTATATCACGAAGTGCACTCTGATACAGTAAAACCACGTAGGATAGAACTACTTTTCATTAGAACATTTGTTTGCAGTGTTGGGCCGAAGATATGGGTTCATTTGTAACGAGAGGTGAAGCAAGAATATGCATGACACACCACATTTGCATGCATCTATTTTATAAACAGCCCCAGATAAACATTTAACACACTTAGCCTGAAATGCATAAATAATGCTCTTGAAAAAAGAGATTGTCCGTGTTGATTTAAGCTTTGTGCTGTCACATTAGAAAGCATGTTCATGGAAGTACACTACATTATAGATGATGCCTCAACTGATGTGAGGATATTAACGGTGGACAATTTTAAATGTTAATCAAGCTTGCCAAGCCAGTTTCCAGGAGATTACTGAACTAATAGGAAATGTCTGATGTAACAGTTCACTGTGTGTGTGGTCAGAGTGGCTTCAAATCTGGGTCAGAGGCTTTGCTGCCATGCAAATGATCCCAGGAGTATGTGAGGAATCAAATTGCTCATGATTCACTATCAGAGCATCTCCATAAACATTCTAGACCTGAAAGTGATCTATTGCACACATGAGCTATGGCCAAAGTATCCATGATTCTAACCATAGATGGACGTGTTTTTAATAAGGTATTCAGTGGCAAGAGGAATCAAAGAAGACTCAAACTGAAATATATGTCATATTTCAGTAATATGATGCCTATAGTCTGAAAGATACCCAAGCTTGGACTATAAAAAGAATTTTTTAAATCATATAAGATGTCTTTAGGCTACATTTATTTTATTTATATGCAGCAGATGCCAAATGTTAAGCCTAGCATTCTCCAGTGCCAGGAGAGTAATCCAACAGCAGTTGAAGAGCTCTGCAGTTAACACTCTCAGAGAAAGCGACAGCCAAAGATCACTTGCTCAGTATGACAGAGCAAGCGATAGCCAAAAACCAGTCACTCAGTATGATGTAACCATTATACTGGAGCAGAGTGTAGCTCAATAGAGTCATTGTAACCGAGTAGCTGCTCATCTTCACAGTGGACTTTGCACTGCACGTGTATATATATATACATATATATATATATATATATATATATATATATATATATATATATATATATGTGTGTGTGTGTGTGTGTGTGTGTGTGTGTGTGTGTGTGTGTGTGTTGTGCAAAGTCTACTGTAAAGATGAGCAGCAACTCGGTTGCAATTACTCTATTGAGCTACACTCATTATCACAGCAAATTAGCATATAAGCATACATTAGAGTTTACCTTGGCATTACGTTGCTAGTTTTTACAAAAAACAATCCTGAATCTTTTGAGCTTTTCATCATTCCAGCCTGTCTGGGCCATTTTTCTTAGCAGACTAACTACTCAGTTGATGACATTAACTAAATGAGAAAAATGCAGGCTACTGAAATTGAAGTAGACATCAAAACGATAGTCTTACAAACAGATATTTTCCATTTTGCCAGAGCAAATCCAAGAAGGGAGGCCACATGAACATGAAAAGATGCTGCAGTTCAGGAGGGTTCAGGCCAGATTAACATCAGGTGCACTGCACATGTAATTGGTTAATCATAGTAGCATATCATGCAAACACAGCATGAAAAAAACATATTAAAACCACCTGTAAAATCACAACCATCTCCCCTTTTCTCCCCTTTGGATTAATGTGATCGTTTAAGATGTCTGTTATTGATATGTTTATTCCCTTCGTACATGAGATTTACTTACTGCAGAAGTTCTTCATGTTGAACAAACAAGTTACGATCAGGGCAAAGCACATGCACCTGCAGAAGAGGTGGTTGTGCAGAATTTCTCATAGGTTATGCTGTGGAGTTTTTTGTAAATCCAGTGCTGGAGTGGGTAATCAGGAAAATTCCTGAATTTCTGTTCCACTTTAAATGATGCAGCACTTCAGATTCAGACACCTGTACAGGTGCTAGCTTGGAACTCCATTACTGATGTAGCAGTTTTCATACATGATTTATGTGATGACATAACATACCAAAACATACAAGGCGGCACCAAGTAAACAAGAACAAAAAATGTACACAAGGAAGGTGGTGGGGGGGGGGGGCTGGTCTGCTTCATGTAACTCCCAGTCACAAAACAAATCCCACTCCAGCCCTGGCTACAGTGGACACCCCAAGAGTCAGGGTTGCCAGGTTTATGGTTTTCCCATCAAATTGGGCCAGTTTGAAAATGCATTCATGGAGAAAATTATAAAGTTTAAGCTTCAGGTTCATGGCCAGAGTGGGACTGGTTTCAGACCAGGAGCTACATGATGCAGACCAGCTCACCCCCAACCTCTACACACACGCAAAGTGTAGGCCAACTCACAAAGTGTATTGCCTCAGCATGAAACACATTTATGGTCCATTTTTGCCTATGCCAGTTTTTGAAGTAAAAGACCATCGTAAGTACCAAAGTTACAAAAAAACAAAATTTCTTTGGCTTTGGACAGGTAGAAAACAACATATTTAAGGGACAGATACTCTTTTAAATGTCCCCAGTTACAAGGCTAATGTAACAGTGCAGCAGTTGCACACTACCACCATCATTTATAAAACCATTTAAATTATCTATCTATCTATCTATCTATCTATCTATCTATCTATCTATCTATCTATCTATCTATCTATCTATCTATCTATCTATCTATCTATCTATCTATCTATCTATCTATCTATCTTATTCCCCACTCTAACATTGGCTCTATAGACCGACCATAGAGAATGCTAAAAATACAGCAAGACCTGTGGACCCTTTAACAAGAAAGGCAGGTATGATCATCAGTGTTACTCACTGAGAGATGTTTGGTGTTAATAAAACTGCAAATAAGAGCTTATAATGTTATAAATAATTAATTTTACCTTAATATTTGTAAAAGTAAAAGATAAAAATAATATAGAAAGACAGTACTACCAGTTGCATCTCCAGAATGAGGAGTGCAGCAGTGTTGCAAAAGCTATGGTGATGGTAAGTTAACATCTTGCTGGATTTTCTAAAAGTTGTTAGTAATTGTTGTGGAGAGCTGTGTTAGCTGTGAAGAGTTTTGTAAAAATGCTTAACATGATTAAAGAATATACATCAACTACTGCTTACATTAAGAATATAGTCACCATATAGAATATAGTTTTGATCTTCACTGTGTGTCTTGTCTATTGCATAGGTATGTGCTATAAGCACACAGACAATTTAAAATCCCTTATCCTCATACTGTTTTTAGGAATTGAGAAAGAACCTTGAAAGATCTTATTTATACATTGGCCTTTGCACTAGTCCTAAAAACCTGTCAGGGTCTATAACATGATTGCAGTTCAACTGTGGCAAACTCTATTGATGGGGCATTTAGGCTTTAGGAAGGCATACAACTGCCTACATAAGGTCCCACAGCTCACAGTGAATGTCAGAGCCAAAAAAGCACTATTAGGTCTAAGGAACTTTCTGTAGACCTTGTAGATAAAACGGTGCTAAGAGACAAATTTGGCTTAAGGTGAAAAGAAAATTGCTAAAACAATGAAAGACCTCAGTTTCCATCAGTGTGATGAAAAGAACTTTGGAACTGCTTGAGCATGGAGTGTCCTGGAGGGCCTGTCCCTGTTCAAACACAGAGTTTTATTGGATGCATTTGAGCAGAGAAATCACAGAACTTTTCCGGACTCTAACAGACTAGAATTGGACACCCCTGACCTAGAGCTGGCTGTGTGCTCAATTTCAGGAACCAGATGAGTATGGCATTACACATAACCAGGAACTAAAGAGCTCTGGAGATTCACTGCAGACAAGAGAGAAGGACAAGCGTCTCTCCATTTGATGGATAGGTAACATTTTATACTAAAGGTCTATGAACTGATGGTAATTAAGGTATTTGGTATGGAATAATTAATCAGAGAATAATAAATCACTAAGCAGGAACAAATGAATGAATCATATATTATCAACCACAATAAATTATTCAGCATGAACTAATTTACGTACCAAAATATGAAGACATATGCAAGAAACTTTCTTCAGGGTTTGAATATGTCAGGAATTTGTGTGTTAAATAATCATGTTGTTTTCACCTTAGGCACCTTCTGGAATATTCTGTTCTCTCAACCCAGTCATCTGCGTTTTGTCTGTAGCTTCATCCTGTCATCATCTTATCCATCTGTGTCTTCTTAGTCTTGCTATGTAAGTAGCTCTTTTGTCTTTATTGATCTTGAGTTTGTCATTATTTATTACTTTTGTTTTCCTGTGTTCTCCTCATCTGTTTCTACATACCTAGTGTTTATTTAATAAAATCAAAAACTTACACTTGCATACTTTGGCCATCAGTCCTCATTTGAGACAGTTGTTTTGTTTCATCCTTCGTATTAAACATAAATCTTTTAACTCATTCCCATGCAGAGGGAATATTTATCCTGTACTTCTCCAATAGACACTGGTTAATCACTGATATAGATCTGACAATTCAGTGCCTTTTTCCTTTCCCAAAAATTCCTCATTCAGCGGTTCTCAGTCTCAGACAGGGCACATCTATAAACTGCATCTACCACAAACAACTCAAATTTATGTTGGTCTTTGCTGTTTTTTCAGCAGGGATGATTATACTGCTGATCTTTATTTGTTTCCTATGTATTGTTGTTACTGGACTATAACTAGTAGAAAATCGAACACAACTTTATTTTCTTCTGTTATTGTTATGGGCAGTCATGGGATGGAGGTAAGGGAACTAGCCCTGTGACCGTAAGGTTGCCGGTTCGATCCCCAGAGCCAACAGTATATGACTGAGGTGTCCATGAGCAAGACACCTAACCCCCAACTGCTCCCTGGGCACTGTAGATAGGGCTGCCCACCTCTCCAGGCAAGTGTGCTCACTGCCCTCTAGTGTGTATGTGATGTTTAATTTCACAGATGGGTTAAATGTGGAGGTCAAATTTCCCCATTGTGGGACTAATAAGGGTCGCTTAAACTTTATCACCTGTATAGCTCATCATACTGCATTATGGGACTGTTCTGCAGCACATGCTACAGATACTCACCTACACTGCGGGAGCCTAAAGAGATTCCTGTGTTATTATGGATTTTAAAGCTGGTCACACAGGAGGTTTATATCATTTAACTTAGAGACATGCTTCACTCAGCCACTGGCATATATAACTACAGAGGATTCATGTGATCTTCTTTTTTCATCAGTTATTGGCATATTTCATGCAACTGCTGGTGTATTTCTTTGCAGGTAGCTTTTTAGCAAACTCTGCTTGCTGACACGTCTGCTGTTATCGGTTTCCCCCTCTCCCTGACAGAGGTTGCCATCGCAGATAAAAGCTCCCAGTCTGATAATAATTTAGTTCACCTCATATCTATTAGATGGAAAACAGAAACTTTTCAAAAGGTGGATTGTTAGGTTTCTGAATCCGTCGTCACAGTATTAACACATAGCTTGAGTTGAATTTGGCTTATTCACCAGATTCTTATTCATTCCTTATTTATTTGTGTTCCACCATAAATGGTACAGCAAATACATTCTGGTGCCTTTGAGGCCTTTTAGTCAGCTTAGTTAAAATTAGTATGCTGATTCTAAATGTAATAAACTAATGTTGAAAGTGTTATTCCATTAAAAATCTATATGATTAGATCTACAAAACAAGCCTCAGTTTGATGTTTATCAGTAGTCTCACTGCACTGCTTCCTATGTGCTGTTAACTACAGCTGTGTCCAAATAGTTGAATAAAACTTCCATTTCTATATGCTTTCTTTGGTTTTTGCTATGATTTTCAGTCTGGTAGTCATGTACATCCACATGCTTCAGCTGTGTAAACATATTTAGTGAGTCCATGGGCTGCAGATCAGGTAAAATCAAGGAAAGCTAAAAAGAAAGGAAAATTCATTCAACCGCTCAAAACCAGTCTAGGCTGACTAACCCTGCCACAATAGCATGTCATGATAATACATTTCCAAGCACTAGATCATTTGCAAACTTTACGTCTGTGATGCAAAGAGCATATAGAGCACTCTGAATCTAGTACTTGTGTGTACTATTTTACCAGCTTACCAGCTTTTATAAATTGCTTTTAATTGGCTTGTCTGGAATGGTTTCATGAATATATTTACTCAAGAATCTATGGCTGCATTTAGTTGCACCTGTTCTCTTCCTCCTTCCCTACTCCTTTCTCTCCTACCTCAGAAAGATTGTGGAGGAGTTAAGAGAGGAAAGAAGCAGATGGAACTGAGAGAATGAGCAGAGTGAGGGAATCAGGACAGCTGGTCCTCTTCAACATCATCAAATCTAAGCTGAATACGATGTTCTCTTGAAAGCGCACCTCTTGTCTTGTTGGTAGCCAATCACACAGGGCCACTCTACCTAAATATTTTTTGAGTTTATTTTCAATCAAATACAAAATACACTAAGTACAGAGATTGTATAAATGAATAGAAGGAAGACGCCGAATGAAAAGCATAGTTGGTTTCCTCCTTGTGGTCTGTCCTGTCTGGGCATGCCTGCAGCATCACTCTAACATCTGAAAAAGACTTCCTGGATAGCACATACACCCATGTATCCTCCTTTGGAAGCTGCTTTGGTGAGTGTTTGGAGTTTATGGAGTTCATTATGTGCCAAAATTTCCAAATACAATAATAAAATCCTTGAGCAAAATATTAACTATCAAAATATGTTAAAATCATATTTTAACTCCTTTCTCCAGAATATTACTACTCAATTTCTCTTTTCTCCACTTTCAAATTGTTGGTGTATAATGTACAATAATAATGTAATGATCTACATGTAGAGAATGGACTCTTTTATTCTGTGTAGTTTTGTTGATATTCAATAATAAAAAAGTTTCTAATTATCTCAAGATGGAGGGATTGTAAGATGGACAATTTCCAAGTCCATCTTACCTCAAGACCAAGAACACTGTAGAGTATAGTCTCCTTTACTGTCAGTGCTCCACTTTCTTGGCCATTCTGACAGATACAATGCAAATGCCAGATCTAGAATGAACCCTTGAGCTTTTGTTATTACCCCTGTGCATAAACTAATAATGCAACAACACACAGCTGGCAAGGAAAATATTAGCCAGCTGTTCAATAACTCTGTAAAAAAAAAGAGGAAACATTTCAGTGGAAATACACCTGAAATGGACATCCTTATCCTCAAATTAAAAAAGCTAGCACATTGTCGTTCTTCATTTCAGATCCAATATGCTGGAGCACAAAGCAAAAAATCCCACTGTCTAAAAACGTTCAGACTGCACTGTATGTAGGCAATATCAAATCACAAAACAGGTCTCTGCTCATTTCAAAGTAAAGGGTTTAAAGAACATAAAGCCTTCCTTGTATCCTTCTATTTCTTTCTATCACATTTGTGGAAGTCTTGAAACATCACTGTCTCTTGAAGCGTTAAATAGTTTCCATTCAGCCCTGTTCTCTCCTGAATCGGAATTTGATGGCCATGCTCTGTCTTACAGGTCCCACCACAGCCAATTGAACTTTATGACCTCAGGGTTGCCCTGCTATTACCAGCATCCCCCTTCTGCCTCAGCTAATCAGACCAGAACTCAGAACACCTCTCAGAGTTATGGGCTGTTTCACTGATCACATCAGATTACCCATCGACACAAGAGTGACTGTAAAAGCTTTGTGCTACTTATGTAAATCAGTAAGAGCTTTAATTAACAGTGTAGGATGTCAGTAATTTGGCAGAATATGCAGCCTTGTCACAACAAACATGAATATGAATTTGCATTATGTAAGCATAGTTAAGAGTAAAAGAAAAGAAAAGAGTGCCATTAGATTTTTATCATAAGTAAGGTGGAATTTATTCACCTGCACAGCATAGAAAGGGACTTTTGAGTAACATTTTACTTAAGGATTAACTTATGTTTAGAATTGTGTGTTTATTTATCCTTTGATATACACATAGCCAATTTACCAGTGTTTAATTCAACACAGGGGTGTCCAATCCAAACAACATAATGTGTACTATTCACAGCATTTCTCATTTCTGAGAGGGCTGGCAACAAATAAACATTTTTATAATGTAGTGAACTGAGGGGGCGAGATATAAGAGTGAACACGTGTCTAAAATTGGCTGCTGATATAAGAGACACCTATGGGGGCCTTAGGTGTGCTTTTTGCTTGGTCGGCAGGTGCTTTTGGGACAGCACGTGTTGCTGAGTGAGACGCCAGTTTGGAACTGGGACTCTGTAACTGAACACAAGTGCTTGCTCCTTTCTCTCCCGCTCTGCTCTCCCCTGGTGTTGGATTGAATTCTGATCATTGTGTTCCTTTTACTTTATGATTATTGCTCAGCTCTTCTAGCCATACTTTTAATTTGTGTGTTAGCTTTATACAGGCTGTTTAAACTGTTAGCTTTTTAACCCTTAGCAGTCATTTATTCAATTTGATGTTTTTGGATTGCAGTTCTCCGCTGGTGGTGCAGTGTTTAATTTATACAGGACATGTGGGGGTTTGTACTGAAGTGGGATCATGACACTGTGTGTAGCTTTAAGTGGGTTCTCCCTCTTTTTGTGAATGAATGAATTATGCTTGGTGCTGGTTAGCTTGATGGAATCGGTTTTATAGTTACATTTGATACAGTAGTCTATATTTTAATATAGTAAAATCTATTTTATATTTGTACGAATAAAGTGATTGAATGCCAGATTCTGTCCTCAGACTCTGTCTCCTTCTGACCGGACCTCCTCGGTTAAACAAAGGTGGTGGCAGTGACCTCTTTTACATTTATTATTAAATGAATTAATTACTCCACCTTGCTCAGCTGTGGGGTTTCGCCACACTGGTGGCAGTAGTGGGATATTTTGTACAGTAAAGTAAATAATCTGGTTGTTGGGAAAGGAGGCAAATATGTCTGAGGAGGAATCTGTGACTGTTCAGGTTGATAAGCCTGCTGTAGAAATGTCTATGCAATGACCAATTTTTATTCCTGAAGTTTTTACTGGATAAGGGCGTGAGTGAACTGACTGGCTAGAACAGTTTGAGGCAGCAGCAGAAATAAATGGTTGGGGGGAATTGGAGAAGTTAAAGTTTATGACTTTGCTTTTATCATGTTGGGCATGTGAAATTTATTGTGGTCTTCCTGTAGAAGCTTGTGTTACTTTTCAAGGATTAAAGGCAGCAGTGGGGAGGTATTTGACTAGTTCAGGAAGCTAAGAGTGGAATAGGATTGACTTTTCCAATAGACATAATAAAGAGTCTGTGCATGACTTTGGCAATGCAGTTCGCAGGTTAGCTGAACAAGTTTACTCCAATTTAGATGTAGCCACACGGGATATTTTAGCCTTAGATCATTTTATTATACATGTGGGTGATGGGGACCTTCGTATTCAGCTGCATAGTGCAAAGCCAGCTAATTTGAAAGAAGCAATTAATTTGGCAGCAGAGTTGGAGCTTATTAAAGATTTTGAAATGCAGTGTGACTCTCGGGTGCGAGGAGTGCAGTTAGATAAGGGGTCAGTGACTAGAAAGTCTCAGGAGCATGACATGCTGGCGGTAATTCAGTCCTTAAGGAAGGAAGTACAAGAGTTAAAAGAGGTTATTGGCCAGCCCTGTACTACTGTAGGTGGCTCAGTTGGACAGAATAATGCTGTGAGGGGATCTAGCTATACTGAACTGAGATGTAGGGGCGATGAGGTGTATCAAATCAAATCAAATCAAATTTATTTGTATAGCGCTTTTTACAACGGATGTTGTCACAAAGCAGCTTTACAGAATTTCGGAAAAGACAAAGTTTCAGCAGGACTGTAAGAATGTACAACCACCCCCCCAACGACCCCCCCCCCCCCCCGGTGGGGAAGCCAGGGGCAACAGTAGCAAGGAAAAACCTTGGGAGGAACCAGGCTCACCAGGGGGGACCCATCCTCCTCTGGCCAAACTACCTATTATTACTATTAGGAATAGCTAGGAGTCTATGAGAACATCAGTGTAGGGTGGGCAGCTAATCCAAGGCAGGTGGTGGCAGCTGGGGCATGGGCAGCTGGTCTGAAGTGGGTAGCAGAAGGGTTCGGCAGTCGGTTGTCCTTCAGTGTCCAGCCGGACATATGGGTGATTGTATACTCAGAAAGAAAGCAGGGAGAGGGAATTAGTTTTATTTTATCCGTTTGTACATAAACAGGGAATGTAAACATTTCCAGAGTGTGGCTAACGACTCCGGCAGATCTGACTATGACAGCTTAACTAAAAGGAGAGAACCAGAGAGACACACAGACACAGCAGCACTCTGAAACAGTTTGGCATCCCTCCGCTCCACCGTCCACAAACTTGAGTGACCGCGTGTGAGCAGCGGGACGACAGCACCAGCGTCTCAGTTTACTATAATTCCCTGTGTCCATGGACCCCTGGATCTGCTGCCTTTATCTAAGGGGGAACATTAGCTACCAAAAGCTACACTGAACAAGTGAGTTTTCAGCCTAGTCTTAAAGATTGAGACTGTGTCTGAGTACCGAACAGTTTCTGGAAGATCATTCCAGAGTTTGGGGGCTTTATAAGAAAAAGCTCTTCCCCCAGCTGAAACCTTCTGAATTCTGGGGACTATTAATAAGCCAGCAGTCTGTGATCTGAGTGGTCATGATGGTTCATAATGAGAACCAAGGTCTTGTAAGTACTTGGGAGCAAGACCATGTAGGGCTTTATAAGTCAATAAAAGGATTTTATAATCAATACGGAATTTAATAGGCAGCCAATGAAGTGATGATAGCACTGGACTAATATGATCAAATTTTCTAGTTTTAGTGAGGACCCTGGCTGCGGCGTTTTGGGCTAGTTGGAGTTTGTTTAAATTCCTGCTCATGCATCCTGACAGTAGCGCGTTACAGTAGTCTAGCCTAGAATTTACTTCTTGCTAATTTTGGACCTAGAAGGAGATCCTCTGTTTTGTTACTGTTTAATAGGAGGACGTTACGTGACATCCAGCCTTTCACGTCTTTTACAGTCCTCTATTTTCTTTAACCTGTATTTGTCATCAGGCTTGGCTGATATGTACAGTTGAGTATCGTCTGCATAACAATGAAAGTTTACGCCATGGTTACTTATAACCTAACGGTAACATGTATAGTGTAAATAATAAAGGTCCTAATATAGACCCCTGCGGAATTCCAAATCTCACTTTTGAATAATTGGAAGATAAATTGTTTACCCTAACAAACTGATAATGTTCTGGTAGGTAAGATCTGAACCATGATAGGGCTGTCCCTGTGACTCCAACCATGTTTTCTAACCTTTCTAGGAGAATATTGTGGTCTACTGTATCGAAAGCCGCGCTAAGGTCAAGTAGCACTAAGAGAGATATGTAGCCTTGATCAGAGGCAAAAAGAAGATCATTAGTTATCTTAACTAGAGCCGTCTCAGTGCTGTGGTGTGGCCTGAATCCAGATTGAAATTTTTGAATTTTTTAAATTATGGTTATTGTGTAGATATGAACTAAGTTGTTGGGCCACAGCTTTTTCTAAGATCTTTAATATAAACGGTAAGTTAGAAAGGGGCCTGTAATTAGACAAAACGGCGACATCAAGATTTGGTTTCTTAATCAGGGGTTTGATAACTGCTAGTTTAAAAGCTTTGGGTACACGGCCCAGACTAAGGGACGACTTTACAATAGCTGAAATAGGGTTTATAATAACTGGCAGTACTTCTTCAGTAATTTTGATGGAATTGCATCGAGTATGCAGGTTGTGCAATTTGCAGAAGAGATAATCTTCTCTAGCTCTAGCTGTGGGAGTGGGTAAAAAGTTTCCAGGCTCTTTTCTACAGCTGTGTTTTGTTCTATATCAGCCAAGTCAGATGACAGCCAAGCTGGATTTGAATTTGATACTATGGGTTGAATCCAGATGAGGTTAGAAGGCCCCAGCCTAGGGTAAGAGAAAGCCATGAGGCCAGGATGCCAAAGCATCCTGTTTTGGAAGTGTGGGTGTGATCGACGTATTAGGCGGAATTGCCCATATTTGTCAGGAAACTAGGACGTGTGGCCGATAGGGGTCAGTTGTCTACCTGTGATATTTTTAGTTCACGACCCAAGGCAGTAGTGTCATTTGGCCAGTCTGGTAGTGGTATTTTATTTAGAAGGAGAAATAAATGTCAAGAAAATGCCACTTTTGCTAGATACTGGGGCCCAGGTTAGTTTAATGGATTTTAAACTGGCAGCAGTATGGGGCAACAGTGGGGGAATTATGAACGTGTTCCACTAAAGTTTCTGCAGTCAATGGAGAATAGTTAAAAGTAGTAGGTCAGTGGCTAGGGGTCTGTAGCTTTGGAGATTTGGTGGTAAACATTAATTTTTTAGTTGTTCAAGGTCTTAGCCAGGCAGCCCTCCTCGGTATGGATTTTATGAGACGGTATTAGATGGAATTGGATTTGCCACAAAACAAGTGTAAGTTAATGGGCAAATGTTTCCTTTTGATATGCTCCTCCACAGATGAGCTTGTGAGACTAGTAGTAATTCAGGACTATATCAGCCTACTACCCCGAACAGAGTGGAGTTGGGAAAAGTAGAAGGGCTGCTGGAGACTGAAATCGAGGGGTTGGTCTCTTACCTTGTCTGAAAACTGTAATGTTTTGGTAGCTTGTGTTTTTGCCATGGTGAGAGATGGTGTCACTCCCTTGAGGCTTGTTAACCTTGGTGTTGTACCTCAGGTCCTGCATAAGGGAAATAAAGTGGGTGATCTCAGTGTGAGGGCAACAATTGTAATACCACTTCTCCAGGTGTAGTTGCTAAGCAACAGGAGCAGGTGTCAGAATTACTAGAACGGTTTTGGTTTGTATGATGCCTTACTTAGGCAGCTTAGGGCTGTAGAAGAGCTTCATCACAAAAATCTGGCAGTTTTTAGTAAGGGTGACCATGATTTGTGTAAAACTACACTGTGTGCATAATTATTAGGCAAGTGAGTATTTTGACCATATTATCATTTTTATGCATATTTTCTAACTCCAAGCTGGATAAACTTGAATGCTTAAGGGATTTAAGCATAGCAGGTGATGTGTTTCTGTGTAATGAGGGAGTGTGTGGCCTAAGGAGGTCGACACCCTATATCAAGGTGTGCATAATTATTAGGCAGCTTTTTTCTTTAGGCAAAATGGGCCAAAAAAGAGATTAAACTGACTCTGAAAAGTCAAAAATGACCAAAAGTCTCTCAGAGTGATGCAGAACTCTTGAAATTGCTAAGATATTGGGGCGTGATCACAGAACCATTAAACGTTTTGTTGCAAATAGTCAACAGGGTCGCAAGAAACGTGCTGAGAAAAAAAGATGCAAAATAACTGCCAAGGATTTGAGAAGAATCAAGTGTGAAGCTACCAGGAACCCATTATCTTCCAGTTCTGTCATATTCCAGAACTGCAACCTAGCTGAAGTATCAAGAAGTACAAGAGGTTCAGCGCTCAGAGACATGGCCAAGGTAAGGAAGGCTGAAACCCGACCACCACTGAACAAGACACATAAGCTGAAGTGTCTAGACTGCTCCAAGAAGAATCTGAAGACAGATTTTTCAAAGGTTTTATGGACTGATTAAACGAGAGTGACTCTTGACGGACCAGATGGATGGGCCCGTGGCTGGATCAGTAACGGGACAGAGCTCCACTTCGAGTCAGATGCCAGCCAGGTGGAGGTGGGGTACTGGTATGGGCTGGTATTATTAAAGATGAGCTGGTTGGACCTTTTCAGGTTGAAGATGGGCTCAAAATCAACTCCCAAGCCTACTGTCAGTTTTTAGGAGACACTTTCTTTAAGCAGTGGTACAGGAAGAACCTGCATCTTTCAAAAAGACAATGATTTTTATGCAGGACAATGCTCCATCACATGCATCCAAGTACTCCTCTGCATGGCTCGCCAGTAAAGGTGTTAAAGATGAAAAACTTATGACATGGCCCCCTTCTTCACCCGACCTGAACCCAACTGAGAACTTGTGGGCAACTCTTAAACAGGAGATTTACAGTGAAGGAAAACAGTACACCTCTCTGAACAGCGTCTGGGAGGCTGTGGTTGCTGCTGCACAAAAAGTTGATCGTCAACAGATCAAGAAACTGTAATAATTCTGCACCATTATTGTTGCCCAATAAATGTGCACATATAGATATTTTCCTAAGAAAGCCAAAACTTCACTTTATTTTTCTTAAACATTCATGTTTGAGGTTTATTAATATTTTGGATTAACCGAGAGCACTGTAGTTGGTCATTAATAAAAATAATCCTCAAAAATAAGACTTGCCTAATAATTGTGCACACAGTGTACTGTGCTTCACCACCAGATCAATGCTGGCCTGGCTCCACCCATCACGATGTGCCCTCAGCGTGTTCCAGTCCATCTTCAGGGTGAAGTTGCTGTGCACCTGCAGGACATGGAAAGGAACAACATTATTTGAAGGTCTCAAAGCCCATGGGCAGCCCCTGTTGTACTGGTTCAGAACAAAGATGGTGGGTTGAGGTTCTCGGTCAACTATAGATGATTAAATGACACTCTGGACTTGGCTAGAGGGTACTGGCAAGAACCAGTTGACCCACAGCATAGAGAAAAGACCGCTTTTGTTACACGCCAAGGTTTATTCCATTTTAATGTTATTCCATATGGACGATGTAACTCACCAAGTACTTTTCAAAGACTGATGGAACTGGTCTTGGCAGACTTGACCAGAGTGGGTCATGTGCTTGGTCTATTTGGACGATATTATAGTGTATGGAAGAACCTTTGATGAACACCTGAACTGGCTAGATGAAGTGTTGCAGAAGCTGGGTCAGGCTAACTTGAAAGTGAAACCTGCTAAGTGTCATCTGTTTGCAGATCAAGTCCAGTATCTGGGGCATCATTGTGTTCCTGGGTTCGCAGAATTACCATGCCCGCTGCATAAGTTGACGGAGAAAGGGGTGCCATTCAAGTGGACTCAGGAGTGCCAGACTACTTTCCAGACATTAAAGAACAAGCTGGTGAATGCTCCCATTCTCACCTTTCCTGATCCTGGGCAGACATTTATTTTGGACACTGATGCTAGTGATGTGGCGATAGGAGCCATCTTGTCCCAGAAAGTAGACGGATTTGAAAAAGTGGTGGCTTATGCAAGCAGAGCCCTGTCGAGATAAGAGAAGATCTATGCAATGACAAACAAAGAACTGCTAGCAGTGGTTCATTTCACCTCTTATTTTAGACATTATCTGCTGGGAAGGAGATTTTTGCTCTGGACTGACCATAGCTCATTAAGATGGTTGCATAATTTTAGTGAACCTGAAGGTCAGCTGGCATGCTGGTTAGGACAGTTGGCTCAGTTTGACTATGAAATTGAACATCATCCAGGGAAGAAGCATGCCAATGCTGATTTGTTGTCATGACGACCTGTAAGGCCTGCCCCACTAAGCTGCAGTGAGGCGATAAGCCCTACGGTTGAGCATGAACAAGGAGATTTGCCAGTTCAAAGGAGTGTGAATATGTCCAGGTCTGTCTCTTCTGTTGTGTCTGCAGAAGCATCTCCAAGGATAATGGTGCAACCCAACCGCCCTTCCATAGAAGCTGCTCTCGGACAGAATGGCATTTTGACATGCGAGCCTGTGAACCAACTTACTGTAACTAACTTAATGTTGTGTGTCATGTACAAGAGGAGCAAGTGTCATCCCTGGAAGACTGGGACTTAGACAAGGCTCAGAAAGATGATGTTGACATACAGAAGCTCAAGCCCATGAAAGTAAATGGGCAAAAAGGAGAATGTGATGGTTCAGGGACTCCAACTCTGAGACGGCTGCTGGAGTTATGGGACCAGTTGGAAGTGGAGCAGGGTCTGTTTGTGCTGTCTGGAGGATGGCTGAGTCATATAACTGGTAAGCAGGTAGTTTTGCCAAAATCATGGGTCCCAAAGGTTTTGCATAACCGTCATAACACACTGACAGGTGGACATCTAGGGGTTGCCAAACTTGGGGATAAAGTGCAAAGATGATTCTTCTGGCCTGGCTGGAGTAAGGATGTCAAAGAGTGGTGTCAAAGATTTAGATATTTTGGCCCCCTGCCAGTTACTGCTGCTGGTAATAAATACATCTTGGTTATCGCTGATTATTAATGGACTGAGAGCTTTGCACTACCAAATCAAGAAGCAGTTACAGTAGCAAGAGCTTTAGTTGACTTTCTTCTTAGGTGGGGGATGCCTCACTTTACCCATACTGACCAAGGCTGAACATTTGAATCATCCTTGTTTAAGGAGCTGTGTTGGCTATTGGAAATTGATAAGACCCTCACTTCACCCTATAGTCCACAGTCTGATGGGTTAGCTGAAAGACTGAACCGCACTGTAATTAGTATGCTGGCGTCCTTTGTAGAGGCTAACCAGAATGGTTGGGACACATTAATTCCTTTTGTTATGATGGCTTATCGTAGGAGTACTCAAGCTAGCACAAAGTTTAGCCCTTTTAAAATCCTGTTGGGGAGGGAAATTTGGCTACCTATTGATGTAGTTTTGGGCCTGGAGCCTGAGGAAGGTTTTCCTCTGTTTCTGAATATGGGCTGCCGAGACAGTCGTCCGGGTCCACAGTACCCAAGCAGTCACGACCATTGTCCAGGCCTCGGGTATATGGGCAGCAGCAAACTGAGGGGAGCCCTAGGGTCCCTGTAACATGGTGGCTACAAGCACAGCGACGTCACTCACTGATGCAGGGGGTTGTCCCTCATAATGTTGAACAGACTGTCAGATTTGGAACTGTAGGAACAGACCAGAGGGCTGAGCTGATTAGGCCAGTGGAACAACAGCTGCCTCAGGAACTGCGCCTGGTACATGAATGCCATCCACCAAGATGTTTTGAGGACTATGTGTGCAATTCAACCTTGATTGGACATGGCTCTTCAGAAAGGACAGGGTAGTGGAGTGAACGGAGGGGGCGGGATATAATAGTGAACACGTGCCTAAAATTGGCTGGCAATATAAGGGACACCTATGGGGTCCTTAGGTGTGCTTTTTGCTTGGTCGGCAGGTGCTTTTGGAGCAGCACGTGTTGCTGAGTGAGACACCAATTTGGCGTGGTCTGAGAGGATGGGCTGAATCTCTTTTGTCTGTGTCAGCGTGGACTGGGAGAGCTGTGTGGCTGTCAAGGGATTGTTATGGATTAGAACTGGGACTTTGTACCTAACTGAACACAAGTGCTTGCTCCTTTCTCTCCCTCTCTACTCTCCCCTGGTGTTGGATTGAATTCTGACCATTGTGTTCCTTTTACTTTATGATTATTGCTCAGCTCTTCTAGCCATACTTTTAATTTGTGTGTTAGTATATACAGGCTGTCTAGCTTTTTAGCCCTTAGCAGTCATTTATTCAATTAGATGCTTTTGGATTGCAGCACTCGGCTGGTGGTGCAGTGTTTAATTTATACAGGACACGTGGGGGTTTGTACTGAAGTGGGATCATGACACTGTGTGTAGCTTTAAGTGGGTTCTCTTTTTCTGTATGAATGAATTATGCTTGGGGCTGGTTAACTTGATGGATTTGGTTTTATAGTTACATTTGATACAGTAGTCTATATTTTAATATAGTATAGTTTATTGTATATTTGTATGAATAAAGTGATTTGAATGCGAGATTCTGTCCTCAGACTCAGAGTCTCCCTTTGACCGGACCTCCCTGGTTAAACAAAGGTGGTGGCAGTGACCTCTTTTACATTTATTATTAAATTAATTAATTACTCCACCTTGCTCGGCTGTGGGGTTTCGCCACAATAATAGCATTACAGAATGGGCTGCCATTATGGCTGGAAGAACAAAACATGTAAAATACAATCAGTATGATCTTCATGGTATTAATATAATGTTATCAAAAAGACTAATTAAATGAACTTGTGGCATGTGCCCGCCCCGAAGATGACGGCCAAGAGAGCCGGCAGAAAGGCGGGCCCGAACCCGCAGCCACGATGCACCTCGGCGAGGACGCCGGGGAGAAAGCCGTGTGTGTGGAGGGGGCGGAGCGCAAAGCCCGAGCTCCCCCGATGGACGTGAGTCACAGGAGTGACGGCAGGAGGAGGAGGACGATGCTGGTGCTGACCACTAGAGGCACTACACAATGATGCCGCTACGTTCGATCCAGACGGCCGAGCTGCCAGCTGGGGGTGGTAACGGGAAGATGGAGCAGTGAGCTCTCGTTCCCGCTTGGCTCCGGTGCTCACACTGCCCTTAATGAGAGCCAGCTGATGCCCCTTTTAAAAAGAGCTGAGAGGGAACAGAGTGAGAGAGGGAAGAGCAGCAGCAGCAAAAAAAAAAAAGAGACTGATGAGCTGAAAAGCTCAAGGAAGCGACTGAAAAGTCAAGCCAGCTTGAGCCACTGAAAAGTGGCCAGCTTAGTGTTGGTTGGTTTAGATTGGTTTGTTTATTTTGTGGGAAAATAAAAGAAACATGGCTGCTGCAACCTTAAATCCTGCCTCCAGCATCCTCCTTGAGCCCGGGGTAGCACATGCCATGCTAGAGAACTGTAGTTCAATAAATACACTGCTCAAAAAAATAAAGGGAACACTTAAACAACACAATATAACTCCAAGTAAATCAAACTTCTGTGAAATCAAACTGTCCCCTTAGGAAGCAACACTGATTGACAATCAATTTCACAGCTGTTGTGCAAATGGAACAGACAACAGGTGGAAATTATTGGCAATTAGCAAGACACACTCAATAAAGCAGTGGTTCTGCAGGTGGGGACCACAGACCACTTCTCAGTACCTTTCTGCTTTTTGGCTGATGTTTTGGTCACTTTTGAATGTTGGTGGTGCTTTCACACTCGTGGTAGCATGAGACAACCCACACAAGTGGCTCAGGTAGTGCAGCTCATCCAGGATGGCACATCAACACGAGCTGTGGCAAGAAGGTTTGCAGTGTCTGTCAGTGTAGTGTCCGAGGCTGGAGGTGCTACCAGGAGACAGGAGACAGGCCAGTACACCAGGAGACGCGGAGGAGGCCGTAGGAGGGCAACAACCCAGCAGCAGGACCGCTACCTCTGCCTTTGTGCAAGGAGGAACAGGAGGAGCACTGCCAGAGCCCTGCAAAATGACCTCCAGCAGGCCACAAATGTGCATGTGTTTGCACAAACGGTTAGAAACCGACTCCATGAGGATGGTATGAGGCCCCGACGTCCACAGATGGGGGTTGTGCTCACAGCCCAACACCGTGCAGGACGCTTGGCATTTGCCAGAGAACACCAGGATTGGCAAATTCGCTACTGGCGCCCTGTGCTCTTCACAGATGAAAGCAGGTTCACACTGAGCACATGTAAGAGACGTGACAGAGTCTGGAGACGCCGTGGAGAGCGATCTGCTGCCTGCAACATCCTTCAGCATGACCGGTTTGGCAGTGGGTCAGTAATGGTGTGGGGTGGCATTTCTTTGGAGGGCCACACAGCCCTCCATGTGCTCGCCAGGGGTAGCCTGACTGCCATTAGGTACCGAGATGAGATCCTCAGACCCCTTGTGAGACCATATGCTGGTGTGGTTGGCCCTGGGTTCCTCCTAATGCAGGACAATGCTAAACCTCATGTGGCTGGAGTGTGCCAGTAGTTCCTGCAAGATGATGGCATTGAAGCTATGGACTGGCCCGCCCGTTCCCCAGACCTGAATCTGATTGAGCACATCTGGGACATCAGGTCTCGCTCCATCTACCAATGCCACGTTGCACCACAGACTGTCCAGGAGTTGGCGGATGCTTTAGTCCAGGTCTGGGAGGAGATCCCTCAGGAGACCATCCGCCTCCTCATCAGGAGCATGCCCAGGCGTTGTAGGGAGATCATACAGGCACGTGGAGGCCACACAATACTGAGCCTCATTTTGACTAGTTTTAAGGACATTACATCAAAGTTGGATCAGCCTGTAGTGTGTTTTTCCACTTTAATTTTGTGTGTGAAAATCCAGGCCTCCATTGGTTAATGAATTTGATTTCCATTGATTTGTGTTTTTTTTTTTCTTGTCAGCACATTCAACTTTGTACAGAACAAAGTATTCAATGAGAATATTTCATTCATTCAGATCTATGATGTGTTATTTGAGTGTTCCCTTTATTTTTTTGAGCAGTGTATAAGCGACTTAACAGAACTTGTAACAGTTGGGAGACTGCGACAGTACTCATGTATAGAGTAGCTTTATTAAGGGCAATCCAAACTGTCAAAGACAGGGGTCAAAACATAATTAGGCAGGTATAAGCCAGGCAGCTATGATTAAAAACATAAAACAAGAAATTGGCAAGGGACAAAAAACAAGAAATAACACTGGAAATAACCAAGAAACTCCATGGAAATTTATCTGAAATAGCCAGAGAAATATGGCGAGACTTTACTAAGAGTTAAGCCAAACAGATAGTGATTGAGTCCAGAAGTAGTTGCAAGTGTATGTAAAAATGAATTGGTAGAGCTGAAGTTGGAGTGAGCAAATCAAGGGTAAGTGGGGTCTAGCCAAAAGAGGGATCAGAAGGGTTGGATCTGGCACGGGATCCCTCTTTGAATGCCCTCTGTGGATCAAGCACTGGAACTAGTCTGAGACCTGGCACTGTGAGAGCAGCTCTGGGAACCAGCATTTAGAATTCATAGATGCGTCCTGACACAGGCAGTGCTGCACCTGTGTCCTCATGTGCCACTATCCTCACTTATACTATCCAGTGCACTGAGCAGCACCTTGAAGTCTAGCGTTAGCATTTGCTTGATGGAGCATTTGACAGTGTTGAGGGACTGCATGGTACTGTAATGAATGTACACTGTAGAGTGGTATATGAGACTGGTTAATAAAACCAGAGCTGACTTACAGGTGTATGTGATATTGAACGGGGAAGATGGAATGAGTCAACCCAGACTGGGCAAGTCCCTCACCAGACTCACCAGACAGAAATGATCACAACTACAAACATTGTTGAGAATCTCCATCTCCAGCATCCACCATAAATGATGACTAGAAGTTTAACCAAATCCTTGCAAGAGTGTGATATTTAAATGCCCCTGAAACATGCTGAGTGTTTTGACACACTGGGTGTAATGAGCACTACTCAAAAGCAATTCTGACTGCTTTTATATGATAAATACAGATTTCTACAATAGAATAATTTTTGCATGTGTGCTTTTAAATGACAAAGTCTAGGAAAATTTTTGTTTTGTTTGCACAGTTTCACAGTTTCCCTCCTGTGAGATTGACTGAGTGATGGTTTTAGTAGAATGCACAAATCTGTCAAGGCTTTTTTGTGGAAGGAGGAAGTGGGTGGGCAAAGTCATTTTTCCTGGTCCAGCACCCAGCCACTGGGCTCCCTGCTCTTCACCCTCCGCACCCTCAGACAGAATGAAGGCCATCCTGTTTGTGCATCCCTCTGCTTCTACAGAGAATTTGTGTGTCTACCATCCATAAATCACAGGGAGAAAGAGAGGGGCTCACCATTTGCTCCTTAATGAATACTCCCATTAACCGGAAGCACACCGCAATGTCGACTTTTACTGTCTGGAAATGTCACAGACATAAAAACATCACATCATCCGATGGAGAGGAAATCTGCTTAGATTATATAGCTGGGCATATTTCAGCAGTTTTATAGCAAGTCTGGCTGATGACAGTGGAACAAGCTGTCATCCTAAAGCTTTGTTGAATGTTGACATTTACTTTAAATGATCTATTTTCTTTGCTTAATATCCAAAAAATAATGGATTAAATTGTGATTCAAACCAGCAATATAAGTAATTTCTTTTCAAGGGCTTAGTAAAATGTGCACAGATTAGCTGTAGAAAGCTGTTATGTGAAGAGATGAATTAAGATTATGAGCTTAATTCAAAATATCCAGAACTTATAGAAACTTTTAGAGAGTCACATTTCGTAGACAGCATTCTATTTCACTCCTACCGGTTGTCCTAGAAGATTGTTTTGCATGCTGGTGAAGCCAGTGCAATGCACTGATTTACATATAGAGAGAGAAGACCTTAGAAAGAAATGCCAAAATGGGCAAAGGTTTGACAATATAGTTATCTGGATTCTCCTGTAACCCTAATATGATTTCAAGCCAGCGTTGGAAAAAGTATAGAGAAACTGCACTCAAGATTTTACTAAAAGTGAAAGTATGCTGCCAAGAACTCTACAGTCAAAGTAAATGATTACCTACACTTAAACATAAAGTATATACCAGTAAAAAGGCTTTTCTCAAATGAGCAGTCATAGTCCTAACATAACACATTAGCATAGTTGTTTTGGCAGTTTAATTTTACATTAATGTGAATTTGTTTCTATAATATTCATATATATATATATATATATATATATATATATATATATATATACACTAAGTGAAAAAAGGCTGATAGCCTCTGAGATTTGTAAAGTATAATGGGGGAGCGAGGAGGCAGATGCATACGCTGAGATAAGCGACTTTTATTAAGGGCAAATCCAGGGTCATAATCAAAACGGTCCAAGTTCAGAGAGCCAATACGAGAGAATGCAGATCAGACATGACAAACAAAGACAGAACCTCAAACAAGAATCAAACACTTCAACCATCTAAACAACAAAGACAAGGGGCAAACACAGGGCTTAAATACAACAGGGATGATGAGGGACAGGTAGAAACAATCAGGGGCGGAGTCACGAAACAAGGGGCCGGACTAGACGGAAAAACAAATGCATGTGGAAGATCAAAACAAAGGGCATGTGGACTATCAGAAAGTAAACAGAAAAAGCACATGGAGTAGTGGGAGGAGCCAACCATGACATAAAGAGTACTTTGATACTTTGATGGTCTAAATGAAAAGATCATCTTCTTCTTCTTTCGGCTGCTCCCTTTAGGGGTCGCCACAGCGGATCATCTGCCTCCATCTTGCCCTATCCACTGCCTCCTCTACTTTTACACCAACCATCTCCATGTCCACCATCACTACATCCATAAACCTTCTCTGAGGTCTACCTCTTCTCCTTCTATCCGGCAGCTCCATCTCCAACATTCTTTGACCAATATATCCACTATTCCTCCTCAACACATGTCCAAACCATCTCAACCTGGCCTCTCTGGCTTTATCTCCAAACTACTCTACCTTCACTGTCCCTCTGATCTGCTCATTTCTAATCTTGTCCATCCTTGACACTCCCAACGAAAATCTCAGCATCTTCATCTCGCCACCTCCAGCTCAGCCTCCTGTCTTTTAGACAGAGCCACAGTCTCCAAACCATACATCATAGCAGGACGCACTACTGTCTTGTAAACCTTCACTTTTACTTTGCTATCCTTCTGTCACACATCAGCCCTGACACCCTTCTCCACCCACTCCATCCTGCCTGCACCCTATTCTTCACCTCTTTTCTACACTGTCCATTACTCTGGATGGTTGACCCAAGATATTTGAAGTCATCCACCTTTACGACCTCTACTCCTTGCATCTTCACCTTTCCACCTGCCTCCCTCTCATTCACACACATGTATTCCGTCTTGTCTCTACTGACCTTCATTTCTCTCCTCTCCAGTGCAAACCTCCACCTCTCCAGATTCTCTTCCACCTGCTCTCTACTCTCACCACAGATTACAATGTCATCTGCAAACATCATGGTCTATGGAGCCTCCTGCCTGACCTCATCTGTTAACCTGTCCATCACCATTGCAAACAAGAAGGGGCTCAAAGCTGATCCCTGATGTAACCCTACCTTCACCTTGAAACCATTTGTCACTCCAACTGCACACCTCACCACTGTCTCACTATCCTCATACATGTCCTGCACCACCCTAACATACTTTTCAGCTACACCTGACTTCCTCATACAGTACCACAGTTCCTCTCTTGGCACCCTATCATATGCCTTCTCTAGATCCACAAAGACACAATGTAGCTCCTTCTGACCTTCTCTGTACTTCTTTACCAACACTCTCAATGCAAAAATTGCATCAATGCAACGCAAAAATCACCTTAGCCTTGCTTCAACAACTCTTTCCCATACCTTCATGGTGTGGCTCATCAACTTTATACCTCTGTAGTTACTGCAGCTCCGCACATCACCCTTGTTCTTAAAAATGGGGACTAGTACACTGCTTCTCCAATCATCAGGCATCCTCTCACTCTCCAGGATTTTGTTAAACAACCCGGTTAAAAAGTCCACTGCCTTCTCTCCTAAACATCTCCATACCTCCACAGGTATGTCATCTGGACCAACTGCCTTTCCATTCTTCATCCTTTTTAAAGCTGCCCTCACTTCCACCTTACTAATTCTCTGCACTTCCTGATCCATTATCTCTCACCCCGTTGTCCTCCTCTCTCTCTCATTTTCCTCATTCATTAGTTCTTCAAAGTACTCCTTCCATCTACTCAACACTCTCTGTTCATTCACTAGTACATTTCCCTCTCTATCCTTTATCAGCCTAACCTGCTGTACATCCTTTCCAGCTCTATCTCTCTGTTTAGCCAAATGATACAAGTCCTTTACTCCTTCTTTACTGTCCAGCCTCTCATACAGCTCATCATAGGCCTTTGCCTTTGCCTTTGCCACCATTCTTTTCGCTATGCGACTAGCCTCACAGTACTCCTGCCTACTTCTTTCATCTCTCTGGTTATCCCACTTTTTCTTAGCTGCCTTCTTCTGAATACTCTCCTGGACATCCTCATTCCACAACCAACTTTCCTTGTCTTCTTTCCTCTGACCAGACAAAACACCCAACACATTATTGCCAGTTTCTCTCACCACATTAGCTGTAGTTTCCCAGTCCTCAGGTAGCTCCTCACTGCTCCCAAGGGCCTGTTGCAATTTTTCCCTGAACTGCATGCAACCATCCTCCTCCTTCAGCTTCCACCCACCACCTAATATTTGGTTCTGTCTTCACTCTCTTCCTCTTCTTTGTTTCTAATCTCATTCTACAGACAACCACCCTATGCTGCCTTGCTACACTTTCCCCTGGTACCACTTTACAATCTCCAATCTCCTTTAGGTGGCATCTCCTGCTAGGGATATAAACCCATCCAAATAATTGAATTCAGGTGTTTCTTCCATCACTTCCATGGCCACAGATGTATAAAACCAAGCACCTAGGCCTAGAAACTGTTTCTACAAACATTTGTGAAATAATGGGTCACTCTCAGGAGCTCAGTGAATTCCAGCATGGGCCGTGATAGGATGCCACAAGTCCAATGGTGAAATTTCCTCACTACTAAATATTCCACAGTCAACTGTCAGTGGTATTATAACAAAGTGGAAGCAATTGGGAACGACAGCAACTCAGCCATGAAGTGGTAGGCCATGTAAACTGACAGAGCGGGGTCAGTGGATACTGAGGTGCAGAGTGCACAGAGGTCAATGGCTACAAATTCCAAACTTCATGTGGCATTCAGATGAGCTCAAGTAGAGTACACAGAGAGCTTCATGGAATGGGTTTCCATGGCTGAGCAGCTGCATCCAAGCCTTACATCACCAAGTGCAGTGTAGAGTGTCATTGCAGTGGTGTAAAGCGCCACCACTGGACTCCAGAGCAGTGGAGACGTGTTCTCTGGAGTGATGAATCACACCTCTCTGTCTGGCAATCTGATGGACGAGTCTGGGTTTGGCGGTTGCCAGGAGAATGGTAATTGTCTGCATTGTGCCAAGTGTAAAGTTTGGTGGAGGAAAGACTGCGAGCCAGGCATTCTCGTCCAACATCAGTGTCTGACCTCACAAATGTGCTTCTGGAAGAATTTTCAAAAATTCCCATAAACACACTCCTAAACCTTGTGGAAAGCCTTCCCACAAGAGCTGAAGCTGTTATAGCTGCAAAGGGTGGGCCGACATTATCACTATGGATTGAGAATGGCATGTCACTCAAATTCATATGTGTGTGAAAGAAGACGAGCGAATACTTTTGGCAATATAGTTTAGCAGAAGTATCAGCCACATAAACCATAACTGTGGTGAGTGAACATTTTACCGCAGGTTCTATAACTATAACTAAAACATATTAAAGATTGAAAACTGCATATGGCCACATCACCTGTATACCAGCAGGAAAATATTTTCCAACAACAGACATATATGAATCAACAAGGCTCTTACACAGCATAGTTTCCATCAGCTACAGCTCTGGTCTAGCAGCCAAAGCCATAAACTGAAGCTGATTTGGGAACAGATGCCATAATTGACTTCTCAACTGAGACAGAAGGTCTTTTCCAAGTGGGAGCCGCCATGGTGAGCCCCTGGAAACCATGATCTGGCAGTGAAAACCATGGTCTGGCAGGCCATCATGGAACTATTAGTAAAATGCTATGATTACAACTGTGAAACCGTGAACACTGTGGTTAATTGCTACATTTCCAGGATGAAGGAAAGCAGAGGGAAAACATAAAGCATCTGTACTCTCCAGGCATTCTGTTTGACCTTTTTAGCGCATTAAGTGCCACAGTAATGGCAGGAAGTGTCTCAATCCCAGATGAGCAAAGTGTAACTCAAAATTGACACATGCTCCAGGAGATTGTGTTTGTCTGTTAGGCAATGTTTGAAGAGAGGCATGAATGACTTCTCTTGTAGCTAATAGGAAAAAAGAGCTCAGTTCGACTAGGAATGGGAAGAGCCCAAGGGACCCCATGCATGCCCCCCCCCTTGCTGTTCCTCATCCATGCTTTTGCTCTGTGCACTTCAGCAGTGCACAAGCGAAATACATCATCCAGAGAACCCTCTAGAGAAGCTACGCTGGAACTTTGTGCAAGGCATTTGCTCATCGAGCCATAAGAATCTTGTTGTGCCATATATGCTAGCACACCAGTCAGCAGGGGCAGTTTCACTGAAACTGTCTCAACTACAGGCTTGAGTTCTGATTTTCTTCTATTCTGAGGTGGGCTATGGTGCTGCAAGTCATAATTATGTGTCATGGTCGCTGCCAGAATGGAGGGCCAGTGATTATCTTCTTATTTAGGTACAGGAGCAAGACATAATTAAATGAGACAGCCACAAATAAAACCAGGAGGATAGCACTTAGCATCAGAGAATCTATTGTGGAAAGTCAACCTGCAAGGTGTACTTTGCATCCTTCAGTCTAATCAAATTGACAGAATTCATGGTTTTGTATAGCTTTTATATTTTCACCCATCAATCTTTTTGAATGATTAACTTTTCCACTTTCTCCCAAGCTATTCTATCACATCACCAAACTGTATGGGGTGAACTGACTTGTGGTGGTTCTCTTTCCTTGATTACTATGCATGGTCTAAAAAAGATCCAGACATGAAGAGCTTAAGACATTTTCCACCTCAGTTTATTAAGCAACTAAACTAATTAGGTTAAAAAAAATGTATCTGTTTTTAATTTTGTCTTATCCGGGATAGTATCCAAAGGATTTCCACAGGATTTTAATCCTCTAAAACCTCACTCCAAATCTTTCACATCCAGTTTTGGTGTTGTAGTGCAAAATTTTTGTTTTTGGTTTTTTCTCAGTAACAGCTTTTTGACAGCTACACATAAATCCAGACCCATAGCATTGTCTTGTCACAATAAAA
This sequence comes from Pygocentrus nattereri, assembly GCF_015220715.1. Lineage (NCBI taxonomy): Eukaryota > Metazoa > Chordata > Actinopteri > Characiformes > Serrasalmidae > Pygocentrus > Pygocentrus nattereri. Next base: position 19,888,366 of record NC_051223.1, read on the forward strand.
GGATGGACATTATTTCCGTTTTCACCCATGATGACCTCCCCCTCCACAAATCAGTGTTTCTCCTGCTCCCAAGACCACCATCATTTGAAATGAGAGTGTGGTAACACTAAAATGCTAAGGCAGGGGGTGCTCCAGAATCAGTTTTTGGAAACTGTGGCTTAGAGCTTTGGGGGAGCTGCTCCAACAAGTATGGTACTCAGTCAGTGATAATGTCCCAAGTCATCTGTGGGCAGGAGCACTAGATCAGAGACACCAGTGGTAGCAGCCCCAGTTAGTAGTAAACTCATAAGCAAAGACTTGTAATTTGGGGAAATCTACAGTAGCAACCCAAGCTGAAGATGTCAAACTAATCTGAGCAGATGAGTTGCCAATTTTATAGCCCGTGGAGGATTCAGGAGCTCAGAGAGTCTGCAGGCTCAAAGCCGATGCTTCTTGTGACAGTGATAAGAGGAAAGATGACGTCTTGCGTGAACAGGATATTGGTTCATTTCTTTCTGGATCGCATGTCACTGCATGCCTGTTTGTGAAAGATCTTGATTTGTGGGTGTGCACACAAGACGTACATAGTGTAGTTTGCAGGATTTAAAGCAAACCTGGTTAAATACAAATAAACTCACATGATGGAGTCACATTAGCCACATTACAGAGTGGTTTAACTCTCAAATGAAGGAACAAGAAGAACTGTAAAACCTCTGAAATGGAAAAGCATCAGCAGCATCCATTAATCAAAATGAGACGAGATTAATGAGCTTTAACTTTGCGCTGGCGTGTTTTGTCACTGTCTCCCTCTGTGTCAGGTGCTGTCAGCAGAGATAGGAAAATGAGAGGAGAAGGCTTTTCCTGCCTCCCACAGCTTTCATCAGGGCCCAGACTTCCATCATGATCATTGTATGTGAAGGTCTATCAAACCTGATCAGCTCAGAGAGTCATCACATAGACAGCCATGTGTAGTCTAGACAAATATAACCTCATTGTGTGTGATGTACAGATATTCTTTTTCTGGATTGTGAAGTACCAGTAGAAACTGATGCTGCATTACTCAAGGCCTGCACATATGCTAAATGTCCAACAGTATGTTGAAACCTGGCTATCACACCTATGTGAGCTTGTTGGACAACCCATAATAAAATCACTGGCATTTGTATTAATTATATAATGGGGTTGAGGTCAGGGCTTTGTGTTGGTCACTGAAGTTCCTCCACGTCAAACACTTCAAACCATGTCTTTATAGCACTCACTTTGTGCACAGTCATCCTCTTTAGGTCAACCCATTCTATTTCCAGTGTTTGTTTACTGAGATTGCATGGCTATCTTCTTGATTTTATATACCTGTTAGCATTCGGTGTGTCTCAGTCCTCATAATTAAGAGGAATGTCTACATACTTTTGGCCATATTGTGTACATTTTAGCACTCCTTCAAATCCCAATATCTAATACCACTTGCCTTGTACTTCAGAGACTTTTATAGACTATTGTGATTAGATAAATGTTAGTGCAAGTTTCATGAACAATTCCTTACTATTCCTTTATCCATTCTAATCTTCTAACAGAGTACCTGTTGAAAGATTCAAGAGCACATAATAAGATATCTGTGGAACACTTTAATGAGGCTTGGTACCAGACTCATCGCGAATAGATGCTTTTTTAGTTAGCATATTTTAGTTAGCAAGTCTGTCTGAGGATCTACTTGACACTTTCATCAGAGGCTAAATTATTCTATAATTAATACAGCATGACTCTTGGCATAACTGCTCATGAAAGCTGAAGTGCTGGGTGACAGTTGTCTAGTCGTGCTCAAGCACCCTCGGTGGCGTGCTGAGCGCGGGGAAAATGACTCCATATCTTTTGGCAGGATTAAGAGAAAGGAAGCAGCACTTCAGGCAATGAGTGAGGTGTCTGTTTGTCTGTCTGCAGCACAGGCCAAACATGTGTTTCCAACAGTGTCAGTGGGGAAAAGAAGCCCTGCAGCTACAGCTGGAAGCAGGAGCAGGTAAAGCGATGAATTTTCCACTTTCTCCCAGGCTTTTTGCTAGCACCAAACTCTATGGAGTGAGCTGGCTGGCGATGGCTGTCTTTCTATTATTACCAGATTAGGTCTTAGCAAGCCAATATCTGAAGAACGATCCAGCAATAATATGATAAATGGAGTGTCAATCTCAGTTTAAGAAGCAGCAACTGAATTTGACTTGTCTTTGACTTTGGCTTATCCAAATGTTGTGGATCTCAACCTCTTAAGCCCAAAGGCCCCATCGTTCAAATCCTCACTATCATACCTACAGTCCTGTGCAAAAGTCAGATACCACCTCTTCATTTAGTAAATTCCATTCAAAATGGACAAGTATTTTTCAGCATCAGGAGGAAAACAGGAAATATGTTTAACAGAAAGTTACATAAAAGCCTCACCAAATAAACATCTTTTTGCAGTATTTAATGTGTATTTAAGGTTTCCTTTTGTTATTTATATTTTATCATATCTATATGTAATTGCTTCCTATATCAATCTAATAATACCTTCAGACATATGTCCTTGAGCCATTTTAGATGCACATGAAAAAAAAATACAAGAGGAAGTTTGAGCATCTTTTTAAAGGGACCATGATGTCAATGACTGCTTATTGTTTTACTGTTTTTATGTTTATTCTAATATAAGTGAGTAAATAAATACTTATTGCCCACAGGGACAATTTTTCAGATGCCGTAAACATCTGGACAAAACTGTATGTTTTTCTTTTTTTCATAATAACTTGTACTCATTGGATGTTTTGAAATGAAATAAACAAAAAAGTGGTCTCAGATTTTGCACAGTACTGTATATATACTACCCATTGAAAGAGTGCCCCTCCAGCACACATACACATTTTAAACAATCATGAAGACAAGAAACCTTGAAATAGTTATGGAATTACTCAACAAATATCGGACTTTTAAAAATAGAGAGAGCTGTATAAGCCATGGTCTCCATCAAACGGGTTGGGCTACGTGGACAACTGGTCCTCGTTTTGGGAGCAGCCAGCGCTCTACCGGAGGGATGGGCTTCACCCTAGTCCTCTGGGGTCCGTCGTCCTCTCACGGAACATCGAGAGGGCCATCCGCTGACTTCAAAGCGGCCACGTAAGTAGCGGCAAAAATAGAAATAGAAATGTTACTGCTCACCATGCTAGTGTTACTGCTAGAAATAAGCCGATTGCTAGCACTTCTACAAATGCTTATTGTATAAATACAATTGAGACTGTGTCTGTTCCCCGAATAAAACAACACATCAAAAAGCCTCGAAACGTTTGCCTTAGTAACCTCATTCATATCAGACCAGTTACACCAGTTTACAACGACCGCACCTTTGGTCTAAAACTAGGCCTGCTTAATATTAGATCCCTGGCATCTAAAGCCATTATTGTAAATGAAATTATTACAGATCATGGTTTTGATGCTCTGTGCCTCACAGAAACGTGGATTAGACCCGATGAGTTCCTTAGTCTAAATGAAGCCACTCCCGCAGGCTACAGCTATGCACACAGCCCTCGTTTAAGCGGTCGGGGTGGAGGTATAGCAACCATCCATGCTAAAGCTTTAGGCGTGAACCAGAAAGCAGGACCTACATTTTCTTCTTTTGAAGTTCTTGTACTCAATATACTTGAGCAAGGAACAAATAAACATTCATTTCTATTAATCACAATTTACAGGCCACCCGGTCCGTATTCTCAGTTCTTACAGGAATTCTCTGAGTTTCTATCAAGCCTAATAACGTTTTCAAATAAAATATTAATTGTCGGAGATTTTAATATCCACATCGACAACCCTCACGACACACTAAGTAAGGCATTCATATCTATCATAGACTCCATGGGATTCACCCAAATTATAAATGGGCCCACACACCACCTCAACCACACTCTAGACTTAATACTGACCTTTGGTGTAGACATAGATAACTTAGCCATTCTCCCCCAGAGCACAGCCGTCTCAGACCATTACTTAATCTCATACAAAATCCAGTTTAGTGGTAATATGCGCTCATCACCATGCTACCAGGTTAAGAGGACTATAACTTCCTCCACAGCTGGCAGCTTTATCAGAAACCTCCCGCAGTTATCAACTTCAGTCAGCTGTCCATCCGATCCTACTGAGTTAGATACTATGACCAAATTCTTAGAGGATACTCTTCGATCTACGTTAGACAGTGTAGCTCCATTAAAAAGCAAAATAGTACGGCAGAAAAAACTCGCCCCGTGGTATAATGATCACACTCGAACTCTAAAACAGACGGCCAGGCAACTAGAGCGAAAATGGCGTCTGACTAAATTAGAAGTGTTCCAGTCCGCCTGGAAGGAGAGCCTTATACACTATAGAAGAGCTCTTAATGCAGCACGTTCAGCCTATCTCTCCTCTCTCATAGAAAACAATAAGAACAATCCCAGATTACTATTTAGTACAATTTCTAAACTGACAGAGAACAAAAGAGTCACTGAACCCCAGATGCCATCAGCCTATAGCAGCAATGATTTTCTGAATTTCTTTAGTGATAAAATTGAAAAAATTAGACAGACAATTCTGAACACACAGTTAAACTCCACAAACCTGGTGGCTTATAATTCCAGCCTAGACCCTGAGAATATTAGAGTCACTCCAGATAGGCTGGAATCGTTTACATTACTCCAAGAAAATGAACTAATCAAAATAGTCTCTTCTGCAAAACCATCGACCTGTATTCTGGACCCGATCCCTACAGGTCTACTCAAGGAAATCTAACCAGAAATAACTAAGCCTATTCTGTCAATAATAAACTCCTCTCTTAGCCTCGGATATATCCCAAAAACTTTTAAACTTGCAGTAATTAGACCGCTGATTAAGAAAGCTAACCTCGATCCCTGTGAACTATCAAATTATAGACCCATCTCAAATCTCCCCTTCATATCTAAGATCCTGGAAAAAGTGGTAGCAAAACAATTAAGCCCTTATTTGCATAGGAATAATCTACACGAAAAATTTCAGTCTGGTTTTAGGCCACATCATAGTACAGAAACAGCATTAGTAAAAATTATAAATGATCTTCTATTATTCACGGACCAAGGAAATGTGTCGTTGCTAGTCCTCCTTGACCTTAGTGCAGCATTCGACACAATAGACCACGCTATCCTACTAGATAGACTAGAAAACCTTGTAGGGGTAACAGGAACAGCTCTTTCCTGGTTCAGGTCCTCCCTCACCGATCGATATCAGTTTGTTAATGTAAAGGGTGAATCATCTGTTCGTGCAAAAGTAATTTATGGTGTTCCACAAGGTTCTGTTTTAGGACCTATATTATTTACAATATATATGCTACCACTAGGCACCATTATCAGTAAACACGGCATAAATTTCCACTGTTATGCAGATGACACCCAGTTATACATATCAAGTAAACCGGATGATAAAATTAAACTTGCCAAGATTGAGGACTGTGTAAAAGACATAAAAGATTTTCTGTTACTTAACTCAGATAAAACAGAGGTCCTGCTTCTTGGTCCAAAATTAGCCAGACACAGACTGTCTAACTCAACACTAAAACTTAACAATCTCTCAGTTTCATCAAGCCTATCTGTTAAAAATCTTGGTGTCATGATAGACGCTGATCTCTCCTTCGACACACATATATCTAATATCACTAGAACAGCTTTCCTGCATCTCCGCAATATCGCTAAATTAAGAAATTCATTATCTCTACAGGATGCAGAAAAGCTAGTTCATGCATTTATCACTTCAAGGCTAGATTATTGTAATGCCCTGCTGTCTGGATGTCACAGCAAAAGCCTTAACAAGCTTCAGCTAGTCCAGAACGCTGCAGCCAGAGTCCTCACAAGAACTAGGAAGTTTGACCATATTAGTCCAGTTTTATCAGCCCTGCACTGGTTACCAGTTAAATTTCGCATTGATTATAAAATTCTATTACTGACTTATAAAGCTCTAAACGGGCTCGCCCCTCAGTACCTGAGTGAGCTCCTCTCCTACTATGAACCATCACGCCTACTTAGATCACAAGGTGCTGGCCTACTACTGGTACCTAGAATAAATAAAGCTACATCAGGGGGGAGAGCTTTCTCATACAAAGCCCCCCAGCTCTGGAATAATCTTCCTGCCAATGTTCGGGAATCAGACACAGCCCCAATCTTTAAGTCTAGGCTAAAAACTTATTTGTACAGTCAAGCATTTGGTGATTAGTCTTCCCTGTCAGGTCTAGACCTGCTGGAGTCTACACTCTACGCTCTGTTTTACTGTAATCTGTGGTCAGCCACTCTTTACAGTATTAACTCTGTTTTTTTTTTTTTCCTCTCCTTTCTCTGCCGAGCTGATCAGCTGCCCATCCTGTGCGCCTGATGCTGTTGCCTCTACTGCCTTGATTGGTGCCGCTGCTCACCAGCCTTCTGGACCGGTTTGACCACCACTGAGCTTCTTGCTGTACAGCGCTGTGCAGTCCTCACCCTCAGATCTTCTCTTTCTTTTCCCACTTTACTATAATACTTCTTACTAATAATGTTCGCTGTCCGGTGTCGACCATAGGAGGATGGGTTCCCCTTCTGAGTCTTGGTTCCTCTCAAGGTTTCTTCCTCTTTTAGGGAGTTTTTCCTTGCCACCGTCGCCGCTGGCTTGCTCATGGGGGCTCGGACCCGGAGTTTCTCTCTTCTTTTCTCTTCTCTCTGTAATGCTGATTGTTCTGTAAAGCTGCTTTGTGACAACACCTGTTGTAAAAAGCGCTATATAAATAAATTTTGCTTGCTTGCTTGCTTGCATCATCACAACACAGCTGAAGTGCTAATAGATGGTATAAAGATCAAAAGATATAAACTATTAAACAATAAATTCTTGCATGTTTTACTGTATTGATGTTTATTTGCATCTATTATCTTTTCCAATGATTTATGATGTTTTTATAAGCAAAAATATGTAGTGCAGATAATGATTTTAAATATGCCTGAAACATTTCCTTAGTTTTATGGTACCCCTGGACCTTTTTCCAAGTAATTTTGGGCCTTTTCTTTTTGGTCTGTTCATTATGAACTTTACACAAAATGTAAATAGTGACAGACATTTTTGATTTATAATATTATAATATATTATAATGCCCATTACTATTCACATTTTGTGTAAAGTTCATAATGAACAGACCAAAAGAAATGGCCCAAAATGACTTGGAAAAAGGTGCAGGGGTGCCCAAACTTTTCTAAATAACTTTTTGCATTTGTTATTGGCATATATGTACGGTATACACAGGTATCAATTTATGTATTATTTAATTATTTATTAAGTCTTAGTGGGCAGTCGTGGGCTGGAGGTTAGGGAACCAGCCTCGTGAAGGTCGCCGGTTCGATCCCTAGAGCCGAGAGTACATGACTGAGGTGTCCTTGAGCAAGACACCTAACCCCCAACTGCTCCCCGGGCCCTGCGGATTGGGCTGCCCACCGCTTCGGGCAAGTGTGCTCACTAGAGTGTATGTGGTGTTTAACTGCACGGATGGGTTAAATACGGAGGAGAAATTTCCCTGATGTGGGACTAATAAGGGTCACTTAATCTTAATCTTAGAGTCTTAGAATGTAAAACATATATACTATAAATAAAGAAATAACTTTGAACGTCCAAGCACAAGCCTTTCCATATATAATAAAAGTGATCCTATGAAGCATTTTTGGTGTTTTTAAATTCTGTTTATAGAAATAATAAACATAACTCAAACATAACAAATGTAAAGATATACATTTGACCACAGAGCCGCTATGGTAAGTGTTTAATGTTTCTCAATATATTGTGAGTTGCACTTCCAGACACCTATCTCAGCCAGCAGTGAAAGGTGAACTGGGGGAACCAGTAACAGAAAAGTTGTTATTGAAATTATTTATGCGCTCTTCTCTTTCATTTAATGTCTTCCTCAGGTCTGATGGATGGTAACTCGGTGTCTCTGTACACTCCAAATCTGCCAGGAAATTAACCAAACTACTCAAGCATATAATAGCCTCTTTTTCATTTTCTGCTTTATTTTTGTAAATCACATTGTAATTTTCAACTAAACAGGACTTCAAGCCAAACGCATAATGTCTGGTCTGCGTGTCTTTACTACAGAGAAACGGAATCAGTTCTGAGACGTGGCACTGATAATTCCCTTACTAATTTTACAGGAGTAATTGGCATGTGCCTGGGACTTGCTAAAAATGGCAGATTATGAGAGCCAGGATGTGGCAGACACCATCTGCTACAAAGACCAGAAAGAAAAGGAACGGCCATTCACTGCGCAGTTTAAACTAATGAATGAATAGGATGGCAGCTGCAAGGGTGCCAGCATAAATGTCATTGAAAATCCTGAGTATGTGTATGTTTATATAGCTCAAAAGAGTTATATAAACCATTCATATATTTACCATTCATATATTTAATTTCCAGTCAAAATGGCCTTCAATGAGTATTCAATGAGTTTATAAATTTGCTCATTTCTTTGGAAGAAATTTCTGATTAGACAGATAATGCTCTTGCTAAAAGATAAGAAACGATTAAATATGTAGAAAAGGATGGAGTTTATATTAAATATTATATATTTTATTTTATTATATAAGTAATATAAAAATATTAAAAGATACAGAGAAATGTGGCTCTAACCACATTTCTGTCCATCCTTCCACCGTGAGAAGACAACTCAACACTATGAGTCTGAAAGGATGTGTAGCTGTGAAGAAGCCATTAGTAAGGAAATAGACAAAAAAAAGAAAAAAGAAAAAAAATCTGCAAATCATACCAAGAAGCTGCTGGTGTTCCCAAAACAATGAACTGAACACCCAGAACATCACTGGATAATTTTGGCATTACTCGAATTGTGAGAAGCAGAAAATATAAGCAAGCTCTAAGACTGAAATTTGGAAATATGACAAAATATCCTGGAAATTTGCTTGAAAAAAGTCTGCCAAAAAGGATAGACACTGTAATAAAGGCAGAGAACGAACACAGTAAATACTGATTTAGTTTTTTTTTTTGAGGTTTATGTGTAATTTTTGTTAAATGCACGTCGTGTTTTTTTTCCCTGACCTATATTTATTGCCTGTTTTCATTGAATAGCAAATAAATAATGAATACTTACTTTTGTCCAGCACTGTATGTTCCATACATTGCCCCTAAACTTGGATATCCTAGCAATATTACATTCCACACACTCAGTAATAAACCTGAAACCAATTTTAATAGTAAGAGGAGCCAATCAGGAATGATCTGGATCTCAGCTTGAATCTGCATTATTTTCCAAATTCCATCTTTGCAAATCCTCAGCGCCTTAGCTTTCTCGACAGAAGCTGCTGACAGCACATCTCCTGCTGCTCCATCCAACCAAGTCTCTCTCTCTCTCTCTCTCTCTCTCTCTCTCCATATTGCAGGGTCAGGGCTTTAGCCACAGGGTCACTCAATAAGTTGAAAAATGCTAATTAAAATCTGCAGTGAGATGTGCTGAGAATATATTCTACTTATTGTAATATATTCTACATATTGAATGAAACTTTTTTATTGGGGGGGGGGGGGCATACACACACATTCCCTAAACTACTTATCTCTCTGGGTCATGGAGGGTGCTAGAGCCTATGGGGGGACATACATGGTCTCCTATATTTTATTGTTTTTGTCATTCAGTTCACAGTTCATAGTAGGGTGCATATCCTATGATGTGTTATAAGTCATGAGGAGGCTGTGTGACCTAACACTCAACCATGAACCCCCAACCCCACCACCCCCATTCACTCGATCCACATGATCCAACCAGGTCAAGAAATGATAAATGGAAGAAGAAAAGACAGAAAGTAATGAAAACAACAACAAGAGACAGTGGATAGATGGGCCAGACAGACACACAAACCAGACATATACAGCCTCATAAAGAGAGCTGAGAGCACATAACAGGTCAACAGGCACAACCTAATATGTACATACATTCTCAAGGATTGTGAGATTTTAGGTGTTGTGTGTTGTTTTATGTTAAGCATTTTTGAGCCTAATCTCTATCTGAATGCCACATACGTGACAGACAAGGATTATGCTGAAAATGCTTATGGGGTTCCCTTTAAGATTCCTCTAAAAAATGGAAAGAAATATAGCCATTAATTAAAATCTTAAACTGTGTATTTAAATAGCTACAGTGTTCTGTACCATAAAACGCTGTACTGGTGAAAATGTCTTGAGCTCTTTATGTGTGTGATATTACTCCCTGAGAAATGTCAGGTCATGCACATTTGAAACACATTACCGCTTCAATGTGCAAACAGTTTTGCTCTGCGCTATGAGCATGCTATAATTTCCATCTGGTCACAGTCATTTGTCATTTGTCGCTGAATTTCATCTATAACTGTTCCCATGTCTTCTCACGTGTAGCGCTCACACTACTCATAAATCCAGTCATTTCTTGCTGAGAACTGACGCAAATTGAATTCCAACTAATGTTTGAAACACATTATAATGTTGGACATCGTAAAGGATGACAGTGAATATGTTCCTAATCACATGTAGAGCTTAAAATATTGGTTCAGATTGTTCATGTTGGGTTCAGTTGGGTGCAGATGTTGCATCCTCAGTATGTGTTGGGCTTAGGTCGGGTTCACATTCTAATGCCCACCTCCTAGGGTGCTGTAATGGTGCTTAAACATTTGAAGTGGGTGCAACCTATCTGTTTGGGTGGGTAGTGGGGTATGTCGGGGGTGTAACAGTCACAAACCCATAATCTAGCTTCACGTTGAACTCAGTGCAAAGATTTTTATGTATGAAATGCTCTTCAGCATTTTAGCAACATGCAAAGTGGTCACACTTTCATTTGAGAAGGTTATTTCCTCTGCAGTAATGAAAATGATTAATAAGTACTTTTTATACACCTGTGTATACACATGGCTGGATCTAATATATGGGTTACCTGGGCGATTGAGAAGAAAGTACTGGGCTATTCTCCAATGAAACTGCTTTAAGATCTGCTAACACACCTATTTTGTAAATCTGAGTGTTCTGATTTGCTGAGACGTCTTTTTTTTATGTTCAATATATTGAATGTAAGAAACAGAGATTTAGGGTCTAATAGACTAGCGTCTTGCTATGTCAGTGCTGCACAGCATGAGAACAGCACATTATGGAAAGCTCATGCAGACTCAGTCTTGCCAGCCAGATGTGATCTCATAATGTGAACACCTAGGGACTATAATGAGAGGTTTTGGGCTAAATGTGAGTGGGAATATAGACATTATCAGGGTGGGACAAACTGAGTGGGAATTTTTTAAACTAATCCAACATTTGAAAGGTGGCGCTCGATGAAGAGGGTGATAATGTGCTTGTCAACATTGTCCAATGATCAACAAACCTAATGCAATGTAAATTAACCGGTAAAAAACACATGTAAAACTAATCATTACCTCTTGCAAGAAAAAATGGTTCTGATAGCTAGGAATAGGGATTTACTAGTTTGCTTACATTTTTATATTTTCTAGACATTAAAAGAGCACAAACTAGAGAAATTTGGAGATTTAGAGAGAAATTTTAGAAGGGCGTAACAAAATCCACCAGCAAGTTTAACAGGTTGTGCCCAGGTGTATATTCTCGTTATGAGGTCACATCTGGCTTTATGAGACAAATGCAGACTTGAAAACTTTGGAATATCATAAGAAAGCTTTGGTTGATGATGGTTAAATCAGAATTTAAACTTAATTTTGGACAGCCAAAATTTTTAATGCATTATTTTATATTATTTATACTGTAAAATATTTAACTGTAAAACTGTTGTAATTAATTGGTAGTTTCTCAAGTACAGTGTTGTTCATTCACAATGCAAATACTGCAATTCACAATAACAAATTATTGCTGTAATCCAAAAAAATAGGTCTTGCTACTGGAATACAGTTACATAATACAGTAAATCTTATTAGATTTCTTAATACTGACAAAAATGTTCAGGGAAATTTTACATATTGTTGAATTTCAGGTACTTATAACTTTTCAATGCCAATAGTATGGTCATTTTATTAAGTACACCAGTGTAACCTGCTTACCAAGCTCACCTTGTAAACAGGACATTATAAAAGTTACATACACTTATCCTCGTGTTTAAAATCACAAAGCTGGCAGCAACCAAATGTCTATTTTAATATAACCATGTGCAATAAACTAGTTAACTGAAACACATCATAGTTAGAAAAAAAACATTTAATAATACATTTAAACATATATTTGGGGTAGGAATAATGTTCAAATAAAAAACTTAAGAAAATATAGAATAAGAATATTGTGTCATGCTGAGGTTTGCCTTCAGTATTGGTGCTATGGGTCAGATGATCATCATTGTTGACCGCTAGTCCAGATAGGGTCGCGGTAGCAGTTGTGAGAGCAGAGAATCCCAAATGACCCTGTCCCCCACAACTTCCTCCAGCTCATTCCCAGGGACCCCAAGCCGCTCCCAGGCCAACTTGGAGATATAATCCCTCCAGCGGGTCCTAGGACGACCCCGGGGTCTTGTCCCAGTAGGCCGTGCCTGGAACACCCCCACCGGGAGGCGTCCAGGAGGCATCCGTTTCAGATGCCCGAACCACCTCAGCTGGCTCCTCTCAATGCGGAGGAGTAGCTGCTCTACTCTGAGCTCCTCCTGGCTGACCGAGCTCCTCACTCTATCAAATAGCATGTAGCCCACCACCTGATGAAGAAAGCTCAATTCTGCTGCTTGTATTCGCGATCTCTTTCTTTCGGTCATTAACCACAGCTCATGACCATAGGTGAGGGTCGGGATGTAGATCGACCGATAAACGGAGAGCTTTGCCTTATGGCTCAGCTCCCTCTTCACCACTACAGTCCGGTACAGTGAGCGCATTACTGCTGCTGCCTGTCCCAGCCTGTGGCTGATCTAACGATCCCTGTTCCTGTCACTCGTGAGCAAGACCCCAAGATACTATGGGTCAGATGAGGTCAGATTTGGACAGAAAGTTTTCAGGCTGTATATGGGTTCAGATTAAAATGTCAGGCCTGATTAAAGCTTTAATCACATTGTACATTCTATACTAACACAGAGACCATGCTCAGAATAAGTTTCACATTTTCTAATATATTTAGTGAGTCCATTCTTTTTTAGTACTTCCCACTGATTGCATCAGTGAGACACTCTCAACTAGATAGGTGCCAAATAGTTCTCAGTGATGCTATAGAAGATTCCAACACAAAGAGGTCTTCAAAATTTGTTTTGTAAACAAGATGTGCAAGAATGTGAAGGTTCTACATCAGATCAAGATTTTCCCTGGAGCTGTACGACCAAGCTAAGAACCATTTAGAAACCTTTCTTTTTAAACATATAACCATTCCTTGAGGGGTTGTGCTGGTGTGAAATATATGAATTAATTCTTGGATAATAAGTTATGCATAGTGGTGGGGGCAGAGGGAAAAGAAAATTTTACTGCATTAATAAACTTGTGCCGTACTTATGTATGTGTGCAGGCCAAATATATGTACATTATTGCTAAATGTGGGTTAAAAATACAGTGAACCCTACATGAATCCAGGACCAATTTTCTCTCCAGGGGCAAGTAAAGTAAACCTAATTTAATCTAATGTAAACTAATCTAATCTGTGCCAATCTAATCAACGAGTCTAGCAGGAACACATGCACTACAGCTTCATAAATGAAGATGGCACACAGACGGGAAATGGGAACCACTCAGCAGTACAGCAGTGCTGGATAACACTACAAAACACCTGTGCTGAACACAATTTATTACAACACAATGGAGTTTAAGATAGACAGTACTTTACTGAATGTGTCCATAAACCTTATGCAATGTGATATGATCTGACAAATTATCCATTATTTCCACAGACAATCTGAAAGGTGAAACACTACGTTTCTAGTTTGTGTCAGTCCATCTCAGATGACCTGTAGCCCAAAGAAGTAGATGGCTTTTTTGATGGATTCCACTTTGCATTGTGGAGTCTCCGATGCAGATGCAGTAACAAACTGTGTTTACTGACAAAGGTTTTCTGCAATATTCCCTAACTCATGTGGTTATGTTCATTACATGAGAATGCAGTGACACATGAGGGATCAAAGATTTCTCCGGATTCTCTGACTCTTTAAATTATAGTTACGGACTAATAAAAACAATAAAACAATATCTTCCTACGTTTATTCCTAATCATGTTCTTGAGAATGGTCCTAAGAAAGAGACTATGTCAGATTTATGACATGTTCTTAAACTGCAGAATTGTTCATATCTTTGTGCTCTTGTGAGTGTGGATTCTGTTCTTACCTAAGAACAAATCCCAAATACGAAAACATTGGTTAATGTCAGAACCTTCATCATAACTGCACAAGTGTGTTTTAAGAGTCATTGGTGAATGAGACCCAATGTTCTTAAACTGTTTGATTATTCACTCATGCAGTTTTTAGCAAAAAGGCAACTGAGTTTTTGTGAATGCTCCTTTTATACTCAGTCAGGATAGTATCACTTGTTACCTATTCACCAGTATAATTTGGGAATTTTTTTATCATTCTACAAACTTCCCAGTCTTACAAAACCTACTGTTTTATTTTGTAATTTTGATTTGTGTTTGTAGTAATTAATTATCAATTCTATTCCATTTCATCAGTGACATGATACGTTCACATACATAGAGGAACAAAGAATGTGTTTGGGTAGACATTATTTGGGAAATATGGAAGAAATTTGCAGAAGCAGTTTGGAAAAAGTGAACTGCTACAAAACCTTTAATGTGAATATTAAACAGAGAGCAGCAGAAAGAAAATGAGTGAGAGAGCTTTGGGTTGAAATAAAACTTTATCTGAAAGCTACGTATTTCAAGACTTCATAACACATTCATCAGCATTTGATGAATATGTTTATAAAGCAATGCATGAGTGTTTATGAACAGCGTATGAATAGTAATCACAATAATCATGAGTAAATAACAGATTATTTATGCATTCTATGAACATTCTATGAACAGTGATTGTGCTCATATTGCATGTTGTATATGAATATTCTATTCACAGAAATGATTGATTTTGTGCTGGGAGTTTTTCAACAGTAAAGAGAGCAGCTGGTGGCATTTAGAATCATGAATGCAGCAACAACCTCACAAATGCAGCATGGACGCCTTGACATTTCATCCACCAGATTCCCTGGTAACACAACATCCAATTTAGATTCATTAGACTGCTCTTTTTGAGCGGCCTTTCCATATAAACCAGAGGAGCTCAGTTAAAGGAGTGATTTTGAAGTGTTAGGAGTAATTAAGCTTAAAAGTCACTCAGTTATGATTCAGCAATAATACGTCGCTGTACTGGTAACATTTTTGGGGGAGGTTGTCATTTGTGATTTCCTGTGAGCATAATTGTTTCTTAAGAAGAGCAGTTCAAATAAAAATAAATCACCCAAATAAATGAGTTTCTGGTGTGAGGAGAAAACACAAAGCAAAATTACCCAGTTTCTTATTCATTTCTTTATTTTTGTTCCACCTTAAATGGAGCAGTAGGTATGTATTACTTTTGCTCCATTTCAGGAAGTGCCAAAAATTGTAATAAGTTGGCGAATAAGAAGCCAACTTCAGCCTCATGGAAAAACACAAATAACTTCTCCCCACAGGATTTGAGCAGCTGCTAAGTGCTGATTCTGTAAGAACACCATAAATAAATCACTCGATAGGAATGTGAATAGCTATCGATTTGCACCTCTATCCAGTTGTTGGATTCTGCAGTTTGTTGGAGATGACCAAGCCACTTATAACACAACTTGTGAAGCTCAGTTCATTTAATATGCAGCAGAGGTGTAAGTAACGAATTACATTTACTCTCGTTCCTGCACTTGAGTACAGTTTTCCATGTAGCAGACTTTTTGGAGTAGAATTAAATCATAGTACTTTTACTCTAACTTGAGCTCATTAAGTTGGCTTGATTTTTCAGCTACAAGAAATATGTTCAGGCTTCGACGGCGGAAATACAAAAAAGTAACTAAGCAACTTGATACTTAAGTAGTTTTTAACAAACTACTTATTTACTCTTACTTGAGTAATTTTATTTACTAATACTTTCACTTGCACTTGAGTAAATTATCACTACAGTAAGAGTTTTTTACACCAGTACTCTTTACACATTTGAGATGTGGCATTTTATTAATGTGAATATAGATATTAGACTTACCACCTACCAAAAAAAAGGTAAATACACATTAAATGGTGAATTTCTTTTCTAATTCTGTATCCAACATATTGTATTATGAGGTAAAAATGACAATAAATATTGTATTACGAAATCTGCATCACTGCACCCCCCAATGCATTGAAACTAAGACTTATAAGACTTATAAGAGTTTTTCAGCCTGGACTGCTTTACAAAAGAGGGACAATGCAGGGCAGCCAATCAGAAAAGGGGTTATTTAGAATATTAAAGGCACAGTAACAAAAACAACCTGCTGAAAAATGATCATGTATTGTTGATTTTGGTATATAAAGCCATACAAATGTCATAAGTGAACATTTTGGAAAAATAAAATAAAATAAGCAAGAAAAAGGTAAAATATGGGTATTTTAAGTGGAACAGTCTCTCAATTCTGGAAAAGCTGAGGTTTTCAGAGATGGCTTATCGATGCCTAAAGCCATGGCCTAAAGCACAGCAGTACAGTACAAAATGATGGAGCCCCTGCAGTGGGCATCAGATACTAATGTGTGCCATAGCGCTATGATCAAAAGGCTCTGTAAATGAGCTCTATCAGTGGAGGATTTGACTCTTTCAACAAGGGCACCAAACAACAAAGGGGCTGAATGCTGAGCCCCCTGCTAGAATGCAATATCAAATGTTTCATTGGACACTGGCCCTATGTGTGATCCACTAAAAACGGATTGGAGTAGGTTATCATACAACCCCAATTCCAGTGAAGTTGGGATGTTGTGTAAAACATAAATAAAAACAGAATATGATGATTTGCAAATCATTTTCAATCGAATTTTCAATTGAATACACTACAAAGACAAGATATTTAATGTACAAATGGATAAACTTTATTGTTTTTTGCAAATATTCAGTCATTTTGAATTTGGTGCCTGCAACACGTTCCAAAGAAGTTGGGACAGGGACAACAAAAGACTGGGAAAGTTGATGAATGCTCAAAAAACACCTGTTTGGAACATTCCACAGATGAACAGGTTAATTGGGTTAAAAGGGAGCATCCCTGAAAGGCTCAGTCATTCACAAGCAAGGATGGGGTGAGGTTCACCACTTTGTGAACAACTGCGTGAGCAAATAGTCCAACAGTTTAAGAACGTTTCTCAACATGCAATTGCAAGGAATTTAGGGATTTCATCATCTACATATGATCATCATCCATAATATCATCAAAAGATTCAGAAAATCTGCAGAAAACTCTGCAAGTAAGCAGCAAGGCAGAAAACCAACATTGAATGCCCGTGACCTTCGATGTGACTGTTGAGCAACTGAAGTTACATCAAGCAAGAATGGGAAAGAATTCCACCTACAAAGCTTCAACAATTAATGTCCTCAGTTCCCAAACACTTATTGAGTGTTGTTAAAAGGAAAGGTGATGTAACACAGTGGTAAACACGCCCCTGTCCCAACTTCTTTGGAACGTGTTGCAGGCATCAAATTCAAAAAGAGTGAATATTTGCAAAAAACAGTAAAGTTTATCCCTCGTTGTCACAGTGGAATGAGTGTCAGTGCTAACACCATCATAGATGTTCTACACTTCAACATTATCACAGGTAAAAATATATTTCTCATTGCTATATGTATTTCAAATGACATTTCGGCAGTGGTGGACACAAAGTAAATGTAATTCGTTACTGTACTTAAGTAGTTTTTTCATGTATCTGTACTTTACTGAAGTATTTCCATTTTGGGCGACTTTTTAATTTCACTCCACTACATTTTAAAGTCAAATATCTTACTTTTTACTCTTTTGCAAAATCTGTTGTTCCTTTTGGCTTATGTGTGTATAAAAATGTAACACGTCAAAGCGAAAGAAGTGCAAAGCAAGAACACCAATCAGGGCACAGTGCATCCTTTGTTTTGACCTTGTTTTGACCTGTTGGACATACCGACCCAGTACAAGCACACAGTCCAACGTCAGTGCAGCGGCATAAAATATTGGGAGAGTCTATTCCAACATAAATGATGGAACTAAATTCACCACAACATAGAAATATGTACACATATGCAGTCGTGACTGACGTATCTTTTTTCTGAATTTATGCAAAAACTATTTCATTTTATAGTAATATAATTTATAGTATATCATTTGTTTTGGCTAGTTTATGTTTATGAACAGAGACCTACAGATGCAATACAGTAAAGGAAAACTCATTTGTGAACCTGTTTTTAAAGTTTTTATTAAACTTAAACTTGTAACTATGTTGCAAATAAATCTTAAACTGAAACTTTGCTTGTTTGCAAAAATTATTTCAGAGCCACTCGGTTCTACCTAATGGAAATTGTTTGCCTTCAGTGTTTTGTGCTCATGATAATTTGAATAGACATCAGTATCAGACTACCTAATGACATTCTATTAAAAGACTGGTTTACTAAGAGTGACACTGGAGTATTTCACCTAAAGTGAGTTAATGAAGCAAGAGTCTTGTTATAAAATGACAATAGAACATTAGAGTCATAATTAATCTTTTAGAACTTTCCAGACTTAATTACATTTGAAGGCAAATACTTTTGTACTTTTACTAGTGGAGGTCTAAAGGGAGGAACTTCTACTTTTACTGGAGTAATATTTTACCTTGGTATTTCTACTTTAACTCAAGTACATGATGTATGTACTTCGTCCACCATTGCATTTCGGTGATGTGTTTCTGAAATGGACCCACAGCTGGACCCTAAAGCCCCTGTCTAAATTTTTTTTATATTTGTCGATTATGGGTTTTGTGATGTTTTATGGTGAACTGACAGAGATGCTGGTCTTTTCTGTTCTGTATTTTTGAACATACTTTTTCTTCAGTTAGATTTGTGGTTGGGTGGGATTAAATTTGGCACAAGTAACCTTAGATTTACAAACACACCAATCAGAGTTAGACATATGGATATATCATTCCCCTGTGTTCCTCTCCATCACATAAAGTGACTTGGAGCTCTGTGTTTATCTGAGCTCCAAAACTCCCAGTAAGTAGGTTATTATTACACACTTCTTATTGTTTGCTTTGGAATCCTGGTAGTTACTGCATAAGGAGCCTCAGTATGTAATAAGCCTGGGATTTTAAGAGTTGAAAATAAATTTAAAAATTTTCTAAATGTAGTATGAAGGTTTATTACACCATTGTTTGTAGATTAGCTAGATTCTGCTTCCTACTTACATTAGCTCCCTACTAGGATCCTACAATGAGTGCTAAACATCATTTACTCAACAGACAGCGGTCCACCATGACTGTAAAAATAACACGTTAGCTACCCCCTCTAACATTCAGGCTTACAGTGTTTCCTCATAAACACTTTAGAGGCACGACTCACACTAAGGCACACAATACATGTTTTTCTCACTGTGTACGTCAGTCTTACTGTGCAAACTCATAAAGGGAGCTTGTGTTACCTCTATTTCAGAAACACAGCTCATCAGTTAGCTAGCTATAGGTTATAGATATAATTTATATCTACATTTAATATCAGACAAGATATATATGCAATATACCCGGTAATTATTAGTATTAAGTAATGACCACTAGACAGCTTTTTCTTTATTTCCACTTTTTACTCATCATTAAGAAAGAAGTTGAGAAGAGTCTTCTTTCCTTTGCGGTTTATGTCCCGCTTGGTGCAGGGTCCGCTTTTCGGCATGCCTTCTTCCATTTCTTACGATCGAGGGCATTCTCGGAGCTGACGTTGACGGTCTTCATATCCTGTGCGATAGTGTCCATCCACCACTTTTTGGGTCGCCCTCTTGGCCTGTTGCCACCTGGGTCCATTCGCAGGGACCTTCTGGCCACTGACTCCTCCTCGCTGCGAACAACATGGCCATACCATCAGAGCCTGGATTTGCGCATCTTGTCTGTGATGGGTGCCACGTCCCACCTTTTCCTGATGTGCTCGTTTGTCAATCTGTTCAGGCGGGTTAGACCCAAAGGCCACCTGAGCATCTTCATTTCCATGGTATTCATGGCCTGCTCGTGTTTGGTTGTGGCTGGCCAACACTGAGAAGAGTAAAGTGGTCTATTTTTCTGCTGGAGAGGCTCAAATATGTAACACTTGACTACATTAACTGGCAGTGTCACCCACCACTGCCACTAGAGTCGGGTTGTTCACGCTGCCTGGGAGACACCACCATCAATCATTATAAAATCTGACATGCCCACACAGCTCTAAGCAGACAGCAGCTTGGAGCTTGGAGCATTGATTTAACACATTAGCAAAAAGGCACATATGCTGTAGATCATTGAAATAGCTGGGAGGTCACTACTAACCATACTACTCCTGTCTATGGTAGACACTCTACCCCCTAAACCAGCTGCACACTCCACACATAATAACAAAGACAACAGAAACGCATGACTTAAACTAAATAAACAAACAATAAACATCAGAAATAGTTCCTTTTGGCAAACGGTGCATGCATACCATGAGCCTATGCATGTAGCCGACTGCATAGCCACACCTCCAGAGTATCTTGGTGCCAGCAAAAGCAGGTAATGGGTTGCTATATATTCCCCTCCCACACATCAGCTAGTCCTCTGTGACCTACGATCATGCTCCCAGTCCCAGCAAGCACAGAACTGTTGGAAAGTCCCTCTTCAAGGACAAAGTGCCTCTAGTCATCCCCTAAGGTCACAACACCACTGCTGTAGCTCCAACAGTGTACAGTAGAGCTCCCCACAGTGTACTGTGTCAAGTCCTGTACAGTTGGGGGTGACAGCAGCAACAGCACAGTGTCCTTTCTCTTATAGCACTGACTCACCAACCACTCCAATGCTCCCATGCTGAAGTCTTTGATGGTTCCTTTTGCATTTTCCCTGGCTGTTCTCTCTCTGGCACCACTGTCATGCCTTGCTACAGCAAACTTGCCATCTGGACTTTCCATGCCAGCTCCTGCCTCCAGCCCTGCCATGTTGACCTTGCTGTTAAGCCTTTTCATGCTGGCCTCATCATCAGGCCTTTCTATGCTCCAGCCTCTAGCCTCACCAGGCCTCCCCATGGGGCCTTTCAATGTTGTCTCCATTGTCACAGTCTTTTGACAGGCTGTGGTTCTCCCACCACTGAAAAGCTCCTGGGGGGGATTCCCACTTCTGACATCAGTGAGGCATTGACAGAGAGTAAGACACAGGGATTGCCATGCTTCTGCTGCTCATAAGCACTTTTTAATCAATACACCAAAAGAAAGGGACCTACAGATCACTGGAATAGCAGACAGGTCATTTCTAACCATACTATGCCCATTTGTGGTAGACACTCAATCCATTAAAACAACCCCATACCCTGACACATAACAACACAAAGAACACATACACATGACAACAAACATGTAGGTTTACATGTACACAGATGGCTACATTTACATGTAGCCATCAGCAAATTACCCAGAGTCTCTCAGATCCAGTGGCAGTCAGTAGCAGGTCACTACCATTTTTACAGCAATTTAACAGAATTTCATTATTCATAATTTCAGTAGTATTTTGGACAATGTCTATTTGTCCATTCATCATAGAAGAGTCAAATATTAAAAACAGAAGCTGGCATACATAAAAACTAACAAAAAATGGTGTGAGGTGTTTCTGTCAGATAGATAGATAGATAGATAGATAGATAGATAGATAGATAGATAGATAGATAGATAGATAGGAGTTTCATCAATATTACAATGTAAAATGCACAGTGTGTGTCATTACAGTAGTAGTTATGATATACTATACAGTGTGTATTAATCAGAGAGGAGATACAGTAATGTGGTTCAGCACAGTTCAGACAGCTGAAGATCAGTACCATCTCTGCAGTAAGGAGACACATTGTAGAGCCTTATAGCAGTGGGTAAGACAGATCTCACATGGCGTTCTTTAACACAGCACAGCTGTAACAGTCTGCCACTGAATGTGCTTCTCTGTTTATCCAGTATAGCATGCACAGGGTGTGAGATGTTATGAACTATGGCTAACAGCTTGTTGAGCATCCTCTGTTCTGTCACAACCTCCAAAGAGTCCAACTTGACTCCTACAACAGAGCCAGCCTTTCTAAGTTTATTTGGTATAGAGCACTGCTGCCCCAGTACATAACAGCATAGAATAAAGCACTCACTACAACAGACTGGTAGAATGTCCATAGGAGCTTAGTGCACACACCAAAAGATGTCAGCCTCATCATGAGACAGCTTTGGCCTCTCTTGTAACCTGCAAGATTGTTGCAGCTCCAGTCCAGTGCTTGTTGTCCATGTGCACGTCTAGATATTTGTATGTCCCAACCACCTCCACATCAACACCATCAATGGTGACTGGCGACAAGGCAGCTTTGCACTTCCTAAAGCCCAGCACCATCTCTTTAGTCTTACTGATGTTTAGCTGCAGCTGGTTAAGCTTACATCACTCAACAAAGTCCTTCACCAGCTTCTTGTATTCCACCTCCTGTCTATTCCTCGTGCACCCCACAATGGCCGTGTCATCTGAGAATTTCTGCAGATAACATGACTCTGTGTTTTACCTGAAGTCAGAAGTGTACAGTTTGAACAGGCTAACACAATGGGGGGGCCCCAACACTGCACACAGCCAAGGCTGAGACACAGCCCTGTAGTCGCATATACTGGGGTCGTCCAGTCAGACAGCCCATTATCCATGCAATGATAGATTCATCCACCTGCATTAGCCATAGTTTTTCCCCTAACAGCACAGTATGTATGGTGTTGAATGCACTGGAGAAATCGAAGAACATGATCCTCACAGTGCTGCCTGAGAGTGAGAGTACATTCTGTCCAGCAGGTAGATAACTACATCATCCACTCCAATGCCATCCTGGTATGCAAACAGCAGAGGGTTGAGAGCTGTTCTGACCAGAGGTCTCAGATGAGCTAGTATCAGCCTTTCAAGTGTCTTCATTAAGTGGTAGAGGAAGGTGAGGCTGTGGATGGCCCAAGGAGCAGGAGAGGAGCTATTGTCAAACTGCACAAAGAACACATTTGCCCATTCACGCTTTCTCTCTGCTGGAATAGTGCTGCGTTGGTGAAGCCAGTGATGTCTTTTAGGCCTCTCCAGGCATCAAGTGTTATTGAGTGTTATTCAGCTCTAATTTGTTTTCCAGTTTGAACTTGTACTCCTCTTTGGCCTTCTTAATTGAGGTTTAAAGCTCTTTATGTACCCTCTTCAGTTCCTCACTGTCTCCTGCTGTAAATGCTCTTTTCTTCTGGTTCAGCAGAGACTATAAGTCACTGGTGGCCCAGGGTTTGTTGTTTGGAAAGCATCAGACAGTCCTGGAGAGTACACACAAAGGTTGATGTAGTCAGTGATGCATGATGTTATTGCATCAATGTCCTCACCATGTGGTTCACACAGGACATCCCATTGTGTAGCCTCTAGACAGTCCGTCAGTGATTCTAAAGCCTCAGGTGACCACTTCCTCACTGTCCTTGTGTTCACTCCCTGTCTCTGAACCAGGGGTTTATACCGCAAGTTGAGATTAACCAGGTTATGGTCCAAACCACACAGTGGGGGGAGGAGCTGTGGATTTATATGCTTCTTTGACATTGGCATACGGCAGGTCCAGAGTCTTGTTCTCTCTCGTCGTGCAGTCCACAAACTGGCTGAAAGTGGGCAGACATGATGAGAGGGTATCATGATTGAAGTCTCCAGACACTGCAATGAATGCACTAGAGCTCTGGTTTTGCACTGTCGCAATGGTCGAGTGACGTCACACGTGGCATCCGGGTTAGCAGAGGGTGGAATGTACACAACGCACAGAACGCATGAGAAAATTCTGTAATGTCTCTAAGACACAGAATGAGCTACTTGAATTGCATATACACTTGTATTCAAATGTTTGGGTGCTCAAGTTTTTGTTGATTTTTTAAATTGAAAAGTCAAAATGAAAAAAGTACACATCCTCTACAGAGAACACACTTATGCATATCAACAAAATACTACCCAAAACACAAATGTATAAGTACATGTATAACATATAAACTATAAAAAGCAATTGTGTTTTATAATAATAGGGTGTAATGCCTAAAAGCAGTGGAACTGCAGTGGAACGACTGGAAGGATTGATGAAACTCCATCAAGTACCTTTGGGATTTCTTGGAGTGACATTTGTGGCCCAGAGGTAAACATCCAACATCAATACTTGACCTCACTGGTGCTCTTGTAGCTTAATTCAATCAAATACTCAATGCTCCAGCATCTACCGTACGGCTGTATAAGAAGGGCAGAGACTGTTACTGCAGCAAAGGGGTACAACTCCCTATTAGTAACCTTGATTTCAATATTTGATTAGCAGTTGTCTACAAACATTTGGACATTTAATTTAATGTGACCAATTAAATAATGTAAAAAGTGTCTTATCTTTGTTTTTGCATTTTCTACAATGCATTTTGCAAATGTATAGATGCTGTTTGCAGCTGTTTAAAAAAGGAATCTTATCAGATCTGTCAAGTACAATTCACAAAATAGTCAAAATAATTTTAGCAGATATGCATTATGATCCCCGAAGAATCAATTCTTTGAAAAAAAAAAATCACCAGCTCACATTTACTGTGAATAAAAATCTTTGAGAGCTGACAGTCTTTTAAATGTGTGAATGAGAGTCATGACTCTGTCAAGGTGAACCGTGTCCTTTTGGCAGCTCGCATACAACAAAACTCAACACGACATCATGACAGTGTTTGATGAATGTTTTAATGGTTTTTTTTTCCTTTTATTCTCTTTTCTGTGAACAATATTGCAATAATCTCACCAAAGAACCCAAGGCAAACTCAGAACGTCTTGCCCGCTTGTCAGATTGCATCATGTCAGAGAAAGTCGAAGCAGGAGCTTTTCAGGCGGGTTTTAGAGATTGTATCACAGAGAATACTCTTATCATGGAAACCTGTGAGCAACTCGGAGTTCTGAAATGCGGCATCTGTGAAGTTTGTTAAAGTTTGTCTGTGTTATGTTCTCTTTTGATAAAGGCAGCGACGCAACTATTGAATTTGCAGATTGAAATACGACACCTACCACACATTTTTATCTTCTTTTCATTGTGCCAGCCAAAGACTTTTCTCTATGGAAAAGACACTTCAACTGAAAATCATTTCTTGGACATCAGTAGCAAGACCCCCAGGTTTGTCGTCCTTCTACTTTAAGTTGCCCTGAGTACTTTATATCTCTGAACAGTTATCAGTGGGTAGAAAGATAGGAGTCTCTTATCTCATCTCTTATGTGCTGATATCTTCAAAGTCAAGCACCTCCAGCCAGGACTCTATAAACAGACCAAGAAGTGTCACTGAGTAGTTTCCCATTTCCAAAATGAAGGTAACTAAATGGTTCTTGGCTTGCTTGTATGGTTTTAGGACAAACTTTGATTGGAAAAGAACATTTGCTTTGTGTGCAGGTTCTGTATGACAAAGGTTGCACATCTCGATGACAAAACCTTTTACTATGGCATCACTCAAATTAACCTTTCTTGGGATCTTTATTTAAATTCCTTAAAATCCTAGGTATTATGTAATATTTTACTTGAACACTGCTGCATAACATTGACATAACAATGCCATAAATGTGTGAGATGAAAAAAAATGAATTGTTATGAGAGATTATGAGTAGTATTAAATAGTGTCATGTTACCAAGGGTGTAGGTTTTGTCTCAATGCTGGTAGGGACACAACAACCTTTGTGACATGAGTCTTCAGATAGCCATCTTACCTTCAGCCAGTCAAAGACCAGGCCTAAACGGGTCATCTTAGACACGTAGCCTCTGGGAGGTAACATCTGAATTACCTAATATGACTTCAAAGATAAATTATTTCACACAAATATTGGTGGAGGCAATTCTGTCCTCCTAAAATATTGGTAGGGATCATCCATATGCAAACCTATGCCCATGAATATTACCATGACCAGAAATTGTCATGACAGATGTTAAAATGTTTGATGTCTTGAAAGCTAATTAGAGTACACTTAGCAAAAATAAGCGTATGACATAAATAGGCGTGTAACAATATGTTACGTGCTGTAAAAAAAACAGGTTTCATGCTATAAAATGCATGCCGGGTAGAAGGAGAAGAGGTAGACCTCAGAGAAGGTTTATGGATGTAGTGAAGGTGGACATGTAGATGGTTGGTGTAAAAGTAGAGGAGGCAGTAGATAGGGCAAGATGGAGGCAGATGATCCGCTGTGGCGACCCCTAAAGGGAGCAGCCGAAAGAAGAAGAAGATGCTATAAAATGCATGATATTGGGAATAGTTCCTATAGTTCTATTTAACACAGTATATGATATTCCCAAAAGTGATAAACAAAAAGTAAAAATTCCTCCCAAAGAACTGAGCATTTCTGGGACTTAAAAAAATGGTTCGGTAAGCCTACCTTGATAAGTGAAGCTGTTTGAAATGGGGAGTGAAGAGAGCAAGTCATTCTTTATTTCATGGCCTGTTATGAAACCCTTCAGTTTCCCAGTCGAGTACAATAACAATGGGCAAAGAGTGATAGAGCAAACGGTGACAGTGTGCTGATGTTGCTGAACACTGGGATCAAATACCCATGCCAATGCCAATACCTCAAATATGAGAACTCGTTTATGGAGACATCAACCACGTGTGCCAGTTACTAGAACAAAGAGAAAATGGGAAGCTAAAGTTAGCCAGCTTCTCTTTTCGAAGTTTCCATTACTTTCCAAGTTACTTCTGCTCTGTTTAATGTGGAATATAACATTTTAACAATCTGGTGAAATAGAAGCCAGCCTCAGCCCTGTGGAAAAAACACGAGTCCCCTCCACAGAATTCAAGCAGCCACTAAGTACTGATTCTGAACAGGTGAAGCAAACAACCCTCTCAACAGTGATGTTTATAGCTTCCAATTTGCACCATTACTAGGTTGGGAGTCCATGTTAGAAAATTCGCTTTCACAGTCATTCCAGCCAGAAGGTAGAGCCACACTTCACATACAAACCACAAGATCAGCTTGTGAATGAACTTGGAATGCTCAGTTAATTTAAAATTGGGATGTAGCCTTGTCATTTAATATAGATATTGTACTTTTATACATGTCAATTTATATACTTTTTATTTATTTGTCTTCTATGAAAATTACTTATACTTTAAAAATGACTTATTGCTTCAAATTAATGATCCTTTCTCATTTTATTTACGCACCCAAAATGCTTTGTATTGTGATGAAAAAATTATCATATTGTGAAATTTACATTGTTATACCCCCATATATCAAACATTATGACACGTCATGACAATTACTGGTAATGGCAACATGACACTGTTATATTACTGAACAAATCCTGTCATAACTCCTGACAGTACATCACGTCTGCCATGATACGTTTATAGCACGGTTATATCAATGTCATTAGCAGGGATCAAGTAAAATATTACTGCTTATTGCATAAAATAGCTTTTTATTTAGTAACTACATAAACTAGCACAGTAATTCTTATGATATAAAATGTATAATATCTCAAAACGCAATATCTGTACGGAATATTTAATGAGCTATTTTGCTGTTGTGGACTAAACTTGATTCTTTTCCTTTTCTTGCATACAGAATGTAAGTAGTACGGAAGAGTGGCTAATTTTGTGAACCATAATTGCCTGTGCTTGAAGAAAAGGAAATAGGCAACCGTTTTTGGCGCAGTGCTCAAGAAGAGTCATTTGTTTCAGAACACAGGAGGACAGAAAGATCAAAAGCAGTCTCACAAAGGTGAAATGAGTGTTTTATGTGGATGAGAAGAGAACAGGAAATGAGTGAGCCATTTCAGTGAATCTCTCCTACTCATTGTCCTCTATGTCCTTCAAAGACTCTACCACTTCCTCAGTGCTCTACACATAATGCACTACCTTCAGCATAAACCCTTTAATCAAACATAGCTTGGCATCATGTGCAACAGGATGCTGGTATTTATGAATTTGCAGGGTAGCATGACGCAGGTCATGTATGAGGCGCTGGATTTCTAGAAATTTTAGGCCTAGGGTGGTACATCGTCTGCAGGTGGAGCAGGATGTGAAAGTAATGCAAAAGGCAGTAAATGGACCGTGGGAAACAGTAACAATGATAGCCTAATTCTAGTCACACAAGAAGAACTCCTAATGTCACAGCTTATCTTATCCATCTATCACAGCCTTTCTGACCTTTTATGGCAGAGCTACACGGCTAATAGGACTCCAAAATAGTTCAGCGAGTTACACTGTCTATTTTATACCATTTAAAATAAATTGCCGTATCTCCAACATCGTTCTACAACAGCTAATTCAGGAAATGTTTTTCAGGATGTTGTTCCAACTGAGACTTAATTGCACTACTCAGACAATCAGTCGGTTGATTTTCTCTCTTTAAATAGGGGTGTTGCATGCATTTAACCCCTAATGCACTACACATATGTTAGCACTGATAACTATGTAATAGCTGTTTACCTTGATAAAATCAGCGAACAGACTAATAAATCAATAACAAAAAAATGTATTGCTACACTTATTGCTTATATTATAGTACAATTTAATACTAACATTAATACTGAGAATACAATGAAGGGGTTTTCAAACACTTTTGTTTGCAATACATTTTGTTGCAAAGCCATTGTTGATAATTACAGGTTAAGACGTCTACTTATTAAGAAGTAATGCATTTTTGCAGCATTATGGTTATTTTTGGCCACTTGTACTTGAAAAAACGATTTCAATTCCCAAAAGTTATGAAGGTTTCCTCTGATGGACTTGCAATTTCTAAAAGTCCTACCTAAGTTATCAGTGATATTGAAGTCAGGAGATTGTCTAGGTCAAGCAAGCACCTTCACCTTCTTTTTTTGGAAAGCAGTCTTGGCTGTATGTTTGGAGTCTTGATGAAATGTTTGTCTTCTCCCAAGATATAGTTTCCTTACCGATGAGATTAAATTCAGCACTATGTCCTGCTCCATTCATGCTTCCCTCAATAATGTAACGCCCCAGTACTGCTTGCAGAGAAAAAGCCCCATATGCTTATGCTGCCACCTCCATACTTCACTGTGGGTATAGAGTTCTCTTTTGTCTAAATGCATGTATGCAAATTTTAGGTGTGCATCTCTGTGCTTCATTTTTAACAGATGATTTTTATGTAGATGCTGGAATATTGTTCCTGCTGATGCCAGCATTTTTAAGTGACTGCAGCCTTCTCTCTTATCTTCCTCATCAAAGGAACTGTGTGGATTATTAGTCATTATTAGTCGTTGTTTGAGGTCTTTGCAATGACTCTGTAATGCTGTCCATGATAACGTTTGGAAGCTCATTCACCTTGATTACTTTCATTGCCTGAAGTATTCCCAAGTAATGACATCCTCTATAATGACAGAACGTCTGAATAATGTCTGAATACTAAAAATGAGACACTATCAATATCTGTACATATGGAAACAGTTATAACTAATAACTAATGTATGTTTAATGACTTGTGAACATCGAACAAATAAACAATTAGCTTATATGTGCAATAATTACATGGATTGATATTGGTTAGACTCTCTGATATTTGTGTATGCGTGTCCTGTACTATTCAAACTTGGCAAAATGGAGAACAAAATATTTGTTTAGTGTGTTTATTTAGATATAATGCTTCTGATTCTTGTGCTGGCAAATGCTAGAGGTTCAGCATCCAGAATCAGTGTGATTGTAGTGGTCTGCTGGGCCAGCCATTCATTGCACTCAGCAGTAGCCAAGGCGATGGAGGATAAGTGCAGGACAACTACTGAGTGATCTAAGGAATAAGCTGAAAGGGTTGTCCTTAAGCTGAAAAGAACAAGATCTATAAGTTCTCTCCAAATGCTCCACAGTATCCCAAACGTCTGCTGCACATGGTAAAGTGATGACCTGAGTTATGTGTGGAAACCATACGTCTGTTCAAAAGGCTGTATACAAGCATAATATTTCTGATCAGACCGAACATTCGAGTTGGAAGGATGTCAATGTCTCAAAAACTGTGGGACAAGTTAGTAGACGAACACCCGGCAGAAAAATAAGCAAAAAAGGAGAAGCCAAATATATTGCCAAGAAACAATAGAGTTGCAAAAAAAAAAATTTTTTAACTTTTAAAACTTAAACGCATCTCATTAAACCACTCTCACGCATCTCATTTATAAAAATTGCTTATTATTTATTTTTAGGGAACCAAATGTGTTTTTATATGGTATTGCTCCTAAGAATCCTTCATGGCCCCTTTATTTTATGTATTGTTAGTGTACAGTTATTTATTTTTGACCTATCAAAGTTAATGTATTGTTCAAATGATTCAAACCTACAGAACTGTACATGCTGTAGCCCAGCTGCTTGTGCATTGCATGCTGATAGAATCCATATTTTTTCCATATTTATCCATAAAATCTGCAATTGTAGCTTTTAATTACCATTTAAAGTGATACCTTCAGCAAGGTGGACAAAGTCATTAGGATAAATCAACAAGCAGAAAACTAACAAAAGCAATAGCAAAGTAAAAAACTTCAGTTCCCCTCAAAAGCTTCCAATGTAAAAGGAATTAACAAGTTGTACGAATGAGAGCAAGAATATATATAAACCATGTATATATAAACCTCATTCTCCAATATCTTCATAGATTTTTTGTTCTTGAGAAAAGTCCTAAGAGAAAGCCTACATCAGGTTCATGATATGTTCTTAAGCCAGAATTGTTCTCAGCTTTGTGCTCTTGAGTCTAGATTCTGTTTTTACCTAAGAACAAACTCCTATTAAGAAAACATGGGTAAATATCAGAATCTTAGTGAAAACTGTGTAAGTGGGTTTTAAGAATACATTTCTTCTAAAGAATGGCTGGTGAATGAGGCCTACTGGCTGGAACATGCAGCCACAGTTGCTCTTACTGGACATTGTAGTACAAGTGCATGAACTGTGTATCATCTTCAGGTTGATGGAAACTCTCCACACACATGTTGAAAATAATGTTATTGAATTATTAAAAGTAATGAATAAAATCTAATGAAGCTTATTTTGTCCCATGCTATAATAAAATGCACCGTTTTTTTTAATAAAAAACTGTGGGACAAATACTGAGACCTTGTTCTTTGTTCAATGAAGCCCAAATGAGACACTTCTAAATGGTTTATTTACTATACATTAAGTTGTATTCATTTTCACCTGTGTTATTACGTAATGAAGGCCTGAAAATGACTAAAATTCATTATTAATTGTAATAATGCACAATATGTGCTATGTTAAAAACCTTTACTGCACATTAATGACTATGAGTTAGCACCAAATTTGCATTTTATTTGCATTCTTATAGGCTCTAGACAGTGTCAGGTGACAGGAGAAGTTTATTACTCTTGAGCTAATAAAAGTTTAATGAGTCAATAATACTTGAAGATATGTTGCATATAAAGTTTTGGTCATCACTAATTAGTTGCTAAAAAGAGTTGATCAGACTTTCGATTTCAATTTGTATAAAAAGTTTTATATGTATTTAAGGTATTTTGTCCACCAAAGAGACAGTATAACTCACCACGTCAGTATGTGTTCTTTGGTGCAGATCTGAATACTGCTGGAGTGTTGACATGCCAAAACAAACCGAAGTACGCTATAAAAGATGACTTAGTTAACATCCGTTAACTGCAGCTTCTTTCACTGAACACCAACTCACAAAGGTTTGTCCACAGGTAAAATGGAAATTTTGATTAGTTCTTCCAATGAGTTGGGCTCTGTCTGTTTGTGTCTATTGGTCAGTGCTCTGTGGACTGTTGCCCTAGTACTTTAAATAGTGGTGGGTCAAATGTTTGCTTGCCCTGCGGTTCTGGCGGTCTTGGCAGCAGCAGTCTGAAATGATGAAACTGTGATGTGACTTGTGGTAATCTTGAGAAAACTTATAGAAGAAAGTGCCATTGCAAGCCAGTTAAGCACATAACTGTTGTTGGAACAAATCCTCATAACTCTAAAATAATAACTTTACAATAAAAGGAAAAAAAATACTTTTAATGTAAGAATTTTTTTCAAATAATTTTTAGCCATTTCTTTTGGTCCATTAATCATGAACTTTAAACACAGGAAAACAGGCATTTTCAAATGATTTCAAAAACTGAAAAACGCCAAAAGTGGAGATTTACATTTATAGCATTTAGCAGACACTCTTATCCAGAGAGACATACAAAAAGTACTTTGTCTATCTAGTGAAAATATCTTTGCTAGTTTCAAATAGGCTAGAAAGAAAGCTAGTCCTGAGCTCAGATACTGCTAGAAGCAAAAGGAACAGAATTAATACACAGTGCATTGCATTTCAATAAGGGAAGTGCAATATATTATATTATGACAAATACCTAACTCAGTGCTTAATTAGGTGCTGTAAAAAAACGTGTCTTCAGTCTGTATTTGAAGACTGCGAGAGACAGCAGATTGGAAAGACAGTGGAAGTTTGTTCCACAACCTGGGCACCAGAACAGAGAAAAGACTTGATGTCGAGCTGTACTTAAAGCTAGAATGGCTCGAGGTACAGTTCAAGTTTTGACCATTGCCATCAGGTAGGGAAGGAGGGGTTGGTCTGTTTTTGGCTTTGAAGGCAAGCATCAGGGTTTTAAATCTGATGCGTGCAGCTAGAGGAAGCCACTGAAGGGAGCGCAGCAATGGAGAGGTACAGGGTTTTGTCCCGACAGCAGCAATATATATCTTATAATCCATAACAGTGGTGGTTCAGGACAATTACAACAGATGAGAGAAATGCAAAGTTCTGAATGGCGCTCAATGAGAACATTTAATATAAATGAGAGAAGGTGAGCAGCCCACACCTACATTTGCTGTGTGCTGTTAATGGGCCACTTTCAGAGTGGAGACAGAAGCTGCATGTTAATGATTTGGTAAGTGAGAGAGATGAATGACAGAGGAATAACAGCACATCCACTGAGACCTGCCTCATAGCGCAAAAGCTTTTGATCACTCTTGCAAGCGAAACATCTGCCCACAAGTTTCCCCATAGCATGTGTGTCCTCAGCTCAAATGTGTCTGCAGCTCAGGATATGCATTCTTCACAGATTGTATAATTAAAACCAGTGATTATGGCCAATAAACACAAACGTCCATCATTTGAAAACACACAAGAATAAGACAGTTCAACTGCAGATGAAATCCCTGTTTGACAGAGAACCATGAGTACATTTAATAAAGTGGAAGAGGAGCAATGTGAACACAATGCACGATGGTGGTTTTCTGAGTAAGCAATGAACAGCAATAATGTAATATTTTCATTATTAAAGCACAGTGGTGTATGTTAGTGCATTATAATGACGTTGCTGTAAGCCATTCTGAAAATAGTCACAGGCTCGCCAGGAAGAAAACTTGCCCGAAAGTTCTTTAACTGAGCTACTCATTAACAGGGAATGTATAAAAAGCAGCTTCAAATCAGTTTCATCCCAGCAAATCTCACCAGCCTCACAGCATTATTTAAATCAAATTTAGACTCTGATAGTTATCAGAATCCAAAATAGTGTTATATTACAGTAATTTACTGGCACTGTTTTGTAAAATGACTTGATTGATCATTGTTATACCTCTCTAGAACTTATATGTGGACTAATGCGCACCCTCAGTTTTGCTACATTTTGTAGAATAATGTGAAAAAAACCTGCTTAAAATGAAAGTAAATTACTGGCTACTAGTTGCATTCCTTTCAAAATAATTTACTATATCATACTTAAAGTAAATAACAGTAAAAGAGCAACTTTATACTATATAATTTAGACTTCATTGTCACCTGGATAAGTTTACTTGTTGTTACTAGTGATATACGTGTATTATGCTGTACACTTACTGTAACAAACTGAAATTAAAATACAGTAATCTCCTGTAACTTTACATAACTATAAAAGTACTGCCATCAGTAGCCTGTAATTTACTGTACGTTTGTCACTGTCCTGCCGTAAGATCCAAGCATGGCCCAGTTTAAGCTTGGCAAAAACGGTCAGATTTTAATTTATTATTTGCTGGTACTTGAAGGAGTGCACGATACTATGTATCCAAACAAGTTGTCCAGGGCCTTTGGAAGAAAAACATCACCACAATATCACAGATCCACCACTATATTTCACACTGGGGTTGGGCACTTTTCTGCATGGCTATCTTTGTGTCCACACCAAACCCACCCCTCAAGTCTTTGTTCCCAGATAGCTCTATTTTGGTCTCATCTGATCATAGAACGTCCCACTGAAAATTCCAGTAAAATCTGGGAAACTAGGCACTTAAGTTTGTTGGTTCCTAATATGCTTTGCAAATAATATCTACTTTAAAATCTAACATTTTAACTTTTTTGACAAAAAGCTTAAAGCTTGTTTCTCCCAGGATGCAACATGTTTACATGGTGTATTTAAGGATTTTTCATATGAAAATGTACAGCAGTTCTTTCTAGTGTATATTCCCATGAATTGTTAGCTACATTAGCTTCAAAACTCCAATTCAAAATTAAAGAAACAAACTTCAGATACTGAACATGTCTTAGCTGACCAACTGCTTTTTTGGGTTGAGTACTTTTTCCTGAAATATTCTTTTAACTCAATTAAAATATAAAAGGTACATCGAAATCCCTTCCATTAAACAACAGCGCTCTCATTTATTCCTTTCTATATGCATCTATTCAATAATTGCTTGGCATCTCAATGCAATGGCATAAAAATTTCAACTGCAAAGTAAGTACAAAATGTAGCTCATATGAATCATGTGTGTGTGGCTTGAAATGAAATATTCAGACATACTGCTCAGCAAAATCACTGGTGCTTAAACTAGTTGCTAAGTGCATTTAACATGCACACTAATAACGTGCTGATTATCTGATGTCTGCAGTTACTTAATAATTCAAGTTAACAAGCACACTACAATTTCTTATATTAGATTAAACATTATCGGATTTCAAGAAATATCAATAAAGATACATGGACTGCAGCTCAATAAATCAGCACACATATGCTGGTATATGTACAACACTGTGCCAAAGAGAGACACCACCCTTGATTTAGTTTGTTTCCAGTCATAACAGCCCTTTAGTACAGGTTTCAGTGCCAGAAAAAAACAGCTTAAAACATGTCCTAAAACTGAAACTGTCCAAATAAAGGATCTCTACACTAGTAACTTTACAGGAGAAAGGCAAAATAGGCTTTACTTTTAATGTTGTTTAATATAAAGAGATTATATTTTGGTGCATTTTCATAATTTCACAAAAAAGATGACAGCTGCTGTGTTTAAGTTATGTAGAAAAAATTTTATATAAAAAATAAGACACATTTTTAATTTTTTTTTTTTGGACAATGACAATATACAGCAACTAAATTGAGTTATGCTTTTTGCCTTTATTGTGGCATCCATGCTTTTCTAGAGACTTACTTTCAGTTTTTCAAAAAAAATGTACAGAATTCCACACCTCCAAAATTTAGCTGCAGAAGTTGGTTTGTCTTCTGTTCCTCATGATCCAAGAAATCCCAAACACATTCACTGATGTTGAGGCCTGGACTCTGAGGTAGTCCGTTTATTGTTCTGAAAACATCAGCAGTGGCTTTTTAACAGAAACACATTATTTCAGACTAATAGTGTGGAACTGCTTTCTCACAATCTGGATGGACAGAAACACTTGGGGATTATTCAGATATGAAGCAAGAGTGGATCTTGATTTTCTCGTCTTTCTCAAAGATAAAAAGCTTTTAGTGCTGTTTATCTGATGATAGCTTTTTTTAACCTGTAAATGAAATAAATAAGCTAAATGACAAGTTGTCTCTGACTTTTATACAGTACTTTTTAGGCTAATATCTTTTGACTTCTGTTCATGAAATACTGAGATGTTCCCTGAAGTCAGTAAACTCTACAGATCTAATTCAACACTTAAACCTTAAAATGACACAAATAAATATTTTTCAGGAGCTCTGTGCTAAAACAAAAAACAGCAACAGTTAAAATTTTACATAACATTCTTATTTATGGTATGTTTACTGGTGGGCTGGAAATTTCATAAGAAATCAGATTATGGGCTTACTAACGTAGACCTGTTTTTCATTACCTTAAGTGCTTGCAAATGTGTTGAACGAATTACTTACTAAATCTGATTTTCTACAGGTATTGGATTATTTGCACATGTAAACATATTCAGTCACATAAGAAATAATAAAGAATAAAGTAAAAATAAAGAAAGATCTATCTGATTATAAGCACCATTATGCCCTGACTTAAGGCTGTGTTAAATGGAAGTTATCTAGAATTCCCTGTATGTTATGGTCACTTTGGGAGCACATTTTTACTGCCCAGTGGAATGACTGACTGATCATGACTCACTATGGCTATAAGAGTCAAGATTACAGGGTAGTCAGGACTGTGAACAAGCAGATATGCTCTACCTCCCTCGCCCAAAGCTGCTTAAAGTCAAATGATTTTATATATCATATTTATGAACTGTGAGTTGAAGACGTACATCAGCTCCGGGATGTGGATTTAGTGAAGTGCAACTCTAAAAAGTGAGTTATGTATTACATCATTTAGTTCCATTTTCAGATGGCAAATTTGCATTTTGCCTCATTTTGTGCTTTTCATTCATTCAGATCAAAATGTTAAAGGAAACATGAAGGAAAAAATTACTCACAATGTTTGTAATGTAACTCTATAACATTCTGTTTATCATACAGAATATATAAATTATACATAAGTGGAAAGTATGAATGCTGATGTTGCCCTCTTTGGGAGATAATTAGGATCGGTCTGAAAGCCCACAGGCATGGTACAGGTTTCAGAGATGATGTGAAACATGGTCTGCAGATGTTTTAATGATTTCTGTGGAGGCCTAGTTAAGACTTTTCCCTGTTTTTAGGAGAGAATATTCTTGAAGCACTGTGGAGAAAAATCGGAATTGCTGGTATGGAGATGGAAGGTAGCAAAGTGTTTACACTGCCTCTATAGTCCACTCTCTTTGACTGAATAGTAACGTGTAGCACAACAAAACTTCAAGCAATAATCTACAGTTTCATAGACCTTAAATGTGAACACCAGTAATCACTTACATAAATACCAAATAACTTGCCCTTCTCATTAAAAATGGCCTAAAAAGTTTCTGCTTCTTTACATAATGTTAAATGTGTGGCTTTTACTGTAGCATGTTTGGTTTTATGCTAATATGATGCAAACAGAACTCCATGGAATGAAACCTCTGTCTCAGTTGGATTCCTCTTAAATAAAGAAAAAGAAAGAGCAATTCACCTTCAAGGACACTTGGCACCACTGGATCCAATGGCAGAACTGATTTTCATTTAAAGCCAGACACCATGAAAAACAATTAAAAAAGAACAGCATTCATAACAGCATTGTGAGCCCGAGGGCCATATAATACCCAAAAACGTCATTATGTACAAGATGCACGTAAAGGTATTTTGTGCACTGTTACCTCTTGAATGATCCATTCTCAGGTCAGATCATTCTAATCGGGGACGGCAGCTTGACAGATGAAATGATATTAGTGGAGGACTGAGTAAAACAATAAGCATAAAGCATACTTCACACGTTTTCTGAAGTATCTGGCAAAAAAGTTAATACAAAAAATTAAATACAGATAAAAAGTGTGGATTAGGACCATCTTGATTAGTGTATTAAATGTAATTACTCACATTTAAATGTCTAGATTCATCTGCCTTCTACATTAAATAACAATCATTTGTGTTAGTATGTTAAAATACATGCTGAAAAATTACAGGTGTCAAGTGTGATATAAGGCTATCATGATTGCTTGATTAAACTCAACAACTCAAAGAAAAGTCGATTAAAACCCTCATTAATTGTTTTTATATGTTTTAAATGTAAGTATTTGGTAAAATACACTAAAAACAAAAAGTGTAGTTTAGTGCTGCCATGATTACTCATGTCACACCTCCTACCGACTCTGACATGTTGATGAAGATAATGAAGACTCCATTTCCTAGAACTTTCTGGTCTTTTTAGATTTGACCATCGCCTGTCTCTTCACTAAGAGTATTCTGAAGGCCTTTTTAAGTAAAGCCTCATTTCTTGTTTTTTACTGTGAGCTTCTGGCTGGTTCTGTTCCGTTACAACTCAAATATACTCACGTTCTCAACTGAACAACAAAAAAAAAAAAAACAATTGCAGTGATTAGTTGGAAATTTGCATGACGATAATGCATGTTTTGAATACTCCTACTAATCTCACAGTGAGAAACAGAGCCTGATAGATGCAATCATTTGCATGCATTTTTTCCACAAAGTGTTTTTCGATTTTTTAATCATCTACTGTGAATTCTGTGAAATCTGCTATCTGATAAGCCGATTACTCAACTGCTAATGTAAAAGATGGTGACAGATCTAAAATGGTTGTTTATCTACATTTTCAAGCACGGCATGCCGTCTTTCTGGGAGCAAAACAAGAGTCAGTACCTTGGATAGCTCCAGAGACACACCTTATAGTGGTTTTTATTCCACAGCTGCAAATTATTTTGAACACTAAAAAACACTAAATAGCTACTCAGTATCACTAACATACCATAAAAATAGTGATGATTCTCAGTATTCAGTGAACTGAAGTAACAGTTAGACCTCTATCAGGGCTCATCAGAAGCATTATCAAAAATCAGCTGCCATGCTAGAACTTCCCCTTGTAATTCAGCTGTTCTCAAGCTTTCATCCTTGAGATCAAAATCTCCCCATTCATTCCATGTACTTTTTGAAAAAGCTCTATAGCAATAGTCTCCAACCCTGATCCTGGAGATCTACTTTCCTGCCTAATCTAGCTCCTACCACAATGGGCCACAACTGATCCAGCTAAATAGCTTCTTCTGAAGTCCTTGTTTGGCTGATTCAGATGCAATAGTATCAGGTAAAAGGGGAGGGGCATCATGTTAGGTGCACGTTGGACCAGGGCTGGTGACCACTGCTCTACAGCAACACCACAGTTATTCCTATAATAATCTTATAGTAAATGTGGACTACATCATTACACACTATAATCACATGTACAGGATACAACACAAATATTAGAGATTGATATAAGACCATACTATAGGAAATGTTTTATACATTGTTATAGAAGTATTATACTGCACTATAGAAGTTTGTGTTTTATAGCATTACTCATTTGTTTCTGCAAAGCCTCCTGTAATTTCATGTTCTTTGCTTGCTGTGTCACTGGTATACAGTTGTAAACAAAGGGTATCATATGCAAACACACAGTGCCTTGAAAAAGTATTTATACCCCTTGAACCTTTCCATTTTTTCATGTTACTCCCGCAAACTTCGGATTCGGATTTTATGTGATCGACCAACACAAAGTAGCAAGTAATTGTGAAGTGAAAAGAAAATTATACATGGTTTTCAAAATATTTAATAAATAAAAATCTGAAAAGTGTGGCGTGCATTTGTATTCGGTCCCCTGTACTCTGATACCCCTAAATAAAATCCAGTGCGACCAATTACCTCCAAAAGGCACCTAATTAGTGAATAGCATCCACCTGTTTGTAAGTCATTCTCAGTATAACTAGAGCTGTTCTGTGAAGGCCTCAGAGGTTTATTAGAGGACATTAGTGATCAAACAGCATCATGAAAACCAAGGAGAACACCAGACAGGTCAGGAATAAAGTTGTGGAGAAGTGTAAAAAAAAAGTGTATATATACACACACACACACACACACACACACATACACATACCACCTATATGACCAGTTTCCTACTGCCCACTGTAATCCATCATTGTCAGATCAGATCATACACTGTGCCAGCTGCTAGTTTTATCTTATTCTTTTTAATTTGTTAGACTGAGACTTGTTGCACTGTCAATTCCTATGCCAAATGCCAATGCCAAACTGTTTACAGTCATTTTGGATCATTTATATTGGTCTGTTCATTATAAACATTTTTTACAAAATGTAAATGATTAGCTTCTGAAAGGGGGAAAAACACAAAAATGGAAATACAAGTAGTAATATATACACCACTGGTCAAATTACAATTAAAATAATTCAACTCATCCTCTACAAAGGACACGTTTAAATGAACAGTGCAAATTTTACAGTACAACTTTTACTAAAAATGTGCTAGAAACATAACCTGAAATATAAAACTATAACTATATGGCACATTTAGTTCTATATAGCACCAAAAAGGCTTCTGCTACTGATACAAGCCTGTCATTGTAACAATAGAACATCCCTTTTTGGTGCTAAACAGAACCCACTTCAAAAACGTTCTATATACACCATCTTCATCACATTCTCCATTCATCTGAAGGACCCCTCCATGATGCAAAGAGCCCTTTAAGCATTCGAAGAGTTCTTTGAGTGTTCAAGGTTCTATATAGAACTGTTTTCTTTCCTACAAAATCCCTGAAGAACGACCTTTTTTAAGTGTGATATTCCTCTTTGTCAGCAGTAAAATCACCAGTTGCTGATAGAAATCCATTCATACCAAGATGCGGGCAGGATTACTGTGTACTTATGAGGCGGCACTACAATGACACAGTATGAAGCCCAGACCGCTTTACTGAATTTCCCTCGGGCACGTAGACATCAGAGTGAATACAAACGCACACGTGAGCACGCACGTACATGAGGGGGTACACACACACACACACGCACACACACACACACACAATACAGATGCAATATACATAATGAATGTATATTTAATAAGGACAGTACTTAATTTCTATCGTTACAGCTCATTTATTCGTACAATTTGTTCAAGTACTGACTAATTACTGAAGTGAACGATGTGAACACATTACAGCTGATATCAAGATTGTCACAGACACGCTTTCAGTGAGCAACGCATGGAGAGCGGAAAACGACGTTAAGCGAAAAAACTCAAGCAAAGAATCTGAAAAACAGCAGTAAGGCAGTTCTCTATGATCTTGCGGTTTAGAGGGAACCGTGTAGGTAGAACCTGTCCAGGTAAGTGTGTCTATTTATAGGAGATCCCGCTGTGGCGTTGATTTAGAGCCTCTGCGTCCGTGCGTAAAAGAGGCGCCGCCGCCGGACGAGCTTCTGTTCACCATAATGTGAGAACGACAAAAAAAAGCAACACTGCTTTTTAATGCTGAAAGTTTCTGGAGACATGCGCACGCACCGTCCCCGTCCACGCTGCATCGGGTTTTTTTCTCGGACTCACTCCAGCGCAGCCGAACCGACGCACACGACAGCCGGCGATGTAAACACCAGTCAAAGCTGCTCCACACGCTCGTTTAGTTTATTCTGTCCAGGTGCAAATCAACTTTTCGCTACTGGTGACCGCCGCCAGCCGTCCCCGTGACGTCACGAGCCGCAGGCAGCGGCGGTGACGCGTGCGCGCGTATCTCGAGCCCGCGAAGAAAGAGCGCTCGAGCCACCGCGCGTCGCAGAAAAAAGGAAAGGAGAAAAAGTTCCCCTGTCACGGAGGTAACGGGGCCAGCTCCTGCAGCCAGCCGCTTCGCCAGGAGCGCCATGAATCTGAGCAAGTCCGGTGGCGCTCCATCCAGCGCGAGCTCCGTGGACGAGCTGGTCATCACGTCGACCTTCGGCACGCTGCTCTCGCTCGTTTACGTGGTCGGCGTGTCGGGCAACGTGTACACGCTGGCGGTGATGTGCCACTCCATCCGCTTCGCCACGTCCATGTATATCTCCATCATGAACCTGGCCCTGGCGGACCTGCTCTACCTCTCCACCATCCCCTTCGTGGTGTGCACGTACTTCCTGAAAGACTGGTACTTCGGGGACGTGGGCTGCCGCATCCTCCTCAGCCTGGACCTCCTCACCATGCACGCGAGCATCTTCACCCTCACGGTCATGTGCACGGAGCGCTACCTGGCCGTCACCAAACCTCTGGACACGGTCAAGCGCTCCAAAAGCTACCGGAAAGCCATGGCGTGGGGCGTGTGGCTCCTGTCCCTGCTCCTGACCCTGCCCATGATCATCATGGTCAACCAGACCACCAGAAAGTCCGCGGACGGAGGGGTGAAGCGGATGTGCGCGCCAACCTGGGCGCCCGAGGCATACAAGATCTACCTGACCGTCCTCTTCTGCACGAGCATCATGGCGCCCGGGTTCATCATTGGCTACCTGTACACCCGGCTGGCCAGGACGTACCTGGAGTCTCAGAGGAGCTCAGCCGCCAACAAAGGCAACAAGCGCTCGCCCAAGCAGAAGGTTCTCATCATGATCTTCACCATCGTGCTGGTGTTCTGGGCATGCTTCCTGCCCTTCTGGATCTGGCAGCTCCTGCCGCTGTACCACCAGCCCCTCAGGCTGGCCTCCCACACGCACACCTGCATCAACTATCTCGTGGCGTGTCTGACGTACAGCAACAGCTGCATCAACCCTTTCCTCTACACGCTGCTGACCAAGAACTACAGGGAGTACCTCAAAAACCGCCACAAGAGCTTCTACCGCTACACGTCGTCCTTCAAGAAGCGCCCGCCGAGCTTGTACTCATGGGGGAAGTCCGCGTCCTCCAGCAACCAGTTCGAGTTCAACTCCGAGACGCTGGTGATGGCGCAGCTGAAAGTGCAGTGAGGCAAGGATGGAGAGAAGAAGAGGAACAAGTGAAGCCGCGCTAAGGTAAGTGCTCTGCTGTATTTCATCACTTAGTAGGCCAGACTTAAGGTTAGGGTCGTCCGAATGTTCCTGACCTCTACTGGTATCAGACAGGCTTGAGTCTGTGCATGTGTCTGGCTAAGTGACAAAATCCTGCATTATTAAATGTTTCTCAATACAAGTGCTGTTTATTATCATTCCTCATTATAACTTGTATACATTGGCACAAAATGTCATTCTTCACGCCACATTGTGCAACGCGCAGCAGCAGTACATTACACACAGACTGCACAGACTACACAGAGTGCAGAGACACGACAGTGCAGAATATACAATAAAGACACCAGGCAATACATATGCAGAATTATAAGTACACAGGACAAAACAGTATATGTGATTGGGCATCATGTATATGTATATACAGCCATACACATATATGCATGGATAGACACCAAGCAGCAAATGAATGATAGTGCAAACACTGCAACTGCAACCTGTATAGACAGATCAAGGTGTCATAGCAGAATCAAGTAGTTAAAGGATTTAAAGTGCACATGCACAGTGATGGTAAAAGAGTGTATGATCAGTCTGTGCTGTATGTTGGAAAGGGTCTAGATTAGACAAAGCGGATCTCACAAAGCAGATTTCTCAGTTTAGCAGCTAGAAATGGCCAATAGCTTGCCTGCCATTGGACACATTTTAGTGTGTTACTAAGAGAAAATCCTGTGTTGTTAAATATCTCCTTTCGGAGTTCTTCCACTTACTTAGCTGGATAATTTTTCAGTTACCTAGATAACTTTCATCCAAGTCCAAATCAAATGTTCTTGGTCTCTTCTATTGTCAGGCAGGCTGACATTCAGCTTGGGCTTAAGTTATATGGCTAACATTAGTGAGGTCAGGTACCAATGTTGGATGATTAGAATCACTAATGCCACTTCAGCTCATTCCAAAAGAAAATACTGCATCATAAAATATCACCATAGGAGGTATTTCACAAAGCAGGGCTGTTCAGTTAGCTGGATAATGTAAGCCCAAAATAAGAAATGTCCAATACAAATAAGCTAGGGACTTATTTGCTAATGGACAGGTTCGAGTTTGGGCGCACGTTATCTGACTGAGAAAATCCTGCATTGTTCAATATCCACCTGGACGATTTCTCACTTTAGCCAGATAACTTGCGTCCAAAGTGAGAACTGTCCAATGTGTTCTTTGGCTTATCTGCTTTTTGGACAGGCTTACGGAGTCTGAGGAAATCTTACTTTACATAAACATAATGTGAACCATTTCCTCCCTATTTAATGGCAGCTGTTTCACCTGTTTGGCTCTCCAATTTCAAAACTCACATGTTTATCCACATCCAGCCTGCACTCAATCAATGCACTTTAATTGCTGAATTAGATCATTTAATTATTTAATTGTTAACAT
The DNA here is from genome assembly GCF_015220715.1 of Pygocentrus nattereri. Taxonomy (NCBI): domain Eukaryota; kingdom Metazoa; phylum Chordata; class Actinopteri; order Characiformes; family Serrasalmidae; genus Pygocentrus; species Pygocentrus nattereri. Next base: position 19,932,413 of record NC_051223.1, read on the forward strand.
ACTTTCCCATCAATCAAAAGGAACCTATGCTCTTTAACATGGACTGTACTGGACCGACGAATGTCAACTTGTTTTCCGTTCATTAGTAAAAACAAACACTTGGTTCTTTTCTTTACTGAATTCATAATATTAATAATACACTACAGCCATCACATACCAAGTCTGTAATGTATCTACAATAAATATACAAGTGTAAAATCTAGTTTAAAAGGACACTGATTCTCATGACCATATTACCAATGAGCTGTAAGCCTGCCGTTTTATCCAGCTGCACAAAAAGAATAACATGTTTCTAGAGATCACTACAGATATAGTCACTGACCAAATGACTGTAAAACTTAAAACATGCTTTAAGTCTGTCCTTCAAGCTGTCTCTTCTCAAAACATTAAATGCACCAATAATATACATATCAGAATATTCATGTAAAGGCAGCTATAGCGCGGGAAGTTCTCCTTTCCTTGTACCTTCAAAACCAAATATATAGCACTGAAAAGTAATCATTTCCAGCAGTCTGTGTGTGCAATCCATCAACACTGAGATGTGTTCAGTGCATGCGTGACATAAGAGAGGTCAGCTCCTTAATCAGATGGCCAGACAGACTCACAGACTAATTTGCTGGTAGCAGAAATGAAACGGAAAAGAAGGCAGCTAAGGTCAAGCAGTCATTTTTGCTCTCTTCAGTTAAGTGGCACCCAGTGCAACATAAGGCACGTCATCTACAGCCACAGTAAAGCCACGAACAAGGGAGAAAGACAAAACAAATGAATGAAAACCATTAGTCATTTTGTCCTACAGCACTATATCTCTGATCTGGACAGCAGTTTCCCAAAGTAATCTTTGTGTTAAGATTATCATAACTGGTAGAGAGAGTGTTCAGTCTGATGCTTTCGGGAAACCCAGCCCTGACTGTTTTGCATATATATAGAGCAGAGGAGATGTTTCAGATACTACCGATGCTTTGAGAAGCATACAATTCACAAATTTACACTTTGACAGTTCACCTGCCACACAAACAGAAACTGGTATAGCTGTGTCACTGTGTGTTTAAGGGTGTTTGACACCATTTCACTATTTCACTGTGAAATTCTTCAGTTTTTCAAAGCTAGGATCTCTCAAGTTCCTCATCTTATTCGGCTGAAAATGGTGGAAACTTTTAATGCGAACCATTTACTTCCCATTAATGGCAGCTGTTTCTTTCCATCAGAATAATCCGTTTTCTTTGACTAGGCCAGGAAAGTTAGACCATGAAAGAAATGGATTCAGTTCAAGTTATGTGTTTCATCCTTCAATAAAACCTGCTCAAGAGCATCCCAGCTGGACTGTGATCATGTTCCTGATCACTTCCGTAACTGTGACACTTGTCGCTGGCTGCTTATCGCACATCTCCCTCTTTTGCATATGCATGTGTTGGAACTTCAGTGCTCATACATCAATGCATTCCACAGAACTGGTGGTACAGATGGCTGCAGCAGTTGGTCACGGTGGCATTTCACACCTTCACTCCTTAACAGAAAATACACACTGCTGCCAGATGCATGTAAAATAGGATACACATATTGTCTAGCACCAAAACCTTGGAGCTTGCTCTAACCGATTCTCAACTAACAATTTTAGGGCTGCACAATACAGACAAAACACCGTATAGCAATTATGTTACAAACAGGTTTGTAGACACTCGCTCATCCAACATTTTCTCTGACATCAGTGGTATTAATAGGGAGTTTTGGTCTCTCATTTGCTGCAGCAACGAGAATGAAGCATATACTGTGCAAAAGTCAGAGACCACTCTTCATTTAATTTTCACTAAAAACATCCATTAAGATAAGATAAGATAATCCTTTATTAGTCCCACAGCAGGGAAATTCACAGTATTACAGCAGCAGCAGAGTAACAGGAGTAAGGCACTCAGTAATAGAAATGGGAAACAGTATAAACCTTATCAACATTATAAATAATAAAAATTAAAGCTAAATCTCTAGACTATTTACAGGAAAATTAGGTAGAAACTATTCATTTTTCTGAAACATTAGTGTTTTTTCTCCTGTCTCTCTAGGTCTACCAGGTTTTGCATTTTTGTTAAGAGTCCCATTTTCTCTTTATCTTTTTAATCATTTTTTGAAGTCCAGTTTCTTGTTTTTTTCACAAATTTTATTTTGACTCTCCCCCTCCTTGTGCAAGTGGATTGTTTTATATCTGATATCCTCAGAAATGCCTCCTGAAAAATGAATAACTTGTATTTAATGGCCATTTTGACTGAAAGTTGAATAAATGAAGGATGGTCTCTGAATTTCGCACAGTACTATAGTCTATCTTTCAATATACAAATAACACATTATTGTCTTGAAAGACTGGCCTGCGTTATGTTTACTTTGAAATTATTTATGTGTCGGGTGATGTGAATGTCTTGATTCATCCTCCCACCCAATGAATATCTGTGATTGGTCAGGATGCTCACAGCACTCAGTGCGAACACTCAGTGCATGGTTCAATGCAGAAGTCTGCAATATGCAAATATCAGTTTTGTGAAGGCCAATTTTGCAATACTGATAAACGGCCGATAGATTGTCCAGCCTATACTGTATGTGAGGTAAGAAACATTGGATACCAAGTAGACAAACATAATGTACAGTATAATAGAGGCCTAACAATATTATTTGAACAAAACACTGATACATTGTGTTCCATAAGTCATCTGGACAGAGTCAAGATGCTGTGAAAAAGTCATAGCCTTGAAGGCTTCAGTCCTGAATCAGTAGACTCTAAGCTCTCAGCAGTATAGAAGAAAAAAAAACTGTTCACACTGTACTGTATATGCTCCTATCTGACAGTGGCAGGAGAGACAAAAAAAGAATTTTACAGTATCTCTCTGAAGATGGTAAAAGAGCACAAGGCTCACTGCTGGGTCTTGATGTCTTCATGCAGCCATCAAATTCAAAGTGAGCTGAAAACCAAGTCCAGGTTTAAAGCAGTGATACAGATTTTTACCTCCCTCTGCTCTGCACCTCACTGGCAGGCAGTTTAAGTACAATTTATTAAAATGGGATTAGCTCAAAAGTGGAAGATTTGAGTCAGATGTGCAAATTGAGAGTATCGCTTTACCTAATGGCAATGTGGGGGGAAACACATGCTTATTAACCAAGGTCACGTACAAAAATACATTACATAAGCCGTAAAAGAGAGTGCCAGTAATAAGCTGCACCATTTATTTCATATGTACAGTATCAGCCTCTTGGATTGCCTCTGAAATCATCAATATCCTCTTATTCTTATTCTTATTCTTATCATGGGTTTAACAAACAGGCGGTTTTATGAAATGGCTCCTCAATGACCTCAGTGCAAACATCACTGTAGCTTATGGTCAGTAGGGAGTTTGTGTTACTTACTTTTTACTGCGTACATACACATCACTACTGCTACGAGAACAGTCTTTAATCACTGTACAAGGAGTTCTGTGTGAATCTCGTCTTTCCACCATACTCTTTAAAAAAAAGTGGTTTTGAGTATAAAATTTGGTTCATTTCTTTAGTTTAGTTTAGATCACTGAGACTACGAGGCTAACATTGCTAACAAACACTAGAAGTTAACAGTCACCTAAAACTTTGCTGTAAAAACTCTTAACCCGTTCTCAACATCCAACTCTCCTTTGCGTGCATACATGCCAGACAGGCATATGGTTGCTGGATTAAATTAGCAATTTCTGTTGTTTCTAAATATGTTTTTAAACATATATCTTCAGTTAGAAAATTCAAAATTAAGTTATTTATAAAAAAGAAAAATTCATTTGGTTACCAAATAGGTCTTGGCTGATCAACAATATTGAAATAAAATTGAAAATTGTGTAAATTTGATGGCAAAAACATTTGTTTAAAACATTGTATAACAATTTAAGCTTAAAATAACAGCTTCAAAATCATCCTGATGGTGACATGATAGTGAGAATGGCATCTCTGTCATTGCCAGTCTGGGCCCAGAACGCTAGCACTATGCAACTTTGGAGGAGTGGGTACAAAACCTCTTGTAACAACTGAGTAACGCTTTACAGCACCACATCACACATCAACAACTATGGGTTTTCAGCCTGCTATAGGAAGCTAGCTCAGTATTCCTAGCATGGACATCATGGCAGAGGCTGTCGAAAGGCCAAAGAAGACTTTGTCACAGAAAGCAAAGAAGGAAAAAAGAGAGAGCCTCCTGTAATAAAATAAACACCACAAAGGCATATGGACGCTACAGATTACAGTCATGATTTCAGTTATTTACACATAGTAAAATAAAAATCGTGAGTATAATCTGTAGCGTCCATATGCCTGCGTGCACAGGATCCTGTACCCTTCAGCTCGTCAACATATGTATACATGAAGGGGCTCAAAATTTGTATTTACGACAACAGTTTAAAAGTGAAATACACTCTGCAACTGTATGGGTAGCCCAAGAGCAAAACATACCAATTCTCATATAATGCTACTCTAAGTATCTCTGAAAATATGTATTTGCTTCTTTGGGAACAAGAACTATAATGGAAAATGGTTAAAGTCTGGCAGTACTGACACTCTTTTCTCTCTCCACATTGCAAATCTATTAATTATTGCATCAGAATCTAAGAAATCAGATTTATTTGATCATCTAGCCTACATCTATACCCATATATCATCACAGTGCAATTGAACCAGCAATCACATGAGTCCTAAACATCTTTGATTCTATTTTTGTCATTTTTTCCCCCAAGTACATCAAGAGTGTTATAAGATTAAGACTGATGTAAGATGGATGGAGTTAAAAGGATTACCGTCCCACAGGAAGCACTAAAGTCTAACTGCTTTATAAGACTTCCCTGTTATTGATTCTCTCCTCACTTCAAATTATATTCAGTTTGTCTGTAACATCAGTAAAAGGCCTTCTTTCATATGGTCCAATGGGGCACTGCACTCTAGGCTCCGTCAGTGCTGTGAACAGATGGGTTTGCATATTCATTAATTATCACCTTTTTAACGCTTCCCTCACGTCTAAGATTTTTGGCAACATAAAGGGTTACCCTTTAATCCATAGTCGTCTGTGAGCATCCTATATGGGATTGCGCTTCGTATCGTGATCTGATTCGCTAAGGAATACATGCAATCACCCTGACCCAATACATGAAGGCAGCAAGTGAAACCTGAGCTCATCAACCCAGAGATTAATAGACAGCTTACAGTGGAAATGAATTACCATACCATAATGTGTGATCCCACAGAAGAAACACAGTCATTCACACAGAATTTAGACAGGCTAGAAGAGCTCCCGTGCCTAGATTTAGTTTCCATTGCTGAATGACTTATTATCAAATTTAAATGATCAATTTAGCAATCACCACATACTTATTCATAGTCATCTTCTGCAATAAATTGAATCAATGTATAATTCATTAAGTAATATTACAGACCTTCCTAATTAGACTCCTGCTGTTGTAACACAGTAGGAACAGAACATCATGTAACTCCATCCAAATTCTGTTTGTAAATCAATGCATGCCGCCAAAAAAGCCACAAACGTCCTGCGTGCTATCATGAAAATGGCATGGTACAAAGTAGTTTCCATTCACAGTCGTCAGCAAAGTAACCACAAACATGACGAGTTTACTTGTTCAGCCATGTGTAAGAAACGTCCGCAAAGTATGATAAACACCGGCAGTCTGAGACCACTCCTTAGACCACTAGGCTAACTTGACACAAAATCAAATATTCCGGAGAACACAGTCAGCTGCACATGGTCTGTAGTCTGACTCATACATCACTAGATGTATTCTGATTTCTGAGACTTCAGGCAGCCCAAGGACTACAATTTACAATCATTTATGTACTGGTACTGTGAGCTTCCCTATTTGGCAACCAGTTTGGTGCCCAAAAAGCATCCAAAGCTACTAAAAAAACACAACACTTCAAATACTGAACAATAAAAGTAAAAATGAGACAGCAAATAATTTAATAAATGTCCATTCCTGTTTATTCAGCAGTGAGGGAGACGAAACAAACAGCTGATCTTTATGACAGTTACTGACAGATATACTGGGATAAATCTGAGAGAAACCTTTGAATCACCTGCTATAAATTATTCAGGGAATAGTTTCCATTGACAGCTGACTTCAAAAATCTCTGTAGTTGAAGTGTATCTCAAAGTAAACTCTCTTTTGTGTAGACCCAACAAGCTGATACCACTCTGCTGTAGTTCGTGACCAGCACAGAAAGCAAACAGAAATTTCAGGTTACCTCAAAAACTCCCTCAGCTAGCTTGTATCATCCAGAAAAAGTGGTCTCTGTATAGAGTGAACATCTCTCCTAGAACATGGGTTCTTTGGAGCAATCAGGTTCCATGAAGAACCTTTCACTGGATGGGACTTTTCAAAGAGCCATTTCTGTAAATGAGATGTGTGGGTGTGAAGAACATTTAAGAGTTTCAAGAAATCTCCACACAATGTCAAGGAAGCGATCCACACATCTCGTATATAAAAATGGCTCTTTAAAGAACCTCATCCACTGAAGTTCTGAAATTCTTTGACAGAATTGCTCCAACAACCTGAAGAAATTCAAACCCTCGTGTGATCCAGGGAGCCAGTCTGTTGTCTTGAGAAGTGAAGTTTATTCGTTGAGTGCTCAGGTACATACAGACATACAGCTAGCCTGTAAGACATTTTGGCTCCTTTATTTTTAATGGTGTAAATAGATGTAATGCCTTTTTGATGCAGTGATCTGCTTGACCGTCTCAGAACTGCTCAACATGATAAACCACTGTAAGCACTGAAACTGATTAGGCAGAACTACACGATTAAATCTGCAGCACCTTAATCATTAAATGACATTTATTACAACGATTATTCAGTCATTATTTGAATTGGCAGAATTAATTTAAGATCATCGTGCATACTTTCAGAGGAAAGGCAAACTGATTCATTTATTTCTGCGTGGCATGGCAGCAGAAGGCTCAATCAGAATATTTTGCTTTAATAATATTTTAGAGCAGAACAGCTTATTTAGCCCTTGTCGTCTCTCTATGAAGAATAGGGAATATGGCTGTGAGACACTGCATGAGATACATTTGTTTAGTAGACAGCTTTAGAAAATAAAAATTGCAAAATTCCTAGTGTACGAGATGAAACCTCTGGCAACAAGGCCATGCAGTATGACCGATGTGAAGCCCCTCTATTCTGTATCCTTGCTGTTGAGCCAGACCAAATGTAGATGACAAAAAAAATCAGCTGCTTGGCAATAACCGCTAACCAACAATAACTCAGAAAAGCAATTGCACACATCAAAACCTGTATAAATTAACTTTTAACAAAACAAAGTATTGTAAAGTTTAAAAATGTGTGTTGATAGCACTTCATTTACTGCACTTTCATGTACAAAGGCTTAATGTAACAGTGCAGATAATGGCAAGAGATACAGTATAACCTAACTGAGTATAGTGGTAGGGATACAGAGATAATAATACAGCTAATTTCCTTACCAATAAGAATTACAATGGTATGGAATAATTCATCATGACACATAATACAATGCAAAAATGAGACAACACACATTGTGTAAATGGGTAATATATGCTGCTTTCTAACAATTATGCCATCTAATTCAACTGTATTGCACCAGTGGTTAGTTTCCTGGACAAGGATTAGGCCTTTCTTTTCAATGGAGAATACTCCCAAGACTGGCCTAAATCCCTATCAAACCAAACACAGATTTTACAAACATAAATTAAACATGCTGATAGGAAAGAAGAACTGATTTTTGTAATATATACACATATATATATATATATATATATATATATATATATATATATTTATTTATGCTTAAATGTTCTTTTGGTTGATTGTGTGTCTCATTTTTGGGCAAATTTGTGACAGACTTAAACGCAAGAGTCATGAGTTTTTACATCTCAAAAGAAAACTACACACTGCTGTTCTGTGTTTTACTTTAATAATAACATACCGTGTAGTTCAGTAAAGGTATTCAAGGATACGCTTCATTATATGCTTTTGAAAAGCTGCATCAGTAGGATATCAGAGTGCTTTGCTCTTCGTGAGTCATTTTTTTTCTTACCACCTGTTGAGAATTACTTGTGACGTTTGTCTGGTCCAAACTGTTGTGTGTGATCCAACTGTAACAAAATCAGCCCAGAAAGGAAAGAAGCACAGCCAGGCTCAAGAAAACAGCCATTTACCCAAAAAAAAAAAAAAATCAGTCCAAGCAAAAGGCAGACACACAGGAGCTGTTCCTCATCAAAAGAGAGCGAAGATCCACAAGAGGCAAACATCTGAACGTGCAAAAACTCTTTTCAAAAGTTAATTACAAGACTGATTATTATTTGCATCATCATTGCGGTTCCAATTCAAGAAATAAATAAAAAAGATTGCCAGCAAGTTGTTCCACAGAGAACAAAATGGCATGTCTTGAGAATGCAATTAGAAAACGTACAGCGCTCTTCCAAATGTCGTCTCACTTTGCATTTCTGTCCCAGGGCTCCAACAAGGCACCGGGGTCCTTAGCTGAAGAGGGACCCTACGGCAGAGTGGGGTCTGCTATCGCATGATCAGGGTCACATGTGAAGGACACAGTGATGGCGTAACGCGTGCCCCAGACAACCTTCTCGACACGGTGGAGATTCTCAGATCCCGAGGAAAAGAAAGACACTCGTCCTGTGGGGGAAGAAAGGAATGTAATGGTGTCAGACAACGAAGAGTAGGGCTGAAAATCTGGAGTGAGGAAGGGAATCTACACACATTTGCTTGGAATGTAGTGAAGTCAGAGCTAGGATCCAGCAGAGAACCACAATTCATATTTTATAAATAAATAAGTAAATAAATAAATAAAAATGAAGAAAAAAAAAAAAAAGAAACAGGTTTTATATTTCCATATGAACACATGAAAACTAAGCTCCGAGGCTTGGTTTCAGCTTGTATTGAAATGTTCATGATGTTTGTACTGTCCTGGACCAACATTGAGAAGCAGAAAAAGTACTTGTGATGGGTCAAACAGGGATGGCATTTCCCCAAGCAATTTGGTACTGCAGTCCTGCTTTTGCCGGTGATCTTTAAATGTTCTCTACCCCACTACCTACACAAGAGCATTCTAAACACTAATTAGACAGATGTGAGCAAGTACAGGGAAAACTGCGCCACTGCATTAGATAGCTGCCTATGATCTGTGACACCAAAAGGAGACATTTTGCAAAAAGAGCAGGACATTTATGTAAATTACCTTGCAAAGTTTGCTTATCATTGACCTCTGTAGACAGCTATTTAGCATGAAAATGTTCTGAATCTTATTAGGATGTTAAAATGTCCTTAACATGCCAACTTTGGAAAGGGGCTGAATGCATGTGTTGATTATGTGAATAAAAGATGTGTGGTGCACTGTGTTCCTCGGCTGTCTCTGAAGCGACACACATTTAACAATTTAGGAAGGAGCTTTTGTGACTTCAGTTTGCAGTTTTAGCCATGCAATGTATGCTGCTCACTGAATTTCACGCAAAGAGCAGGATGGTGCCATGCTATACCTGACCTTATAGCTACAGCAGCACAGAGGCAGAGATACAACGTGTGCTGACCGTGCTAACTGACCATTTGCTACATTTTGTCAGGTCCTGCCTCATTTAGTTGCTGTTGCTATAAGCATTCAACTGTCACCTGAAGCTACTTGGCATATGTAACATTCTAAAAAGCTTAGTAGCACAAAGGAAACTTTAGAGGTAAAGGAGTACCTCTTAAAACATTTTATTAATAAAAGATAAACCAGCATTGCATGTTCAGTGCAGACATACATACGGTGCAAGCACATTGTTTAAATCCAGTTATCTTGGCAATGAGTATGTTTATTCTTGTAAAAACACCATATACCATGTTATTAGGATAAATACAAATTAATATGAATGCAGTAAAATGTAACAGTATTCTTATTTTTAAAAAAAGTACTTTATCTTTATCTTTAGCTAGTTTGAAGAACAAAGTTTGGTTCCAGATTTCTTCTCAATGCTCCTGGCCATTATATGGATTTGTTCAATTCCCCCACCAGCACACTTGATTTAACATCATAAAGTATCGATAAACCAGGTACCAGATGACAACTATGAATAATACTGGGCTTCCATGAGGAGTTTTGGAAATGGCTGACATAGATAAAACCACTTGCTGTGTGCATTTATTCTAAAATTGATGTTTTTCCAAGCAAATAATGCTTACGGCCCAGATAAGCAGCTTTTTGAATCCAATTTGCTCAGGTGCCTACAGTACTGTAAATGTGTGAGAATAGAAAAAAAATGTGAATGTAAACCAATTTAGAGGGAAAACAGCAATTCTGGAAGCCACATTTACGTTAATCAAGCCAGGGAACTATTTAAGCTACTGGGTAGTAAAGCAGCAGTTTAAGTTTAATGAAGAGAAGGTTTAAGCTAAGCAAGCTACACCTTAAGATAAGCTAAAGAAAAAGCAAATGCTAAAGCTTTCTCTAGAGCTAGCTGAAGCACTTGTGGAGGTACTTTAATATTTAGAATGTTTTGGATCACAAATGCAAGCACTGTACTGTCCTGTTTAATCGGACTGATTTATTAAGCTGTCAGCAGCTAAATCAAGCGAAGCTGTTCACTAAATGATTAATGAACTGACCTTAACACTGCTCTGGGACATTATTTGCCTTTTCATTTGATCAAAATGCTTTAGCATATACAGTAACCCAGATGTATAGCTTACCTTAGAGCCAGCATAAATCTGTCTATTAATAGTTTTGCCAATGAGCTACAAGTGAGGTCTTCCACATAGGTTAACTTTCAGCATCAGGAATGAAATAAAAAGTGTCACCCACCAGATGATCAGGATATAATGTATTTTAATTACACGTTCCTTAATAACACCTTTTTATCTCTCTTAGCCTTATATTTCTGACAAATTCACAGCAAGCAACACTCCCTCTACAAGTTTGTTGTGAGGAGTTCTGTCAAAGTTTTTTCTTTGCTTAAAGGAAGAAGAAGCATTAGAGATGATTGCATTTGGCTGAGAGGCATGTCAATCATTGTTTTGCAAACGGTTAATTATTCATGCAGCATAGAGATGATGAAGGAAACACATAGTGGACAGGGTAAAATTAATTAAGAGCCTGGCCAAGAGTAACAAGCTACACCCACTCTGTCAGCAGTGTACAACAGAGTCAGCTCTTTAAGGCATTCATATATTCCACCTACACTCCACCTTCCATAACTAATAATCTATATGCTTTCCATGGAGAAGATTCAAAGTGATGTCATGTTTTTAGCACCTCAAACTCTCTGACAGGATTATCTGATAGCTTGGTGTAATTAGCATAGTAAAGAAGATCATTTGGAGGGGGAAGGTATTTTAATGATACAGACAATCTAGGACCAGCAGTTTATTCAGCCAATATGTTTGAATATGCATCATTTTCATCGTCATTACTTGGCGTATAAAAAATATAACAGGCATACGGTGTGCTGGTATGTGGAGTCAAGCAATTGAAAAGTGACGTCTTTAGTCGTTTTGACTCTACTCCAGCACGCTGGATTTGAAGTGAAGCAAAGACTATGTATCTATAATGTGGAAAAGGGGTCCTCAAACCTGGAACCTTGAATCCATTTTCCAGTCTCTTACTTAATAAATCACTGGTAGTTAGCTGACCTGTTGATGTATTTGACTGGCTATTTAGTGTCATAACTAATGACTGCGAAATCCAGGACCAGAAACTGGATTCCTGGTCCAGAACGTCAGCTTGCATGCAGGGATCTCTGGCATCTTTCCTGGTGGTGATCTACCAGATCTGTATTGCAAACTTTTTCAGTTCCTGCTTCTTTTAGGTGTTTTTTTTGCCTTCAGTCTGGTCTTCAGTATGAGCAATGCTCTGTAAGGTTCAAATCCTGGTCAGTCCAGAAAACTCTATTTAGTTTAGAGAAAAGCTTCACAGCTGCTTTAGTGGTGTATTTCAACTTGTCTTTCTACAAGACCATTAACTGCATTTGGTTGGATGTGGGCAGTTAAGATATCTCTATACAATTCATAACTCATCCTGCTTCTGCTGGCAGTCACACCAAGCCACACAAGTTCTCCAGTTCCACAGGCCAATGCCACCATGCTTCACAGATGGGTTAGTATGTTTTGGTTAGTATGTTTGGATCATTATATCATCCCTCGCTCCATCACTCTGGTACAGGTTAATGTTCATCTCATCTGTCCAGAAGACTGCGCCAGGCTTTTTATGCACCTAGACCTTCTGTTCCTGAGTTACCAATGATTTGCATGCTGTGGTAAACTTTGACATTTTAAAACGTCGACACATTATTCCTCTTCTTGCGCTCTACAGCAGTTACAAAGAGGATTTTGTTCATGATTTAAAGTGTTCTTCTGTGTTCTGCTACTGTGGTCTGCCAGTTGTTCGCTATTGCTAAGCTCGCGCTCAATAGAGTGCTCTTGCTTTTTTACTCACGGTTAATTTTGACCTGCCTAATTATCTGACTACATTTCTTGTTACATTTACTACTGGTACGTCCCAACATCAGCATACGTCACATGAAAATGCCATATGCAAAATTTACCTGAAAGTTTTGGTGGCTCTCTTGTGCATGGACTAACAATTTAAGAACATGCAGCTGGGCAGGAATGGCAGGATTTGATAAAAGGAGGGTTATAATTTTTAAGCACCCGATATGGACCTATAAGCACCCGATATGGACCTATATACCCTTCAATTAAAGCTGCCAGTCTGGCACATTAAACTCCTTTTGTTTCTTTTTAACATACAAACTGAACATACTTAATTACAGCAGTAATAAAGTAATAAAGGTGCCTAATTTGTTCTTGCCTTAAATGTACAGTCCAACTTGGTACTTGGTAAATTAGCTCACTGGACAAAAATTTGTCACCTGTGACTGAAACGTACCCAATAGCATGTAATATCTCCATGAATAAAAACTGCAATTTGATTTGGTGTGGACTGGACAAGTTTCTGGATGTAGGCGACATCAATATTCAACCATTCTTGCATCAAAGAATGGTGCAGTTCGACCACATTTCATGGATGGCTTCCCCAGCGTCTTGCTTGTTGTTCCAGGTAGTTTTTCAAGGGGATTCAAATCTGAGGATTTTGCAGGCCAGTCATCTTGGAATACAGAGGTAGAAATCTTATGTTCCTCAGTAAAATGATAAGTGAAGGGCAAAACCTGGTTGTCCTGCAGCTCAATGTAGACAAATGTGGTTCAAATTTACTGTCTCCTCAACCAAAGGATCCTTTTCTGCATAATTAAAAACACCCTCAGTACTTCAAAAAGCCTCCTCCAGCTTGAACCACACCTTGCACACAGTCCTCAGGTCTGCAATGAACATGATGCCAAACATCATTCACATACAGGCAGAAACAAGATTCATCTGATCAGATAACACGTTTCCAGTCATAAACAGTCCAATTTTTGTCTCTTCACCCACTGTACCCGTGCAACTTTGTGAGCAGAAGGGAGCAAAAGCCTTTTGCGTGCCACTCTGCTCCATATGTTCATAGTATGCTGTTCCCTATGGAGCGTTCTTTCAGAAATTGGTTGTGAAGGACCTGCGTTGACTTCGAGAAGCAATTATTGCCTGGAAGAGAAGCTGTTTACTCACAAGCCAGGAAACATGTCGGTGGTCCCTGTCCATCAGTTTTGTCTTTTGGCCACAATTCTGATGAGAATTTCCTGTAGACTGGGATCTTTGCCACTGCTGGTAGACCCGTATGACTATATGCTTCGATACACCTACAAATTCAGTTACTTTCTTCACACATGCAGTCAATCCTTTTTGCCAATCATTAACATCTGCTTTGCGACACATCGAATGAGACTTTCACTGCACTGTACCACCTCTTCTCAATCTTTGAAACCCATCGCACACCCCGCAGGTATTTATAGGCCAGTCATTCTCTTGCAACATCATCTGCAGGAGTCTGAAGTAATTACCACCTTAATCACGCAAGGTAACCTTTTGTCCGGGTAGCTTAATAGCGAAGCATTATAATTTCAGCCACCAAAAATGGTCAAAAAGAGTCATTTCAGAAGTGCTATTTATATTAAATATGGCTGCTTCAAAGTATAATTTTGATGGCAAAAAGAAAAACTGATTAAAAACACTGTTTCCTTTCACTGTCCTGTCTTGGTCAGAATAATTCACGTGCTTAGTCTGTTCAAAACGAGCAGCAGCAGAGTGAAATGCTGGCTTTGTGAAACTATTTTCCAGTTTCTATGAAGGACAATAGACTCTTCTGTTTGAGTACTAAGACAGGCTACAAGGACCAAGGACATCTTCACTACAGGTCTGATGCCATTTGAAAACACGTCATGCACAATATGCAGAATAAACAAAAAAGCAGAAAAAGAATAAAAAGCCAATTAGTACACAGATGTCAATTTTAGCCCCAGTTTTTGAAATGGAAAAATTCACAAATGACAGTGCCAAGAGGATAACCAACCATTCTCTGTTGTCGAGGACACTGGATTTCTTCACATTCATTTATATACTACAATGAATACTGTAATCATTTTAGTAAGATCATTTGGTGTAGCGTTTTTATTTATCGTCAGCATTTTCTGGTTTCTGGTTTTGATTTTTGACTTTTCACTTTGGTGAATCATTAGTATAGAACTTAGTAAAGAACAAAGTTCTTTAAACTTAAAGGCTCTTCGCACTGGCACATCAAATTAAGACAAAATAGCGCTTTAAAGAAGCATCCATTGGAAAGCTCTGTAGGAAGCCAAAAGTGGTTGTTTGATGGTTTTGCTCTGAAGAAGCCTTTTAGCCATTTATATTTTTGAGAGGGTGTTTGTTTATCTCTGTATCCTCCATCCTACCATCCAGACAAAACCCAAGCGAAAAAGCGTGCCCATGGTGCATTTAATTTCCCCATCTGATTTGAGCAGGGAACAGCAGGAATGCACCTGTCACTTCCTATTAACACAGTGGGCATTGAGTGTGTGAGGAGCACTGAGGAGCAAGGCCATGCTGTTCCTCTGGGGCTTGTGGCTGTGATTCTCCAATCTAAGAAAGCAGCTGTTCTCCCAATGGATTCCTCCAGCACCAGGTGTCAATTTCCCTGCTGTGACGTGCTGACGTGCCCTTTTCCCAGCACACCTCTATTCTACCTTTTCTTCTCCTTAGGCCTTTCGTCTGAATCTCCCCTGCAGGCTTATATCAGTTTTAGCCCCAAGATTTGTTTCTTCACCTGTCACTCTCCTTGCCTCATTTCTGTGCCCTTCACACCAACCCCCTTCAATTTTAATTTTGCACTGTGTCTCCCGACTGACTAATGTCTGCCATTCTTCCCCTCCTCCTGGGTGAAGGAGGGAGGCTGATTGTCAATCGAACTGGAACTGAAGAGGTACCAGTCAGGGTAGTAATTACCTCACAAGTTCACAGGTTCATCATCTGCACACGATGGCTAATCAACACACTGGTTGAGCCAAGCAGAGAAGGACCACAGCAGCTGTTTTAAACTGGCCCCTCCAAAACCTGCTGTGCACCAATTCAGTTACAGCTGGCAGAACGAAGACTGATCATCCAAACTGATCATCACTGAGCTAATGAATAATACATGCAAGATGTTTCTCCAAGCACTGACAATGATGCTGTATATCATGGCACTTTTGAGATTTATGAATTTTCTGTTATTGATTTCTTGCAGCCCATACGCCATTCTTTTCTGCTTCAAGGACCCATGTGTATTCAGGAGAAAGGGCTTTGCAAAAGCATATAGACCAATCTTCATTCGCCCTTCTCCTGCCAAATGCCTTCCTTGTGCTCAGAGAATGCTGAGCGATCAGGTGTCACCCTACTCGACAAAGCAGTAGTACTTCTCTCAAGTCTAGTCAGTGCAAGGCAAGAAGCAGTTTTTCTGATGTTTTAGAAGAAGGGAAAAGAAAAAGAAGGGACTTTTCTCTGTGCATGTAGTTCATTTACAATACTGGTCCTTCACTGAGCTGATAAATCACAGTCATGCTAAACTCAAATAAAAGATTATCACAAGAATTTCAACTAAAACGGCAGTCAAAAGGGCACTTCTATCTGCACTAGGCTTATTAGTTGGCTATTTGTGGACCATGTGAAAATGTAGCATGTGCCAAAGGCTACATAAAGTGGAAAGAAAAAAAAAAGAGGGTTAACAAATCTGTTTTTAAAACATGGATGAATGACTGATTCAGAGAAAGGACTGAGCTATGGTCAGGGTAGAAGTCTTTACTGATAATTATAACTAATTCTCTTGTACTACAGTCAGGCTCCACCACCACTTAGGTGATGAAGTAGAGCATAACAGGAGGAGACACGGAGTAAAAACACTAGGAGGAGGTATAGAATGAAAACATTAGGAGGAAGAGGTACAGAGTAAAAAACACATTAGGGGGTATAGACAAAAAACAAATTAGGAGGAGGAGGTGTAGAGTAAAAACACATTAGGAGGGGGTGTAGATTAAAAACACATTAAGAGGAGGTGTAGAGTAAAAACATTAGGGGGATGTGTAAAGTAAAACCACATTAGGATGATGTGTAGAGTAAAAACACATTAGGAGGAGGTAGAGAGTAAAAGCATATTATGAGGAGCTGTAGAGTGAAAAAAACATTAGGAGGACATGTAGAGCAAAAACACATTAGGAGGAGGAGGTGTAGAGTAAAAATACATTAGGAAGGGGTATAGAGTAAAAACACATTAGGAGGATGTAAAGAGTGAAAACCCATTAGGAGAAGGTATAGAGTAAAAACACACTAAGAGGAGGCTTAGAACAAAACCACATTAGGAGGAGGTGTAGAGTAAAACACAATAAGGAGGAGGAGGTGTACAGTAAAATACATTAGGAAGAGGAGGTGTAGAGAAAAACACATTAAGAGGAGGTATGAAGTAAAGACACATTAGCAGGAGATATCGAGTAAAAACACATTAGGAGGAGATATAGAGTAAAAACATTAGGAGGAGGTATAGAGTAAAAACACATTAAGATGAGGTGTACAGTAAAAACACATTAGGAGGAGGTATAGAGTAAAACAAATTAAGAGGAGGTGTAGAATAAAAACACATTAGGAGGAGGTATAGAGTAAAACAAATTAAGAGGAGGTGTAGAGTAGAAACACATTAGGAGGAGGTATAGAGTAAAAAACACATTAGGAGGAGGTATAGAGTGAAAGCACATTAGGAGGAGGTATAGAGTGAAAGCACATTAGGAGGAGGTATAAAGTAAAAACACATTAGGAGGAGACAGTAGAAAACACATTAGGAGGACATATAGAGTAAAAAATATATTAAGAGGAGGTACAGAGTGAAAACACATTAGGAGGAAGTATAGAGTGAAAGCACATTAGGTGGTATAGAGTGAAAACACATTAAGAGGAGGTAAAGAGTAAAAACACCTTAGGAGGAGGAGGTGTAAAGTAAAACACATTAAGAGGAGGTATAGAGCGAAAACGCATTAGGAGGAGGTATAGAGCGAAAACACATTAGGAGGAGGTATAGTGTAAAAACCCATTAGGACGAGGTGTAGAGTAAAAATCCATTAGGAGGAGGCGTAGAGTAGAAACACATTAGGACGACGTGTTCAGTAGAAACACATTAGGAGGACGTGTAGAGCAGGAACAAATTAGGAGCAGGTGTAGAGTAAAAACACATTAGGAGGAGGTCTAGAGTAGAAACACATTAGGAGGAGGTATAGAGTAAAAAACACATTAGGAGGAGGTATAGAGTAAAACAAATTAAGAGGAGGTGTAGAGTAAAAACACATTAGGAGGACGTATAGAGTAAAACAAATTAAGAGGAGGTGTAGAGTAGAAACACATTAGGAGGAGGTATAGAGTAAAAAACACATTAGGAGGAGGTACAGAGTGAAAACACATTAGGAGGAAGTATAGAGTGAAAGCACATTAGGAGGTATAGAGTGAAAACACATTAAGAGGAGGTAAAGAGTAAAAACACCTTGGGAGGAGGAGGTGTAAAGTAAAACACATTAAGAGGAGGTATAGAGCGAAAACGCATTAGGAGGAGGTATAGAGCGAAAACACATTAGGAGGAGGTATAGACTAAAAACCCATTAGGACGAGGTGTAGAGTAAAAATCCATTAGGAGGAGGTGTAGAGTAGAAACACATTAGGACGACGTGTTCAGTAGAAACACATTAGGAGGACGTGTAGAGCAGGAACACATTAGGAGCAGGTGTAGAGTAAAAACACATTAGGAGGAGGTCTAGAGTAAAAACACATTAAGATGAGGTGTAGAGTAAAAACACATTAGGAGGAGGTATAGAGTAAAACAAATTAAGAGGAGGTGTAGAGTAAAAACACATTAGGAGGACGTATAGAGTAAAACAAATTAAGAGGAGGTGTAGAGTAGAAACACATTAGGAGGAGGTATAGAGTAAAAAACACATTAGGAGGAGGTATAGAGTAAAACAAATTAAGAGGAGGTGTAGAGTAAAAACACATTAGGAGGACGTATAGAGTAAAACAAATTAAGAGGAGGTGTAGAGTAGAAACACATTAGGAGGAGGTATAGAGTAAAAAACACATTAGGAGGAGGTATAGAGTGAAAGCACATTAGGAGGAGGTATAGAGTGAAAGCACATTAGGAGGAGGTATAAAGTAAAAACACATTAGGAGGAGACAGTAGAAAACACATTAGGAGGACATATAGCGTAAAAAATATATTATGAGGAGGTACAGAGTGAAAACACATTAGGAGGAAGTATAGAGTGAAAGCACATTAGGAGGTATAGAGTGAAAACACATTAAGAGGAGGTAAAGAGTAAAAACACCTTAGGAGGAGGAGGTGTAAAGTAAAACACATTAAGAGGAGGTATAGAGCGAAAACGCATTAGGAGGAGGTATAGAGCGAAAACACATTAGGAGGAGGTATAGAGTAAAAACCCATTAGGACGAGGTGTAGAGTAAAAATCCATTAGGAGGAGGTGTAGAGTAGAAACACATTAGGACGACGTGTTCAGTAGAAACACATTAGGAGGACGTGTAGAGCAGGAACAAATTAGGAGCAGGTGTAGAGTAAAAACACATTAGGAGGAGGTCTAGAGTAAAAACACATTAGGAGGAGGTATAGAGTAAAACAAATTAAGAGGAGGTGTAGAGTAGAAACACATTAGGAGGAGGTATAGAGTAAAAAACACATTAGGAGGAGGTATAGAGTGAAAGCACATTAGAAGGAGGTATAGAGTGAAAGCACATTAGGAGGAGGTATAAAGTAAAAACACATTAGGAGGAGACAGTAGAAAACACATTAGGAGGACATATAGAGTAAAAAATATATTAAGAGGAGGTACAGAGTGAAAACACATTAGGAGGAAGTATAGAGTGAAAGCACATTAGGAGGTATAGAGTGAAAACACATTAAGAGGAGGTAAAGAGTAAAAACACCTTAGGAGGAGGAGGTGTAAAGTAAAACACATTAAGAGGAGGTATAGAGCGAAAACGCATTAGGAGGAGGTATAGAGCGAAAACACATTAGGAGGAGGTATAGAGTAAAAACCCATTAGGACGAGGTGTAGAGTAAAAATCCATTAGGAGGAGGTGTAGAGTAGAAACACATTAGGACGACGTGTTCAGTTGAAACACATTAGGAGGACGTGTAGAGCAGGAACACATTGGGAGGAGGTGTAGAGTAAAAACACATTAGGAGGAGGTCTAGAGTAAAAAACACATTAGGAGGACATGTAGAATAGAAACACATTAGGGGGACGTGTAGAGTAGAAACACATTAGGAGGAGGTGTAGAGTAAAAACACATTAGGAGGAAGTGTAGAGTAAAAACACATTAGGAGGAGGTGTAGAGTAAAAACACATTAAGATGATGTGCAAAGTAAAAACACATTAGGAGGAGGTGTAGAGTAAAAACACATTAGGAGGACATGTAGAGTAAAAACACATTAGGAGGAGGTGTAGAGCAAAAACACATTAGGAGGACGTGTAGAGCAGAAACACATTAGGAGGAGGTGTAGAGTAAAAACACATTAGGAGGAGGTATAGAGTATAAACACATTAGGAGGAGGTGTAGAGCAGAAACACATTAGGAGGACGTGTAGAGCAGAAACACATTAGGAGGAGGTGTAGAGTAAAAACACATTAGGAGGAGGTATAGAGTAAAAACATATTAGGAGGAGGTGTAGAGCAAAAACACATTAGGAGGACGTGTAAAGTAAAAACACATTAGGAGGAGGTGTAGAGTAAAAACACATTAGGAGGAGGTGTAGAGTAGAAACACATTAGGACGAGGTATAGAGTAGAAAAACATTAGGAGGACATGTAAAATAGAAACACATTAGGAGGAGGTGTAGAGTAAAAACACATTAGGAGGAAGTGTAGAGTAGAAACACATTAGGAGGAGGTGTAGAGTAAAAACATATTAGGAGGAGGTGTAGAGTAAAAACACATTAGGAGGATGTGTAGAGTAAAAACACATTAGGAGGAGGTCTAGAGTAAAAACATATTAGGAGGAGGTGTAGAGCAAAAACACATTAGGAGGACGTGTAAAGTAAAAACACATTAGGAGGAGGTGTAGAGTAAAAACACATTAGGAGGAGGTATAGAGTAGAAACACATTAGGACGAGGTATAGAGTAGAAAAACATTAGGAGGACATGTAAAATAGAAACACATTAGGAGGAGGTGTAGAGTAAAAACACATTAGGAGGAGGTGTAGAGTAGAAACACATTAGGACGAGGTATAGAGTAGAAAAACATTAGGAGGACATGTAAAATAGAAACACATTAGGAGGAGGTGTAGAGTAAAAACACATTAGGAGGAAGTGTAGAGTAGAAACACATTAGGAGGAGGTGTAGAGTAAAAACACATTAGGAGGAGGTATAGAGTAAAACAAATTAAGAGGAGGTGTAGAGTAAAAACACATTAGGAGGACGTATAGAGTAAAACAAATTAAGAGGAGGTGTAGAGTAGAAACACATTAGGAGGAGGTATAGAGTAAAAAACACATTAGGAGGAGGTATAGAGTGAAAGCACATTAGGAGGAGGTATAGAGTGACAGCACATTAGGAGGAGGTATAAAGTAAAAACACATTAGGAGGAGACAGTAGAAAACACATTAGGAGGACATATAGAGTAAAAAATATATTAAGAGGAGGTACAGAGTGAAAACACATTAGGAGGAAGTATAGAGTGAAAGCACATTAGGAGGTATAGAGTGAAAACACATTAAGAGGAGGTAAAGAGTAAAAACACCTTAGGAGGAGGAGGTGTAAAGTAAAACACATTAAGAGGAGGTATAGAGCGAAAACGCATTAGGAGGAGGTATAGAGCGAAAACACATTAGGAGGAGGTATAGAGTAAAAACCCATTAGGACCCATAGAGTAAAAACCCATTAGGAGTAAAAACACATTAGGAGGAAGTGTAGAGTAAAAACACATTAGGAGGAGGTCTAGAGTAAAAACACATTAGGAGGAGGTGTAGAGCAAAAACACATTAGGAGGAGGTATAGACTATAAACACATTAGGAGGAGATGTAGAGCAGAAACACATTAGGAGGACGTGTAGAGCAGAAACACATTAGGAGGAGGTATAGAGTAGAAACATTAGGAGGAGGTATAGAGTAGAAACACATTAGTAGGACGTGTAGAGTAGAAACACATTAGGAGGAGGTATAGAGTAGAAACACATTAGGAGGAGGTATAGAGTAGAAACATTAGGAGGAGGTATAGAGTAGAAACACATTAGGCGGAGGTATAGAGTAGAAACACATTAGGAGGAGGTATAGAGTAGAAACATTAGGAGGAGGTATAGAGTAGAAACACATTAGGAGGAGGTATAGAGTAGAAACACATTAGGAGGAGGTATAGAGTAGAAACATTAGGAGGAGGTATAGAGTAGAAACACATTAGGAGGACGTGTAGAGTAGAAACATGTTAGGAGGAGGTATAGAGTAGAAACACATTAGGAGGAGGTATAGAGTAGAAACATTAGGAGGAGGTATAGAGTAGAAACACATTAGGAGGAGGTATAGAGTAGAAACACATTAGGAGGAGGTATAGAGTAGAAACACATTAGGAGGAGGTATAGAGTAGAAACATTAGGAGGAGGTATAGAGTAGAAACACATTAGGAGGAGGTATAGAGTAGAAACACATTAGGAGGACGTGTAGAATAGAAACACATTAGGAGGAGGTATAGAGTAGAAACACATTAGGAGGAGGTATAGAGTAGAAACACATTAGGAGGACGTGTAGAATAGAAACTCATTAGGAGGAGGTATAGAGTAGAAACACATTAGGAGGAGGTATAGAGTAGAAACACATTAGGAGGAGGTGTATAGTAGAAACCCATTAGGAGGAGATGTAGAGTAGAAACGTTGAGCTTTTTATCTGAGTTTAATGAGTAATTCTACCATAAAGCAGGGTTCTACTGTATGAGTAAGACGCGATGCTTTCGCTTCTTATTTCTGTTTTTAATGCATACAGAATTTTGACCTAGGAGCATCAGTTCAAATACAAGTTTTGAAAACCTGCCAACTACTTTATTTTATGTATTTATTATGTGGAAGTACAAAAAACGCAGTTTTGTAAAACGCTACAACAAATAAATGCTAAGGGAAAAACTGGTCTATTTGTTACAAGAAGAAGAAGCTACAAGAAGCTTAACTAACCTGCCAATCAGACTCACATTTTTTGCCTTTGCTGTGGTCTCATCTTACGAGCTCTCTGAAAAAGCTTGCAACACCATGCTTGGCACTATTAGCCAACATGACCCCACCAAATTAAAGCCAATAATGTCTTATTTTTTAATTTTGTGCATCATACCTCTATACAACAGAAAAATCTTGTGAATGGAGTGTTTACTTTGACTGCACTGACCTTAAAATAAGGGAAATGCGTTATGTGAGTTATTAAAGTTTGTAGAGTAGGCATGCTGTAAAGGTAAAATCGTAAAGGTGGATGACTTCAAATATCTTGGGTCAACCATCCAGAACAATGGACAGTGTAGAAAAGAGGTGAAGAAGAAGGTGCAGGCAGGATGGAGTGGGTGGAGACGGGTGTCAGGGCTGATGTGTGACAGAAGGATAGCAAAGTAAAAGTGAAGGTTTACAAGACAGTAGTGCGCCCTGCTATGATGTATGGTTTGGAGACTGTGGCTCTGTCTAAAAGACAGGAAGCTGAGCTGGAGGTGGTGGAGATGAAGATGCTGAGATTTTTGTTGGGAGTGACAAGGATGGACAAGATTAGAAATGAGCAGATCACAGGGACAGTGAAGGTGGAGCAGTTTGGAGATAAAGCCAGAGAGGCCAGGTTGAGATGGTTTGGACATGTCTTGAGGAGGAATAGTGGATATATTGGTCAAAGAATGTTGGAGATGGAGCTGCCGGGTAGAAGGAGAAGAGGTAGACCTCAGAGAAGCTTTATGGATGTAGTCAAGGTGGACATGGAGATGGTTGGTGTAAAAGTAGAGGAGGCAGTGGATAGGGCAAGATGGAGGCAGATGATCCGCTGTGGCGACCCTTGAAGGGAGCAGCCAAAATAATAAGAAGAAGAAGAGTAGGCATGCTGCATTGATCGTACTATCAGCACTGCTCTTTCTTCAGTAGCACTGACAGGTTTTTAAATTCCAAAATGAGCCCATTTGATTTTTATTACGTCTTCATGCACTTTCTGCATAACAAGCACAAAAAATACATGTTTACGTATTTCAAATAAATCAAGTATGAAATGACTTTACAGCAAACAGGCTTACAGGCCAAATAGGCAACAAACTGTTGCTACAAAAAAGTCAGGAACATAGCTGAAATGGAAGAAACTGCAAGGAGGAAAGAATCATAAATACTATATGACTGAAATTTATAGCACCTAATATTTTTCAGATATTGTAAAGAAAAGCACATGGACATGTAGGGAAAACATGACTGCTGAATTAAACATCTCTGACGAGGAGAAGAAATAAAGAACAAAGAGAGAATAAAAAGGTTAATACCGAGGTTGCACTCATAGATTTTTCCATGTGCTCCTGTCTCCTACGTGCAGCAGACAAGAACCCTGCATAAAGTCATTGTTTTACTAAAAACTGAAATATATTGCTTTGTAATAATAAACGTCAGTCTTGAAGTTTAAACATTACTTTTTCAAATGTGGAAACAACATCAAAGTTGTGGCCACGTCTGCAGATGCAGCACTAATTCTGCTTCAATTCTGTTAAAGGTGCACATGACACAGGCAAGTCCTGGAGTAAGAATCAACGTGACAGTGTACACAACAGTCAGCCAACGTTACCGCCCACTGATTATGACACCCTCCTCGCAAGTTAAGGCTCGCTGCGGGAGACACTGCCACAGCAAGTGGAAAAAAACTAAAAGTAATGGAATATGGGTTTCATCTTTGTTTCACCAGAAATCACCAACAATACAAGAACACTCATTTCTGTTAGCCTGTCTGTGTTACTGTGTTATATTAGCGCAAAGCTAACAAGGGTGAACATTCACTTTCCTACACTAGGTTTAATATTACTTGAATTAAGCAAGACGGGTTTGGGTTTCGGGTTATGCTCAAGAAAACTGCGCCATTCTGTCCAACACTCTTTATATTCTATAAGAAAGATGAGGTAGTTTGCAAAGCCATGCATGTGCTTCACTGGAATTGTGTGATCGTGTTAACAGGCTTTGTTTGGGTCAAAATGAAGTTAAACTCAGAGTGGTATTACTTTCTCTGTTGGCGTTTTGCAAGTTTCAAGGGGTGGAGTTATCTAGAACTGGGTTTCATTAAGAAACATTACCATTGAGAAATGACCGACATATTCCATAATTCACAGCTGACAGTCATATCAGTCAGTAAGGAACTGTAGCATAAAATGAAAACTAACAAAAAATGACATCTGGCCATGTTGGTTAGAATTTTCAAAGACTTAAAATCGTTACTGACCATAAATTTATCTGCAAGGGCCCCATTATACAAATACAGATATTTTATTCCAAATATCATTATTTTAAGATCATTTGACAGCAGATGTGCAGGGTTTATCAGCAAGTTAAGCAGAGAAGTTCTGAAAGGACATAGGAAGCTACTTTCAGGCCTGCAATTAATGGTAATTAATTCAGCAAATCCAAAGAGTTTAGTGGCTTGAGCAAAAATACATTTACATTAATAATTTATTTGAGTAATAATTATTTATCATTTTCAACTTCAAAGCATCATGAGGCGTTAAAGATACGAGGCCTGTGCAGCATGGAACCAGTTACTTATGCAGCACTACACAAACTTGCACTTGGGGTGCTTTCCTCAGCATGGGCTGAGGTTGTACAGAGAACTGAAGGGGAAAAGAAAAAAAAAAAAGAGATGAATGAAAAAGAATGAAAACGTATTTCAGTCTGAAAGACCATTACATTCCAGAGAATAGGGACAGCCTCGATCCAAGGTTTTACCGCAGCAGTCTGTGTACTAAAAAAAATGAATAAAACACTGATGCCCAGCCATCACGCCAATCTCAGCACTACTTAGAACCTGGTTCAAAAACTGAACATCTGCTTAGAGCATAAAGGCGAGAGACACCTTTGTATGGCATTTAAAAGATCCATCATTCAGTTCAAACAACACGTGAACACAGTCTTAGACTTTAAATGCCATTCAGTAAAGCATTGTTTACCTGCTCGAGGCTCCACTGTTCGGTTGCTGTTCGGGTCCATGAAGATGAATCGCCCTCCTCCAAAATCCACACCATAATCTGTCAGGTAGAGTAATGATGTGTAATCGAAGGACCCATATGTTACCTGTAAAAATCACAGATGTAATAAAGGACTGTAGTAAAGGCACACGTTCCAAGCCTAGATAAGTTGTATTTGGGGAGATACTGTTAGTTGAGTGATCACAGGTGAGATCTGTGATTTTAATCCAACACAAATCTGCCACATGCATAGTTTTTACAAGTCTCTTTAGTAATAATTCCAGAATGAATTAGGTCCTATAACTTACCAAACACAGAGCTCCTTCAGTAACTTTTAATAGTAAATCCTGATGATAGACATCAGGACATTTTTTGGCAACTGTTTTGTTTTGTTTTTTTTAAATCAGGAGAGTGAAATTAAATATTGAAGGTACTTTTCACAGGGCACTGTGATTTCTCCAGCGGGGTAGTATTTGTCAAGTTGAAGGAACCCACTTTAGTAGCCTAATGCTATTCTATCTGGTATTGACGAAGTTTGTTTTTCGTTTATCTCAAGTGAACATCCGGGCTATGATGTTTTGATCCAAGTTATCTGGGCTCGTATGGGAAAAATCACACAGATACTTTGAATCGGCCAGTTAAATCCCTTACAAATTACATTGCAAGACCTCCAGCTAATCCAGCTCGAACAGGGCTATACTTTTATCTATGCTGGCTAATGACCAGCATTTACAGCAGCAGGTTCATTCCAAAACAAAGCTTTTGCCGCTGAGGATCTTTAATGTTGCATGGTATTCTACCCTCAAGTTTAACATTGATATTTTGTGGTATTCTCAAGGATCTGTCTTCAGTACCTTAACCTAAGGACAAAAGACATAAAACAATGTACTTGAATGAGAAAAGAAAAAGTAAGAAAAAAAAAAAAACTATAAAATCTAAATAATTTCAAAACGTGCCAAAACTGGAGTTCAAAAAATCCTTTAAAAGATGTAGAGAAAATGAGACTTATCCACGCAAGACCTGGAAAACTATCAAAACACTTATAGTAATATATATATTATATTAATCAAACATTCACATTTAACTACAATGTTAAATGTACTGGGCTTTGCACTGGGAAACGTTTTAATAGAAGTTCAAGTGTTTGTATGAGGCACTGAAACTTTCCCACTGATTTTAGACATCTTCTGCTTCTTGAAGGGAAAGCTCAATCTAGCCAATGTTGCTAGGTGAAGAACCACAGATTTAACTTCTTCACACTTCACAGTTCCAAATGGTATGACCTTTCCTATCTTGTCTGCTACCAGTGCCTATTCAAAAACCAGTAATAGCAGAAATCCCAGTGGAAATAGCTCTCTTTTTACCATAAACACATCAAAAACTCTTCTCCAATCTCACAGGGGCAAATGCTGCCAGCACAGAAAATGGCAGAATGTTAACAGTAGTGTGGTATAATCCATTTCTATGTAAATGTGGGAGGGCTCAGGGCAATTAGGGAAAGTGTGGTACGGATTGGCAGATGATGGCTGTGCTGAAATTTCTGAATGCCATTTATACCGCTGACTCAAAAACATGAACGGGGACCTGAATTAAGAAAGAGGCAAAGAACTGGAACACCATCCGCCCTTCCCAAACACACATACTATCACCTCTCTAATACAGGCATGCTGTGAAACAGAATCAATAGAATTCAAAATGCTATGCATTTTTACATCTGGCATCAAAAGACATTCATTCTCCAGAAATTAAAGCTGCTTCCAGACAAAGAGCTTGATACACTGTACTAATAGACATGCATGTTCAATCATGTCCCAAGCTCATTAAACATGCTTGAACATGCTTTACTGCGATCACAGCACTATGAAAGAGAAAATGTATGTGATCCACGGTTTCAACCTTTAATAGCTACGACACCATGTTGATACCCAATTTAGAATACATACATTTAGAGAAAGTTTGAGTGAAATTCATCTTTTTCTGTCATAATGATATAGTTTCTGTATGATATAGTGATCCTGTATAAGATATAATATTGTTACACTGTGGTATCCTTGAGTGCCCCTCTTCAGTACCTTAACCTGAGAAAATTAGAAAGAAATAATGTGCTTGCATAAGGAAGCGGAAAGTCAAAGCAACGTTTATAAAGAGTTTCCAGAGAGTTTCCAAAACTGGAGTTCCAAAAAATGATTAAAAGATGTAGAGAAAATGAGAATACTAACAAGCATGCAAAACCTGGTAGAACACCAAAACTGTGACCATCAGATAAACAGTACTTAAATCTTTCATCTTTGAGAGAAGGGAGAAAATCAAGCTCCACTCTTTCTTCAGATCTGAAAGAAAATCCACAGGTGTTTCTGTTCATCCTTTTACTGTGAAAAAGACAACTCTGCTGAAAGGATGTGCAGCTGACAAGAAGCCATTAGTGAAAAAAGGAAAATTTCCCAATTAAGAAGCTGCTGATTTCTCAGAAAAAGGGACTGAATACCCCAACACACATGTGCAGACCGCAACATAACTAAATGAGATTGGAAATCTTTGGATTGTGAAAAAATGCAACCAGTTTATACAACTGAACTTTGGAGGTGTGGATGAACATCCCTGCAGATTTCTTTGACAAAATGAA
This sequence comes from Pygocentrus nattereri, assembly GCF_015220715.1. Lineage (NCBI taxonomy): Eukaryota > Metazoa > Chordata > Actinopteri > Characiformes > Serrasalmidae > Pygocentrus > Pygocentrus nattereri. The sequence goes on from NC_051223.1 coordinate 19,960,669, forward strand.
AGTCCCCTGAAAAGGCTTCTGTGTAAATTTCTGTGTTTGTCCCTGGCTCTGAAAAATTAATAACTCATACATAGTGGAAATTAAAAAAAAAAAAAGAAGAGTGGTCTATGACACTTGCACAACACTGTAATTGTACCATATTCCACTGCAATTATTTTTTCTAAATTGCACTGGGTTTTCTATTTAAAATAAAAGGTTAAAAATGTATAAATATACACCTTTACCCTGAGAAAGTGAATGTAGTGTTTTTAAGACACACTATTAGACCCTGAGGACCATGTTTTACCTTTGAGAGCGCATTCACTTTCACCTTGGGGGACAAAAACCTGTACTGTACCCATTTTTCCTGACAGTATACATCATAAAATAACAGTATAATAACGTGCAGATGGAATTCCTCTTCATTTGAGTCTTTCATTCTACTCAGGATCTAACCTGGGCTTAGCGTTCTGAGAAAAAGAGAATGAATGAATCAATAAACAGTAGGAAGTTGTGTTGCTTCCTATTCCGGTGTGCTAGGCATGTCTTATAAGCTGATCTAAGAGCAGTTCTGCTATTCTTGTATAGGAATTAAGACAAGGTTCTGAACAGGCAGTGCTGGTTCTGTTTTAGTGAGATAGGGAATGTTTTCTATGATCCATGAAGAACACAACTGCTTTCCATTCACTAATGAGGTGAACTAGTTCCTTTTTTTCCAGGCAAACTGAGTCTGATGTGCACTGGTTAAAAGCCTCTAAACAGTTTTCATGCATATTAATTTTGACTGGAATGCTCCTTTAAAAGAACTTCAATCAATTATAAATGCTTCCTCCAGTAAACAGATGGGGATTTTTATTTTTTTTTCTTGGCTCTTCCATGCATCTAGTTGGATGCTCCGATCACCTCAGCTGATGCTGCTTTGAAGTCAGGCCAAGTGTCAAGCAGTCCCCCACCCCAATTACAGCAGAACAGAGGAAGTTGCCTTGCCTGTTTAAAACACACTGCCTGTACACATTCCTAAACTCTGCAAATCAAACACACATCTTAAAACAATTTAAGAGAAAATAAAAACAGTTCATTATCAAAGCTTATAAACAAGTAAGACTTGGCTACAGGCAAAATAGTTTAGGGAAAATCCTGCCCACTGTTGTATTTCCCAAAAAAAAATACAGAATAACAATAGAATGAGTCAGTTACACAACAGTGCAAAATACCAACAGCCATATATAAAGCTGTTGTTTTTTGTAAACAGGTGTCATGTTAAGAACCTGATGGATGGTTGTCACCTTGAAACCTGCATACGTTTTAAACTGTGATAGTCATTTTCTACATTAGACATTTGCAGGCTCTTTTGTAAATGCTGTAATTGAATTTGCAGCAAGTCTTTACAGAACATTAGACCTCTGACCACACACAAGAGTATCCAAATAACTGGGGATAAGATTTTCCGGCAGTGTTTGAGCATTCTTCTGAGATTTGTGTGTGTGTGTGTGTGTGTGTTACCTTGTCAATGTGTGGGTGCCAGTACTCATCATGAGTAGTCTTGGCGCTGGTGCTGTTAATGTGAGAGAAGAACGTAGGCTTTGTGAGGTACATCTGAGAGGAGTCCAGCCCAAATGTTTCAGCAATCACCCTCTGAATACGACCACGCACATCCCTGATTTAGAACAGGACACACATAATTAAACATGTAATAAAATGTTACCATAGCAATTAGGGATGTAAAATGGGGCATCCATTGCACTGCATGAAAAAAAAAAATATTGTGGCAAAATAATCAAGTATCAAATGGTAAAATATCAGATTTCATGATGAATCTGAATACTTTCTTATTATTATTATGCCTCATCCCTGCTAGCACTGTCTGCTTGAAGAAGAAAAGAAAAAAAATGTATTTTATATATATATATATATATATATATATATATATATATATATATATATATATATATACACATATACACACACACACATTTCTATCTAACTTAACAACTTCTACATGTCTGTGAACTATACAATTTCTGAATATTACATATATTGTGTGACCAGGTGCACACGTTAATGGGACAGAGCCTGTCAAGGTCAGATAAATCAACAACTTATAAATGCTGAATGAGACCAAAACCTTTTTTTTTTACATTCCTTCTCTAATGACCTAAAAACACTTACTCGTCATGTCATGGACAGTACATTATTATTACATATAAAAACTCACACCTTAATTAAGGACACAGATAAAGTATTATATATTAGTTAAAATTATGTTATGCTTATATATGCACTTTTAATGTGGAAACAGACACACATGAGTACTGAAATTTTTATTTAATTAATTCAAATTTTTAATTTAATGTCATATTTGAGACATGAAAAAAAATAATATACACTATATGGCCAAAAGTACATTGACATCCCTCCTAAGTTCAGGTGTTTCAGCAAGCCCCAATGCCAATGGGTGTAGAAAATCAAGCACATCAGTGACTTTAAATGTGTGTTTACAAACTCACAGAGCAGAGTGTGTTGGCGTGCATACTGCATATAAATCGCTTATCTTCTGTTTAATCACTCAATACAGAGCTCCAAAATGCCTCTGGAAGCAACATCAGAAGAACTGTGCATCAGGAACTACATGAAATGGGTTTCCATGACCAAGCAGCTAAGATCATTACACTCAATGCCAAGCATCGGTTAGAGTGGTGTAAAGAATGCTGCCACTAGACTCTGTAGCTCTGGATCATGATTCACTATCTGGTAGTCTGATGGACTGATGCCAAGAAAATGCTCCTGAAGATAGGAGAACAATACCTACCAGAAGGCACGGCACCAAAAGTAAAGTTTGGTGGAGGAGGGATAATGGTCTGGGGATGTTTTTTCAGAGTTTGGGCATGCGTTTCAAAATTTGGGCAAGACCCTTTAGTTCCAGTGAAGGGTAATGTTAATAGTGCAGCATATAGACACATTTTAGACAACTATGCGCTTCCAACTTTCAAACGGAAGGTCCTCTCCTGTTCCAGTATGAATGTGCCCCTGTGCACAAAGCAAGGCCTATAAAGACATAATTTGACAAGTTTGGTGTGGAGGAACTCCAAAACCAGCCATTAGGGGTGTACTTTGTGTACTTCTGGTGCCGGTCCCAAGCCCGGATAAATGGTGAGGGTTGCGTCAGGAAGGGCATCTAGCGTAAAACTTGTGCCAAAACTTTCATGCCGATCAAAGATTTGATGGCCATACCGGATCGGTCGAGGCCCGGGTTAACAACGACCGCCTCCGGTGCTGTTGACCAGCAGGGTGCCAGTGGAAATTGGACTATTGTAGGTCGAAGACCATCAAAGAGGAGAGGAAGAAGGCAGGTTAGAAGGCAGCGAGAGAGAAGGAAAGGCAGGAGTGTGGAGGTCAGAGTAGGGACTCTGAACATAGGGACAATTACTGGTAAAGGCAGAGAGCTTGCAGACATGATGGAGAGAAGGAAGGTAGATATTCTGTGTGTCCAGGAGACCAGATGGAAAGGAAGCAAGGCCAGGAACATTGGAGGTGGATGTGTTCTGGATGTAAAGAGAGTGTCAGACAGGATCATGAACCTGAAGTTGGAGGTTGATGGTGTGATTTTGAATGTGGTCAGTTCATATGCACCACAGGTTGGCTGTCAGTTAGAGGAGAAAGAGGAATTTTGGAGTAAGATGGATGAAGTGGTAGATGGTGTCTCTAGATAGGAGAGATTAGTGATTGGTGCAGACTTCAATGGACATGTTGATGAAAGGAACAGAGGGGATGAAGAGGTGCTGGGTATGTATGGTGTGAAAGACAGAAATGCGGAAGGTCAGATGGTTGTAGATTTTGCAAAGAGAATGGAAATGGCTGTGGTGAACACGTATTTTCAGAAGAGGGAAGAACACAGGGTGACATACAAGAGTGGAGGGAGGTGCACACAGGTGGATTATATCCTTAGCAGGAGATGCCACCTAAAGGAGATTGGAGATTGTAAAGTGGTACCAGGGGAAAGTGTAGCAAGGCAGCATAGGGTGGTTGTCTGCAGAATGAGGTTAGAAACAAAGAAGAGGAAGAGAGTGAAGACAGAGCCAAAGATTAGATGGTGGAAGCTGAAGGAGGAGGATGGTTGCAGGCAGTTCAGGGAAAAATTGCAACAGGCCCTTGGGGGCAGTGAGGAGCTACCTGAGGACTGGGAAAATACAGTTAAGTTGGTGAGAGAAACTGGCAAAAATGTGTTGGGTGTTTCGTCTGGTCAGAGGAAAGAAGACAAGGAAAGTTGGTGGTGGAATGAGGAAGTCCAGGACAGTATTCAGAAGAAGAAGGCAGCTAAGAAAAAGTGGGATAACCAGAGAGATGAAGGAAGTAGGCAGGAGTACTGTGAGGCTAGACGCATAGCGAAAAGAATGGTGGCAAAGGCAAAGGCTCAGGCCTATGATGAGCTGTATGAGAGGCTGGACAGTAAAGAAGGAGTAAAGGAGACATGACACACTTCCAAATGAGAGCTCATAGAATGACTAGGATGGATGGATTGACAGATGTGACAATGTGAGAAATGAGCCAATGAGATAATGTCTAGGATAATTTATTATCAGTGTGAATGTAGGCTTTACACTACCTATAAAGTGTAAAATCCTCTTCAGTAAACACTTCCCTTATTTGGTCACTAAAATACCTGGAAAGAAAAAGAAAAGGCAAACATGACAAATACTGGACCTGAAAGCCAACAGCAAATATATTACTGTGACCCAGTTTAACAGGTCTGCAAATACTGGAATACAAATATTGTAGACACATTAAAATGCAGGCTGTTCCATACACAGAGACACTGTAGCATCCTGAGCCTGTCAATATACGCCAGATGTCCAACTGCACTCTGGCAGCCTGACTGAGGGCACAGGATTGCAACCGTCACTAAACAGAGCAGGCTTACAAGAAAACTTCCAGGTGTCAAGAATAAAAGGTAAGCAGCATGAGAAATTGGGTCTCAGTTCCCAATAAATTTCGCCTTAGGAGTCAAGACCCTGAGGCATACTTTGATGTGCAGATGAAAAGTATGCTGAGACAGGCTGATAGACCTATACTAGGGCTTGAGATGTTCACCTGAGATGAGTCACACATAGAACTTTCCAACCCTGCTTTGAAAAGTTTAACTCTTCTTATTCAACTTACTGGCTCACCTGTAAATATTGACAAACTTCTTCCCCATTGACAGAGCTCCAGAGTGAAGGTCTAGGATGGAAGCCTAGAGACAATAGATCAAATAAATAGAAAAAAAGACAAGGAGGTTTCATATAACAATTAGCCACAGATCCAAATTAATACTTGAACTGAAGCTGCAGGTTGCATTGCTTAAAGTATATTTTAAAGTATACAGACAACTCTGAATTAGAGGTGGACAATGCGCTGATATTTAACGTTATTGTGATAAATTATGTAACAAAATGGATGTTTTGCAGCCTCAGGTCCTGGACAGCTTGCTATTAATGAAAGAACCATGAATTCATGAATTTATAAATAGACTGTAGACCGTCTGTTCATCGGTCCACGAGCTGAAGCTGAAACATAATCGGTTTATGGAGCAAGAAGATGATCCAAAAAAAGAAACCCACATCTAAATGGCAGAAAAGAACCAAAGAGATCAGGTGAAAATAGATAGAAAAAACACAGATAAGGCAGGCAAAAACTTTCTACTGATTCAAAAGTATATTGGAAAATGTAGGCAAGGTTGAGATGTGACAGAATACAAGTATTTGAAATATGTATTTAGAATACAGAAGATAAGTATCTGTATCCAGTCCAAGTTAGTTAATTTTTAAAATATATTATTGTATATATACTTGTTTATTAACCATTTTAGAACAAAAAAACTGCTTTTTTACCAACACTGAAGTTCCTGCTAAAGCATGCATAGACTGACAAATCAAGGTCATTTATTAAGAGCCAATTATTAACCTCCGCATTACTGAGTTCTTTTGAGCGATGAACGTACTGAACAGTTTCCTTAGTAGTGGACATGTCAATGACTGATAAACTTAGCAATACTCCTAAGTTTTTTGTGGCACTTTTTGTGAATGTCATTTACTGAACATCACATAACTACCCACATTATAGTGAATTACAGGAATGCAGCGAATTGTTTCCTTAGTTCATGAGATGGCATTGGGATTATGGGAGAAACAGAGGACTGAAGCAGGCAATAAGAGCAAAAATGCTCATAATTTGGTAACTTTTTTATTTAAATAAGAGACTTTTTCTTGAAAAATACTAACAAAAGAATTACATGAAGAAAACTGCCAACCAGTAACCGTGATGAACAGTGCGAATTACATAAGAATTACAACAGCAGAGTTCTCCCCCGTGTTTCTTATCAATATGTATTCTAAATGTATTCTAGAAGTATTCTGAATGCATTTCTTCTTATGCGTTGTAATGGAATGCATTACTGAATATATTTAGGGCAACATATTTAGTATTCAGAATGCAAGTTAGTACATCACGTACAACATATTGTCTTTGTCATGACAAAACTGCCTATGTCTGAAATAGGGCTGAAGAACATGATATATATCATTACTGTGAAGAATTACATGACCATATGCTTTTCTGAAGTAGACGGGTGCACAGGAGCTCAAGTACTCAGTTAACCATTCAAAGTGCCAATAATGTGCCTTAATGTGAACATGTTGCCAAGCACACGTTGTTATAGCAGCTTTTTTGCAATTTTTTTGCTAACTAGGCTTACTAGCCTAGCTGATATAAGCAATTTACAGAAACAGTGGAAATACATTTCTCTGAGAAACATGGTCCACATCTAACATGAAAACTACTGAACCTTTTTTCTACAAATGTTCACCTCAGTTTGCTGCTAAATGTTCACTGTATTCTTTTTTTTTTTTTTTATCTGTTCCAACTCATCAATTATTTTTATAATATATTTTTTTAATACGTTCTTTGTATCACAAAAATGACTTTCGGCTCTGGGGATCAAACCAGCGACCTTCCAGTCACAGGGCTGGTTCCCTAACCTCCAGCCCATGACTGCCCCCACAATTTAAACTGCCTTTTCAAATGGAGTAGAAAAAAGTGTGTGTGGGGGGGGGTGGGGTGATACACACTGAGAAATGCGGGAAAAAAAAAAAAAAAAGATAAATATATGGCTGCACCGACTTACAAGCAGAGATCTGGCTTGAACCTTAAAGACAAAAATAAACAGCTAAAATCCGACACAGTTGTCAAAAAATCCATGCACTTGACCAGCGTCACCTGACTGAAAATTCTTGATTTTGCCGGATCTGGCAGCCATGCGGATCTGCATGCTAGTCAGCTCTGCTAATACTTTTACCAGTGGCATGTGCTACAAAAGCAGGCTAAACTATTCACTTGCAGGCTCTATCAGGCCTGAGCAAATACCTTTGACAACCAACAAATGGACACATCAAGCATAGGACATTACATTTCTCTTGATTGCTAACCTGCTTTGGACACACAGCCCAGAACAGAATTAGAGAACCTATGACAGCTGTCATATGACAACCACACTATTGTTTCTTTTTATCAATTAATGTAGTACAGAAATTGCTGTTCCTTATAGAGTGGAAATTAGGTCCCATCAATGCATGTTGAGTTTAATTAACCTAAACCACAGTGTATCATCCTGAACCAAATCGTATGAGATCATTTGTGAATCAAAGTGTATCGAGTCGTTTTTTATTTGTTACTGTATTGCTTTTGTATCATATTATACTGTAAAATGCGTACCGGGATGCATACCATATCACCCGACAGAGGGAAATTCACAACCTCACACATTCAGTCTCTAACGTCCTAATTCTGTGGTTACAGCTCAGCAGGTGGAAGAAAACTAGCTGAGGTATTCCCTGCTCTCTGTCTCAGCACAGAATATGAATAATTCTGGATTGGCTAGGCTCATTCGAAAACAAATGCCATTTTCCTATCTCCAGCTTAAGACAGTCACACTTCATAAAAAGATGCTTTGCATGAAGCAGCAGGAAGTCTGGTTTAGTATCTTGACATCTAAGCCTCTTGGGCGGTTCATGCGGTTCTGAGCGGTCTGAAGGCGCATGCCAAAAGAGCAATGCTAATATTTCTGGAAGCGCTCTGGAAATTGTGCTGTGGGATCAAAACACTTCAAATCCACAGCCGTTACTTCAACACAGTGCACCTCTTCAACGAAATAAAAGGAAATTTCAAAGACTTGAAACTTCTATTACTTTTGCTCTTCCACCTCTCACAGGTCTCTTGAATAAGGTACTTACTGCAGAGCTGTGGAAAAAAAAGGGTGGCTTAAAAATGCTGTCTGTTACTTGGGTTCTGAGTATCCTTTAGGACTCCTTTAGTCCTAGGAAATTATATTTCTTGACTGAGTTTCACAGAACTTCTATCAAAGAACCAAGAATAGTCTCCGTAGAGACAAGCTGAAGAGTCTCAAAGTGCATGTAACTGAAACTTTTCTTTTATGAGTGCAGCACCCTTGAGAGCCTATACAGTACACTGCCAACACAACTGTCAACAACATATTCAAAGGTATATCAAATTAAGATTAATAGCACCAATGTAAGTTTGATTATAACAGCTTGGTTATTTTAACAGAACCGTTAAATCTTAATTGTAAACCAGGTGATGGGCCCATCTATATTACTTGGAAGTCAAATACTGCCCTCTTGTGTACTTAACAGGGATGTGCAATCACTTAACATATCTGTGTCAGAAGAACTAGGATATTTCTGTGATCAGAAATATGATCATTCAAAATTCAGTCAAAACTGCTGACCCTAATACACTCTTACCAGTGCCATTCACACATCGTACCACTACCATGTTGGTGTTACTTGTGTGTTAAAAATGATCCACCACCCAAATAATATACAGAAACAGAGGTGCTGATAAGCTGTGTGCGGTGCACCAATATACATACACATACAGTCCTCTCTTATAGGCACCTGAAAAAATTTGATTTAGAAAGCTGCTTATCTGGGCAGGGAGTGTTTATTTGACATCGAGGAGAACCAAACTTGTGTTCCTCTAACTAGCTTACATGATATCCACAAGAGACCGATGGATGGATGGATGGATGGATGGATGGATGGATGGATGGATGGATGGATGGATAAATACTCATTTTTTTAACTGCATTAATGTTTGCTTGTATTCATTCCAATCATATACAGGCACATGTTTTACAGGCAAACACACTTATTGCTCAGATCAATGTCTTAATGGATAAATGGTTTAGCTTAATGTACCTAAGACTTTTACACTGTTCTCTAATTAAAACTATTGTCAAATTGCAAACTGAGATATTTTCTACTCACGCCTCCATCTGAACCACCAAGTGATAGGCCTCTCTCAGCTAACCTGTGGATTCAAAGAGAATGTTATACATATGGTCTTTGCTCTGTGTGTGTTTGACAGAGAGTAAGTTTATATTTACCTCCTTAGTGCCTGTGCCTCCTCCTTGGTTACCACACTGTCTATAACAGCTCGGCCACATTTCTTAGGAGTACAGCCTGGGAACAGAAAGGTATTCTACACATTAACCCAGGAAAATCTTCCACACATTACCACAGATGAGAGGAGGTTTTATTTCCAGTAGATCTTGAAATGATGTAAATGATCTCACAATCACAATCAGATTGGAATGTTTTTAATACATAATATTCCCAGGATATTGTCACTCTTTTTAGTTTTAGAAGACTTAAAATTAGTAACAAGTACTACATGGCAATGCTTTAACAAAGACCAATTGCCATATACAGGTTTAGCTATAGTTTTGACTGTGGTATGACATTCAGGTGAAGAATCCAAGCCATGTCCACAAGCCATCACAGAATGAGAGATGGAGATAAACAGAGATATCAGGCTAGCTAACTAGTTAGCTGATTTCAATAAGACATGAATTATCACAAATGTATGCAAAAACTGCATAAAACACTAGGATAGCTCACTGAGTGCTCAATGCTAAAAGAGATGTGCAATTATATCACTCTGGAAACTTAACTTCAATCAATAAGTTTGCAATGGAATTTGAACTTGGCTATCCATTCACTAACCAGTGTAAAACTGACCACTTAAACCCACGTAAACAAAGATTTTAAAAGACTGAAGTCTTGAGCAAATCTCTGTACCATCCTGCTGCTAACCAGAAATCCAGTCAAACTTACTGCCTCCTTATCTGACATAACATTACTGCTTTTAAATAACTAAATAAAAACAGCACAGATCATCATGAATTCCATGCTGGTTTAGCTGGTCACCCTGCATTGTCATGGTGGTTGACCAGCATACCATGCACCTCTATGCTATTGTTTCTGGCAGAGGTTACAGCACATGTGTCTCTCAGCATCTCTAGTACACTCCAGAAAAGAATATATATAAATGCACAAAATTATTGTTACAAATCAATAACTGCAATATGATGACCTAAAATGAAAGACTTGAAATGATGGTTAATAATGAATTAGGGAACTATTCATGTTTTTAAGAATGACACTGAGAACAAGTGTTCAAGTCCTCACTAAGGAAACACTAACAAGTATTCAAAGCCTGTAAAAGGTTTAGGGCCAGCCCTAATTCATGACCATGGTGCAGTTCAACCTTCATTTCAGCTGCAACAGTACCGTTTCCCTACAAATGAGGTCACCACACCATTAATGTCACCACACCATTACTGCGGCTACTGCATGTAACACACCAAGCATTTCAGTTTATCATTCCTAGCACACTCGGTCTACTACTTTTGAGTTTTGTGTTCTGGACTGGAGTGGTTTCCTTCCTTTCAGTTATCTTTCCCTTATTCTGGTTTACAGCCATTGATGGCTATGGAAGGAAAACAGACCCAAAAAGGGCTCATTAACTCCAGCACTGCCTTTGTTTGGGTTGTGGGGAGTCTTTTGATGCCACCATGAGGGCTGGTAATGAGTTCCGTAAGGAGTGATTGCAGGAGAGTCCAGACGGTCAATCGTGAACTGAGTGCCTCACAGCTGAATAAAACGCCCCAATCAGATGCAGTCTTTTTTCATTTGTTTGATTACTTTGGTACAGCATGACTTTCCTTCCTGCTCAAGTGAACCCATCTTCAACCCTTGTCTCGTCTAGCAAAAGGAGTTAAAAACAGAAAGTAAGGACTGTATAAACTGTCAGAGCTTCTATAGTTCTCAGAAAAACGCTGTAACGGTTAGGGAAAACATAAAAAAGAACTTTTAACACCTTTCTTCAGGATCCCTGAGTTCTGGCAGGTTCCCTGGAGCTGCTTCACTGAAAACAGTCTAGCTTGAGCTCCTTCTATTTTAACTAATATGTTCAACTTGAACCTGTTCTCAGCTAAACAAACAGAGCAGCTAGAGTCAGAAAGCATGAAATCAATTTCACATACAAACACGTTCAACACAAACTTCTGTAGAAAACCCTATGATAAAGCTCAGTGGTTTTTATGTGGTCTTCCCACACCTCTCAACCTAGTTCCACTGAATTTTCACAGTTAATTTTCTGTTTTCTTTGTCACACAGGCCGACTTGTGATAGTCAATTGCAAATGACTGCATTGAATTAAACTGAATTACAGAAACTGATTTTACCTATAAGGTGCACTTAATGACTGGCCATGTCGAGAAAGTTGTAAGAATAAATAAATAAAAGAACAAAACAAATAAAACAAACATGTGCATTAACTGATTTGAACCTGAAAAGCTTATACATCTCAGTTTCAATGAGCAGCTTTATTTTATTTTTTTGGGGCAGTCATGCTGGAGGTTAGGGAATTGGCCCTGTGACCGGAAGGTTGCCGGTTTGATCCCCAGGGCCGACAGCACATGACTGAGGTGTCCTTGAGCAAGACACCTAACCCCCAATTTCTCCCCGGGCGCCGTGGATAGGGCTGCCCACCGCTCCGGGCAAGTGTGCTCACTGCCCCCTAGTGTGTGTGTCTATTCACTAGTGTGTATGTGGTGTTTCACTTCACGGATGGGTTAAATGCGGAGGTGGAATTTCCCTGTTTGTGGGATTTAAAAAGTATCACTTAACTTAACTTTATGTACCTAATAAAGCTTTCTCTCTTCTTAGGAGGCCTAGTGTTAATAGAGAAACTAAGCACTGCTCATTTGCAAACTGACATATTCTTTATTGGTGTTCCAACAGGTGATTCACAGGAAAAGCAACGGAAGTAGTTTCACCAGAGAATTGAATGTTCATACATTTCAGCGCTTTTTTTCTACACCTTTTTAAAAAGATGTTGGGCAGGAGGAGACTATAAAAATGTTGTTCAATACTGAGCATGCTTGTTGAGAGCTCAACGTTGGTGGTCTTTCCATCCCAGTTAATACTACACAAACAGCAGATCAGTTGAATTAGGCATATCAGGGCAGTAAAATCATTCCCTACTGAATGCATGAGTTTTATAAAAGGGCTATTAAGAACCACTGCACAGCAGGGATATGCATCTCCATCACTAAGGCCCGAAGCAAAACATCACCAAAGATCTCAATGAATTGCCAACGATCCAATACACTTAAAATACATATGAAGCAACTTCTAATGTCATACAATATGACTCACCGTTTTGCAATGCAAGATTTCTTTGCTTCTACTTCAGCAGACAGCATATTATCAAGTAAAATGTGTTTTTCGTTTCACATTTTTGCTTTTTCTTTTTGATTTCTAAAGAAAAAAACAAAAAAAAACAGTTGATCCTTTCACAAACAGGCCTTTTCACAAGCCCTTTTTAGCATCAAAAAAGTCTCACACAAAAGATAAAATAAAACATATAACACTGTCTCTGTAACACTGTAAGGCTGGATATCTTTACATACACTATACTGCCAAAAGTATTTGCTCACCTGCCTTCACACGTGTATGAACTTGAGTGACATCCCATTCTTAACCCATAGGGTTTAATGTGATGTCGGCCCACCCTTTGAAGCTATAACAGCTTCAACTTGTCTGGGAAGGCTTTCCACAAGGGTTAGGAGTGTATTTACGGAAATTTTTCACTACTCTTCCAGAAGCACATTTGTGAGGTCAGACACTGATGTTGGACGAGAAGGCCTGACTCACAGTCTCCGCTCTAATTCATCCCAAATGTGTTCTATCAGGTTAAGGTCAGGACTCTGTGCAGGCCAGTCAAGTTCTTCCACACTAAACTCGCTCATCCATGTCTTTATGGACCTTGCTTTGTGCACTGGTGCGCAGTTGGAACAGGAAGGGACCATCCCCAAACTGTTCCCACAAAGTTGGGTGAATGAAATTGTCCAAAATCTCTTGGTCTGCTGAAGCATTAAGAGTTACTTTCACATGAACTAAGGGGTCGAGCTCAACTCCTAAAAAAAAAAAAAAAAAAAAAAAAAAAAAAAAAACACAACCCCACACCATCATCCCCCCTCCACCAAACTTTACACTTGGCACAATGCACTCAGATAAGTAGCGTTCTCCTGACAACTACCAAACCCAGACTCTTCCATCTGATTGCCAGGACTTGACTTGGTGCACAGGTGGCATCCTATCACGTTACCATGCTGGAATTCACCGAGTTCCTGAGAGCAACCTATTCTTTTACAAATATTTGTAGAAGCAGGCTGCATGCCTAGATACTTGGTTTTACATACCTGTACCCATGGAAGTGATTGGAACACCTGAATTCAATTATTTGGACAGGGTGAGTGATTACTTTTGGCTATGTAGTGTATAAATAAGGTGATGGCTTTAGCTATTGTGTCTTGGTCAGCAGGCAGTGAAAAAATGTTGCGATACTTTGCTCATCAGTCTTCTTGCTAGGGGCACCACTGGAGCTAGTCAGAGCTGAATCCAAGGGGGAGGAGGTGGAGGTAGACATCTCCACACTCACACCATGTCGCTGCTTCAGGTAATTACTCAAGTTAGTCGCATTGCCTCTATACTTTATATTGACTCAGCATATTTTGTGAAAAATTTGGCAGAGAAATTTGACAAGAATGCTCCACTGACAGCAGTGGAGATGAGAGAGTGCACTTGAGAAACAGTTTACAGAGGAGGAATCCAGCTAAACATAAAACTCTCACAAGTTATTGATCACATATCGAAATAATAAAGGCCTTTATTATTTAGACATTGAACCAATAATTAACAATAATATATTTACATAAATCAGATTTTACTGATGCAAATAGAAATGATACATCCCAAGATCACCCTAAGTTACATCTGGCGCGCACTTTGCATGGTTTACTTTTATGCTAGTGCAACGATGCGAATTGGTGACTCTTGTTATCCCTACTGCACACTGTATATAATTAAAGGCACTTATTCTACAAGCTTAACATACAGATGGAATGATATGACGATAATAGTAATACAATAAGTATAACCTCAGCAGTGGTCAAAAAAAAGAATGAACATGATTTTAATCAGTGCCATTAATGTAGATGTATGCGGGTGGTGGAGGGGTTGTTGGGAGGTACCTGGGAACTGCTTGTAGTTTTCATAATCTTCAGAGCACTGGACCAGGAATAATCGAGGCTCTGTCAGGACTTCTCTTCTGGAGACCAGAGTCTCTGTGACATCATCACTCAGACTCATATAGAGCCAGATCACTACAGCACTGCTGCCGGTCAACAGCAGCAGGACAATAATGAAGCCTCTCCAAGTGAAGGTCTGTCTCTGTGCATTAGCCCTGCTCAAAAAAACACCACAGCAATCAGACCGTAATCTCTCACACACTCACAAACACAAACACCTGCAGGCAGAAAGACGAAACCTCGCACTTCTTGCTTGATGCTTGAATGAGAAATATAGTGTGGCAGGCTGCCAGTAAGTTGTGGCTGTGATGTCACAACCCAGGGGTGTGTGGTTGTTTCTGATTGGTCTCACTCATCTACAGGCTTTAATTTTACCACTTACAACTTAAGGCAAATGCTGTTGATTATGTAGGCTAGAATTAAAAATGCACCCTTTCAAGCTGCAATTTTGATATAAAAATGATTTATTTTTCAGCCCCACCTGTAGGAACAGGACACACAAAACCCCTCAGTCCCAACACTCATCATGTAGACTAGATCAATACAGGAATAACATCTTGTACACAGATACAGGTATAAAGGTGCAACACATAACAACTTAGCCCCACACATACACCAAAACACCCCGACAAAATGTGTTAAATTTCATCTTTTATCCGTTGTTCTCCGTCTTTATTCTGGTGAATGTATGTGCTTTGTTGTAAAGCATGACGACCCGCTGCTCTGTCTGCAACACGACTGTCGCGAGCTGAGCAAACTAAATCACGTTATTGAGGCGAAAACTTTTACCTTTTGATTTTTTTCTCTATGGCTTTACTGTCAGAGTTTTTAACGTTCCCTCGACGTTGTACGGCCATTTCAAAACAAGAAATCTGTCCAAAGCAAAATGATAAAAAACACTCATTCCACTTCTGACCACCTGTCAACCGGCAGGATACGAGCACATACGTTCAAAGTAAAGAAGGAAGCTGGAGACCGACAGATGCAGTTCTTCATTTTCACATTAAAAGTCTTAAGACGCAAACGGTAAACACGGTAAAATGATCATCGAAGGCTTATTCACATTCGTCGCTTATGCGGTATTATAGGTGAAACTGGACAATGGTTCATTTGTAATGTGACAATCAACCCCAGGTTCCTCAGCTACATCCAGCTTTTCCTACTGATGTCTGAAATATTTATGCTAAAACACTAATTCGCTAAAACGATTTGTCCAGTCTCATGGATTCACTTAATAGCTTCAGTGATGCATTGCTAACATTAAGGATTCCATAAACTCATCATTTCCATTTACACATTCAGCTGTTTAATCTGCTAAATTGGGCTCAGGATGAGGGTCGTGTTAACAGTTTGTGCATTCCGCTTTATTCGACTTATTTATTGATTATTTGACTAGGTTCATTTGAACTAGCCTGAGCATCACATCAACTGAGTCACTTCTTCATTTTCACAGTAAAAGTCTGGAGAAGAACCTAATGAACTGAATACCGAGATTTATTCAAAAATAATCGATTAACTAAATACAATTAAAGGAAAGCTGTATAGCGGGGATAATCACTAAGAGGTCACTTAATAAGGTTGGTTTTGATTATTATTAACCTGTGTTAAAACCTTTTCGGTTTGATTTATTCAAGATCATTTAATACAAGTTAATTCAATCTTATTAAAAAAATAATTCTTAATTTTAATTGAATATAACTGTGACAACCAACCCTATATTGATCAACTCCACAGCCTTTTCCATTATCTTTTTGCACAAGACAGAAGGACAAAAGAGTGACTGTAGGAAGAAAAGTACTGGGACACTTACGGGCGCTTTTATGACCTCCCATTCTAAATCCACTCTTCGCAGTTATAAGAGCTTCCACTCTTCTTTCTACAAGATTTTGTAGATTTTTGTTTTTGTAGACCACCGATGCTGGACAAGATGGCCTGGCTCACAATTTCTGTTGAAGTTTTGTTTTGTTTGCACTCAGAAACTTCAGTGATACCCTAGAGCGAGTTGAACTGCAAACCTTCAGGTTAAAAGCTATTCAGTCACCGTTCCAGATCCTGGAATTCTATTTCTCCAGATTCTTTTCTTCTATGTTCAAAACAAGCCACAATGTTATGTTGTTTTTGAGCTCTATTTTGTATGATTTGGAAGCTATTTGATTGAACAGTGGCACAAACCTGACAGAAAAGCTTTATTTGAAGCCATCTGAACATCAGATAAACGCTGTAATTGCAGGTTAACAAGAACCCTTTGTAACAATGTATTACTGATGTGCTTGTAATACACATGACAACACTTGGTTTGGGAAATCTTAGCAGTAATCTGATATAGATCCGTCAAAAGAGGGAGAAATGGCACCTTGTAAATCTAAAAAGTGCTTACACAGGGTTTTAATTGCAACTATGTAAAAAGGGTCAGCTCTACTGATAATCTGACCTCACGTGCTCCAGGCACTCTCATCCGCATATTAGAAACACAATGTTATTGTATGGCCAGTTCTTATAAGTTCTTATATAGAGGGCCTGGCTCACAATCTGTGTAGTAGTTCATCTTAAAGGTGTTCGATGGGGTTGAGGTCAGGACTCTGCACAGGCCAGTTCTTCCACATCAAACTCACTCAGCCAGGCCTTTATGGACCTTGCTTTGTGCACTGGGGCAGTCGTGCTGGAGCAGAAAAGGGTCTTTACCAAGCTGTTCCCACAAATAATTGTCCAAAACATCTTGGTTTTGCTGAAGCATTAAGATTTCCCTTTACCGGAACTAAGGGTCCGAGGCCAAACCCTGAAAAACAACCCCATAGCATTAATCCTCCTCCACTTACAGATGGAACAATGCGGTCAGGCAAGCAATGTTCTCCTGGCATTCACCAAACCCAGACTCATCCAACAGAATGGCAGCTGTGTGATTTATCACTCCACTGAATACATTTACACTGAGTCCTGTGGTGGCATGCTTTACACCACTCCCTCTGACACTTGGCATTGTGCTCGTGGAGGCAAGGTTTGCATGCAGCTGCTTGGCCATGGAAACCCATGCCATGAAGCTTCAGGTGCACAGTTTCTGTGCTAATGTTGATGCCAGAGAAGGTTGGGAACTGCACAGTTGAGAGTCAGCAGAACGTCAGGGACTTTTATGAACTATGCTCAACAGTCAAAGAGCCCACTCTGTAAATTTACATGATCTGCCACTCAGTGGCTGAGGTGTTGTGGTTCCTAAATGCTTCTGCTTTTCAACAATACCACTGACAGTTGATCATAGAACATCTAGAAGGGAAGAAATTTCTCTTTACAAAAACCCATTCTTTCACAAATGTTTGTGAAGGCAGACTGCATGGCTAGGTGAACCTGTGGTAATGGGACTGAATTAAACACCTGAATTCAACGATTAAGAGGTGTGCCCTATTACTTTTGTTCATATAGTTCATCACTGTCGATGTATGATGGACAACTATAAGTCAAGAAATTAAAGAAAGAAGTCAACATCAGCTACAGAACAGCCTTTGACGAGTCATGTCAAGCACATAAAATTACAGAATGTGCTCAGTAAAATGTATATAGAAGAGCATCTCACTGCTCTAATAAGGAACCTCTACATAGACCAACAAGCCACAACAGACAAACAGTATGTTTCCACATTGCCAAAGGACGTAGTCAAGGGTGCCTACTATCACCATACCTGTTTAACCTGCCGAACATATAGGAGAAGCAAGACTGGAGAAAGTTGATAGAAGATTCAAGACTGGCAGGAAAAATAAAACATCAGTAGCCTTTGATATGTAGAAAACAGGACACTCAGCAGAAAATCAAAAAAGATTTGAAGGCCCAATAAGGAAAATTTGAAGAAAACACGTTATGACAATGGGAAAGAGTGCTATCCATCACTGACGGGAAAGATATCGAATTAGTGGACAGCTTTTGTCTACTTGAATCAATTATTAACAAAATGTGCTTAAATGTAAAAATGTATCTCTGCAAACGATGATCAAGAACATCCAGGTGATCGTCTTCTCTGTGGTTCTATGGACATGAAAGCAGCATAATAAAAATGCAAGAAAGAAAAAATTATGCCTTTGAACTTCGTTGCTGGCACACTTACAAGAATATCTTGGATGGCAAAGAAAGAAATTGTTCCTTGACTAAACCAAGCCTCACCTCACATTTGAAGCCCAGATATCCGAACTGAAGAATATTTTGCATATATTTTGAGAAAAAAAATGAATTGGAAGCAACAATTATGCTTGGAACTGTTGAAGGTAAAAGCGGAACAGGTAGGCCAGCAACAAGTCAGATGGAGATAATCAGGAGACTCACAAAAAAGCCATTAAGAAGTCTGAAGATCAAAATAGAAAACCAGATATTCTGTAGAAGCATTATACACGTGCCTACCACTTAGAACCAACACGATAGCACTTAATGATAAATGATAATACCACTGGCTAAAATAGCTACACTCTGAATGTACAAGATGTGGCACTTCAGCAATGTCGTCCCCACAATATCAAATTTTGTTTGATACGCACTCTCAGAAACTTCAGTGATGCAGTACAGCAAGTTGAACTGCAAACCTTCAGGTTAAAAGCTACTCACATTTCCAGATTCTGGAATTCTATTTCTCCAGATTCTTTTCTTCTATGTTCAAAACAAGCCACAATTTTAAGTTCTTTTTGAGCTCTATTTTGTATGACTTGGAATCTATTTGATTGAACAGTGGCAAAACACTGGCAGAAAAGCTTTATTTGAAGTCATCTGAACATCAGATAAACGCTGTAATTGCAGGTCGACAAGAACCCTTTGTACATTTAATACTGATGTGATTGAAATACACATGGCAACACGTTTGGTTTGGGAAATCCTATAACGTAATCTGACACGGATCCGCCAAAGGAGGGGAAAATGGCACCTTGTAAATCTAGAGTGCTTACACAGGGTTTTGTATGCAACTGTGTAAAAAGGACCAGCTCTACTGATAATCTGCCCTCACTTGCTCCAGGCACTCTCATCCGCATATTAGAAACACATCAAGTTATTGTATAGCCACAGTTCTCTAAGCTATGCTGTAAAAAAAAAAAAACTTTAGATAAAGTATCACCTGACAAACGTTATCGGGTGCAGAAGCAAAGGCCTTGTCAGACAGTATTTCCCAACACACAGCAATAGTGCTCAATGTTCTATTCATCAACCTCATACTCCGTAACAGAAATAAGTGCATCCCACAGGAGTGTGAGCAAACATGAGCAAAACTGTTTCTTCAAACTTGCTTAGAAGTGAAGGTGAAGTGCAGTTGTTTGCACTTCTGACTTGTATCCGCCTTACCAACTCAGGAACAAAAGCAAGAATGAACTTCCCAAGTGATAAAATGTCCAAATAAGTAAAAGAATAACATGCAAAAAGCACTCAACCTAAACAAGGACAAAACTCAAAAATTAAAATAGTACGGCAGATCTGTATCCCACCCGCAACATTTCTAAACATGAACCACAAACAGCACAACGTAGAATAGAAAACTGTATTTTAACACATTAAAAATAAGATTCCAAGGGAAAAAAATGGTTGGAGTCCTTTGGAAGTCACACTGGCTACTTTAATCAGAAGTATACAACTCGTATACTGTGCTAGAACCAGCTATTATAAAATGGCTGTTTAGTCCAACTGAACAAAACAAGTAAAGAAATTTATTTGTACTGCAGTTAAACATTAGCATTTAAAATAGTTAGAAAAAAAGAAGTTATTCATGAGTACTTTTATAAGAAGAGAAATTTACGGGCTGTTTAATACAACAAACATTCAGGAGTTAAAGAAAATGAACTGCAATGTGTAGAATCAAAGAGTATACTGCCACAGTAAACCGTACATCAAACGTAATACTTCGAACTCGAAAAATAACCATGATTGGTCTGATTGCTGGCAACTGTGCTCACTACAGAACCATCTGAACTGTCTTAACATGCCTTGTTACAACTTCTTACTTACTGCAGACAGAATAATGTGCTTTCATGAGACTAGAAATAATGAAGACAAACAGTTAACTACAGTTCCTTGTGACCCCAAAATAATAGCAGTATTGCACCACAGGAGGTTGTTACTTGAACTGTAAGAAGAGTTATACATGTCTATGTGATGACTTTAAGATTTTATTGTAGTTGTACAATATTCCCTGATGGCCATACTGGCCGATGACAGATACACTGAGGGAAAAAATAAACATCATAATTAGAGAAGGATGAAACTGTCCGTTGAAAGATGAGTTAAAAACTCTCAGGTGGGGAGCAAGTGAATCCCATTGCAGTTTGTGAGTCTTACTCTACTGTCCCTTCTCGCCTCGACAAAAGGCTCCACATGTTGGCCACACACGCATGCAGACATACACACACACACACACACACACACACACACACACACTCTCACACAGCAGAGCAGCATCCTTTTGCGCTTTTCTGTTGGAGAGACAAGAAGTTTCAGTTCAGTGCACACCAAGCATAAACAAAAGAGGGAAGAATCACATTGAAATTAAATGCTTAACAGCTTTTTTTCTATACATGGTTATAAACAATGTATAATTAGCTTATGAATGAATGCTCAGTGTTAGCACCTACCTATGTCAACTTCTTAGCTTTGTTGTACAGTGAATCCACAACTTTGCTCATGTTCTGAATGGTTTCGAGGGCTGCCTCATAAGTCTTGTCTACAGGGGGCTCTTCAAATATGATCAGGACTCCCTCACCCTGGTCAAGGATGCCTAGGGGGAAAAAAAAATATTCACAGAACTTTAGAGGGCAGCAATGAGGGCACCGCTCAAGACATATCCTGGTTAAATGGTGGTGAAAATATGCAAGCACTGTCAAAACAGCAAGAAGCAAAGTGATGACATACCATGAAATTTCTTGTCCAGGATCATTTGTGACAGCTTTCTCTCAACATCACCCTGTTAGCCAGAACAAAAATAAAACCGTTTGGCAAATTTGTTCAGTTCCGCCCGGCCCTTCAGGATTTTAAGATCCTCAACAATACCAAAACTGACCCCTTACATAATGACATTTCTCTGACTTTAGTCATCCTTCAGTCATCAAAAGGTTCCACACAAGACTTTCCCCCACAATAAACACACTCTGTTTAGCAACAGTCTCGTTTCTCAGAGCTGTAAACAAAACTGTCTTTAGATCAAAATAAACACTACAAATGACTGCAACACACATACTACTGTGCTTGCTGAGTGAATTAGCAGCATAAAAGTGAAAGAAAAGCTTTTACTTTTAATAGGGGTGTTTAGACTGAAATTTTTATTAATCCTTTTCTCTAGCTCAGCTCTCCATTAAGCGCATTTCTCAATGGCTACCGGTCTGTAATGCATGACATCAGCATTGCTTTACATAAGACAGGGGCATATGATAGTTTAAGATCAGCCTGATCAGCCACACAATGTCTAAAATGTCAAATGGAATTAAACATGATTAAGAGCACTGCAATTTAAACTATACACTCTTAATTTCTAGTGAACACTCTAGATCTTTGAATGTGTAACAAAACGTACAGAGAGATTCTTGTTACCAAGCAAAGGACACAGGAACTTTAGCCAACGTTAACAGCGTTGCCATTATTTATAGCAAAGACCCAACTGTGTTTACTACCTACTGTTTATCATGCAAAAAAAAACAGCAAATAGTAATTCTTGTAGGTTTCTAGAATGATTGGCTGAGAATTAAGTGTGTAGCCTAATCAAGTTTTTCCAAGTGTGCCCAGTATTTTTGAAAAAGCGAGGCTACATCCATGCCTACACTACAACTAAGAGACTGATTATAATGTACACATGCATCTGATGTTTATGCAATAAAGGTTTATTAGTCGATTATGAAAAATACAACCAAATTCACTTATTGATCCAAGGACAACTCCAATTTAATATAATTTACAAAAAAACAAATCCCAAAATGGGAAAAAAAAACCTTGCTACATAAGGCTTCTTACCTTTGAAAGTTTGATAAGACCAGATATGTGTGTTATCTAGAAGACAAATCACAGACTGTTACAGACATCAATGAAAACACAAAACAGGCCTGTTCTAACACCTGCAGCAAAATATAAGCTATCAAAGAAAATCCACAGACAGCAGTTTTCTAGAATCTGATTAAAAGCTAAAAATGTGCTTACACAGCATTTGGTTATAGCTGATATGAAATTTTAGACTGCGTACTCTACCTGTACTCTGGAGAAGGGCTCAATGACGCGGATAAGGTTCTGTTCCAACAGGTTATCGTAGAGCTTGGCCAGGTGCGTGTTGATGATGGGGTCATCCCTCAGTTCTTTTGTATACTCTGTCAGCGCCTTTGTGTGCGAGCATGCACAAAAAATATACGCAGATAAGCAACAGTTGGCAAAAACGTAGACTCATCTACAAAAACGTCAGCAAGCCTGTCTCACCTTTTCAAAGTCTGCTAACGATCTGTTCTTGCTGGCTTGTGCTACACACTTTAGTGCATCTGTCTGTTACAGATGTGGAGGAAGAATAGAAGAATCAGTTTGTGCACATGAAAACTATCCATAAACAATCTCCCAGAATCATCAACAAATTAAAGCAGAGTACTTACTTGTCTCCCAGCATACCGCAAGGCTAATTTGCCACTGATCAAGGCTTGTACTTCTTCAGGCCTTGGCAACAGCAAAACAATAATTAAAATAAAATCAGATTTCACATAAGGAAACAAACCCGAGGCTCTGGTGAATGAAACTTAGTGCATGCACTAATAGTATTATCCTCTGTTGACTTCCAGTAGCTCCTGTCTGAGAAAGCTCAGGTCAAAATATTTTAACCTGACCAAAAACAAACATTTTTGGCTTTATGCACAAGCTTCTCAAATTCTCATATTAGCTTCTCTTATTATACAAATACCTTATTTTGTCCCACAATCACAATCAGAAAACTTCCAATGTATTGTTCCTAAGCCTTTACTATTGATATCCGTTTGAGTCACCAAGCCCAGGTCAGTTTAACTGTACTACTGCATTACTTCTGCCAAAATGCATTTACTTTCCAATACAGCCTTACATAATTCAAGACAGGACAAAATGTACAATTCACACTATTACAAGGGCCTCCCACACAAGCATGAGTAAACCTACAAACTGCTCTTTCACTTACAAGTTGAGCATGATCTTGCAGAGAAGCATATATTTCAGTGCAGTAATAGCCCTGGGGCTGTCAATGGAGTCATAGCCCTCAAATGCCTCAAAGAAATAAGAATAGGCTGTCTTCCAATCTTTCTCCTCAGCCGCATGGATGATGCCTACAATAAAAACATGGAATAACTGCTCAGTTATATATAGGCAGCATATATTTAATGCAAACAAGCTTTAACTCTAATATCTGTTCATTAACAGAACCTTAAGGAGGGGCTTTTACAACCTCAGGCTTGACTGGTAGGAATGATGCATGACACTGGCAAGTTCAAAACTTGTTTAGTATACATTTTAGACTTGCCTGATTGCATGTCCAGGGCTGCTTGAAGTTTGGGTGGACAGTAAATGGCATTGGCTGTGGTCCTGGCAGAGGTAAGGGCAGCCCTAGCTTTGGGCAGGTTGCTGAGTGCATGATAGGTTTTACTCTCAAGCAGCTGCACTTCCACCAGCAAAGCTTTGTCATCCATCTTCTTCAGCTCTTGCAGTAACTGGGAGCCTGCAGCACAACCAGATTTAGCAGTTTATCTAAAAAATTCTGACAAGTAACTGAACCACAAACTCTATGCAACACTGGGTCTGAAAACTGCACTAAACCACTCACCCAACTGTAAGGCCTCCTGGTACCTTTTGGTGTCAAAATACAGTGAGATCAAACGAGCCTGTTGGACAAAAAGGAACAGTCACACATTGCACATTTGTTTTCTACTGACCAACCAAACTGCTCCTTCATGCAGTCACCCTAAACTTCAGCTGCTGTATATTTGCAATGTTGTACTGTAAGGTATATATATGTACCTCCAAGGCCTGTCTGAGAAACGTCCTCTTTTCAGCTTTGGCCCACTCAATACACTCCAGACACAGTTCCACCTCCTGGCCTGTAGCTGCTTCCATGTCCAAGAAGAGATCCAGCAGAGAGCGCACCAGCCGTGCTGCCTTAGCCTTGCTTATGGAGATCAGGAAAGGCCTAACAAACTTCAGGAGTCCTCCAAGCTCTATGAACGAGAGTGAAAAGATTATATCAGTTATCGAAGCAAACAGTCCTTACACTAACACATCAAAAACTACTACTAATTTGCTTTATGACTGCAGCTCTCCAAACACTCCTGAGGGAGCTGTATAGTTTTTCACAAAATAAAGGATCTTACCTGCGGCTTGTCCTGTCTTAGCCAGTAGAGTGCCAAGTTCAAGGATGCTCTGTTCTTTGATACGCACTGCCTCCTCATCATCCTGCTGAACATCTCGCCTGACTGAAGAAACACAGTGAGAACACAAAGTACTTCAGCAAATAACACACTAAACATCACATACCGAAAATAATGACACGGCTGTTACGAAAAACAAGTAAAACTACAACCAGAATATAGGAAAGTCTCATTATCACACGATGAATGATCGCAGGCATTTTAGTTAAATCAGGAGAGAACTGACTGATTACTTAAGAAGATATAAAATACAAAGCGATAATTATTTTTTATTAGAGAATTGCATGAAACAAGACACCAAATACATTAGTTATATGTCATATATAGAGCAGTTGTTCTCAAGTTAATAAAAGAGCAGTGACTCTTGACAGCTAGGCTACAAGCGTGACAGACCGTCCAACAGAAACAGTCCAGCTGTACGTTAGTCAACGAACACTTTAACCACAAAGTTAGCTAACTAGTCATAACGGAATAAGCATTCAGTCTGAGCAGAGCGAGCTGCACATAACTAGTAATTTAACTAACGATAAACTAAAAGAGGGGCGATAAAACTGAGCTTAGCAAGCAGCTAGCGTTAGCTAAATCGCTGACTAACGGGAACGACTAATCGCGCTATCCAGTTTTCCTGTAGCTTGGTTGGTCTTAAGGTGGTAGTTAGCGTTAGCACGGCTAAACCAGAATGACACAACAAAGTCAGACATGACAGCGGTAGCCAAGTTTATAGACCACCGGTATGTGACCTGGATTAGTAAATGATCGTTAGTCCGCTAGCTAGCTAACTTGTGCTGCGAGATAATCCTTCGTTGTAGACATCAGACCATTCATTAACTCTTGGCTACCGAAAAGCAGCTCGTTTAAAAATGAAATGTAGGCATGAATCACGTTCGCTAACGTTAGCTCATATTCACACTACAGGGCCACAGCTAGCAGAGCTAGGTTACAATTCAATACCCCGACAGCTGATGAGCTACACCGGGCTAACCGCGTTAGCCGTTAGCTGCAGCGCCAGGAGCGCCACACTGAGCGACAGTGCGGTGAGTCAGCAGCGCCGCAGCAGCCGGCTCAGCACTGACAACAAAGAGCCTCACCAAAGCTGGCGCGAGTGGAAACTAAAGCAGTAAAATAACCAAAAACCCGCTTAACCCGTCTTACCTATTGAATGTAAAATGTCGATAGAAGCGTTTCGGTCCGTACTGATAAGAGACTGAGCTCTCTGAAACTCCACTACCGCCGCGGCTGCCATCTTCCCTATTCAAACCTACAGACCCACAACCACCCGCGAGCTGGACCGCAAATACGTAAGTAAGGGCAGATCGGTGCAGGGCTTTCTGGGCAATGTAGTGCTGTGCACACTACAGACGTGTTCTGCGTTGCAAAAATAGCCGCTTTACCACTGAATGATGAACAGCATATACTGTGCTCATAGAGCTCCTATACATATTTGTTTATTGGCCACATTAATGTTGGCTTATCACCTGAAAAAAAGGAAAAAAAAAACATGAGCAGGCACCCAAAACAGGCAATATATCGCGGCATCAGTGCACGCCTGTGTTCTGTTTAGTTCAAAATAAATGTGGACAATTAGCTGGTACTAAAATGGTTGTTCATGCTAAACTTGTTTAGATATTGTTTTACAGTTATTTAGGTGGGTGTTATGTCTTTTGCAGGGACTCTCGTTGTGAAGGGTGGGGCTAGAAACTGCCTGGGCTGTGTGTGGTTGAAGCAGGCTAGTGGGAACCTGGTAACTACAAGAAATCCTGAGCTAGCTGAGGGGCTATTTTCCCACTTGTGGTCTGTTTGCTGTGCAGAATTCTAAATAAAGCCGGACAGACAAGAACCCCCTGTGTTACACTGAAGTGTGAGGTATCTAATTTAGCTGATTATCCAGCCCTTCATGAACTGGATAAGTAGAGGTGGACGAAGTACACAAATCATGTACTTGGGTTAAAGTAGAGATACCCAAGGTAAAGTATTGCTCCAGTAAAAGTAGAAGTCCTTACTCTAGACCTCAACTTGAGTAAAAGTACTAAAGTATTTGCCTTCAAATGTACTTAAGTATCGAAAGTAAAAGTACTAAAAGATTAGTTATGGCTCTGATGTCCTGTTATCATTTTTGTAACAAGACTCACTTCGTGAACTCAGTTTAGGTGAAAATCCTCCAGTGTCTCTCTTGGTAAACCAGTCTTTTAATAGAATGTCATTAATTAGTGACGCTGACGTCTATTAAAATGATCACAAGCACAAAACACTGAAGGCCAGCAGTTTCCATCAGGGAGAACCGAGTGGCTCTGAAATCACTTTTACACACAAGCAAAATTTCAGTTTAAGATTACTTTGTGAATTAGTTACAAGTTGAATAAAAACTTGCTTTAAACTCAGGATCACAAATAAGCTTTCCTTTACTGATCTGTAGGTCTCTGTTCATAAACATAAACTAACCAAAACTAATTTACTATAAAATGAAAGTGTTTGTATGATTTCAGAACAAAAGAAACCTGCCAGTCACGACTGCATGTGTGTACATATTTCTATATTGTGGTCTATTTACACAAAGTTAGGTTAGTTCCATCATTTAGGTGACGTATGTGCTCCCAAATGTTTATGCTGCTGTGCTGATGTTGATCCATGTGCTTGTACTGTGTTGGTATGACCAACAGGTCAAAACAAGCTCAGAACAAAGTGACCGCTGTGCCCTGATTGGTGCTCTGGCTTTGTTTTTGTTTTTGTTTTTTGATGCGTTACGTTTTTATACACACAAAAACCAAAAGGAATGACAGATTTCTCACAATGTAGTGGAGTAAAAAGTCAGATATTTGACTTTGAAATGTAATGGAGTGAAAGTAAAAAGTCGCCCAAACTGGAAATACTTAAGCAAAGTACAGATTTGTGAAAAAAAACTGCTTAAGTACAGTAACGAATTACATTTACTTAGATACTGTCCACCACTGGTGGTAAGACAGCGAATGGTTGAAACTGTGCAGTGCTATAAGTCAGCAGTACAGTTTCAAGGATTCAAGGATTCAAGGAGATTTTATTGTCATTCGCATCACATGGTACATGAGGTGGAACGAAATTAAGATCTCATGGTCCAGTTTACACCCAAGAGCTGTTATTAAAATAGATAAATAAATAGAAAGTACACAAGAGAGGGAGAGTAGGAAGTTAGCAGCAATATGAAGTCCAGAGTGCAAGTTTGCTATAGCAGCATGATATTGACTTAGAGCAGTGGATAAAGTGTCTAGATAAAGTGTCTCAGTGCGGTTTAAAGTGACAGTGCCTGTAACAGTACTTGTTCTTGTAAGTGTCAGTTGGAATTTAGGAGCCTTACAGCTTCTGGTATGAAGCTGTTTCTGAGTCTGGTTGTTTTGCACTTGATGCTCCGCAGCCTCCTGCCTGAGGGGAGCGGGACAAAAAGTGCATGTGCTGGGTGGGTGGGATCCTTCCTGATGCAGGTAGCCCTTTTCCTGCATCTGGAGGTGTAAATGTCTTTGGTGCTGGGGAGGCTGACTCCAGCAATCCTCTGTGCAGCCTTCACCACCCTCTGCAGTGCTTTCCTATCTGCAGCAGAGCAGCTTCCATGCCACACGTTGATGCTGGAGCACACGACGCTCTCCACCACACATCTGTAGAAGGAGGTGAGGACTGCCCTCCCGAGTCCAGCTCGTCTCAGCCTCCTGAGGAAGTAGAGCCGCTGATGTGCCTTCCTGACCAGAGTGGAAGTGTTGTTGCTCCAGGTGAGTTTGCTGCTCAGGTGCACACCCAAGTACCTGTAGCTGTCGACCACTTCCACCTCAGAACCTCCAATGTGCAGAGGGAGGTGGTCATGATGGCCTCTTCTGAAGTCCACAATCATCTCCTTCATCTTCTTTACGTTGATGCAGAGGTTGTTTTCTCTGCACCAACCCTCCAGGTGTTCCACCTCCTGCCTGTAGTTGGACTCATCTCTGTTTGTGATGCATCCAACCACTGCTGTGTCGTCCGCAAACTTCACAATATGACAGCCTGGATGGATAGGTGAGCAGTCATATGTAAGCAGTGTAAACAGGAGGGGGCTCAACACACAGCCCTGAGGGGAGCCAGTGCTGAGGGTTATGGTGGGGGAGGAGATGTTGTGTATCCTCACAGACTGCGGCCTGTTGGTCAGGAAGTCTAGGACCCAGTTGCACATGGAAGAGCTCAGTCCAAGTGAGGAGAGTTTTGTTATCAGGGTCTGAGGAATCATGGTGTTGAAAGCAGATGTGAAGTCCACAAAGAGCATACGAACATAGGAATCCTTCTGCTCCAGGTGGGTGAGGGCAGTGTGGACCACAGAGGAGATGGCATCCTCTGTGGATCGATTTCTCCTGTACGCATACTGGTGTGGATCCACAGTGACGTTGATGGTGGCTTTGATGTGGGTCTGAACCAGTCTTTCAAAGCACTTTGTTACTATCGGCGTGAGGGCCACTGGCCGGTAGTCATTTAGACCCGTCACTGCAGAGCTCTTGGGGACCGGGATGATGGTGGCAGTCTTCATGCAAGAGGGGACTGCTGCCTGGATGAGGGAGGCGTTAAAGATGTCCGCCAGGACGTCCGAGAGCTGGTCGGCGCAGTCTCTTAGCACCCTCCCGGGGATGTTGTCCGGGCCAGCAGCTTTCCAGGGGTTGATCCTCCTCAGCGTCCTCCTTACTTCTGCTGGTGTCACGCTGAGGGGCTCCTCTCCTGGTGAGTGTGTGAGTTTGGTGCTGGGGGGGGGTGTCAGGATTCTCAAAGCGGGCGTAGAACTTGTTGAGGGCCTCAGGCAGGGATGGGTCTTTGGAGCTTTGTGCAACGTTGGATTTGTAGTCCGTGATGCACTTGATGCCCCTTCACATACTCTGTGGATCCTGGGAGGAAAAGTGTCCCTGGATTTTCAGAGCATATGCTGCTTTTGCCCTCTTGACTCCAACAGTCAGCTCTCTTCTAGCCCTCCTGAGTTCACCTGAGTCCCCAGACCTGAAGGCAGCATCCCTGGCTTTCAGCAGAGAACGCACCTCTGCGTTCAGCCAGGGCTTCTGGTTCGGGTAGCAAGTCACAGTCTTGGTGGTGGTGACATCCTCCGTGCACTTGCTGATGTACCCGAGAACAGCAGATGTGTACTCCTCCAGGTCCAGCTCCCCCTCACACTCAGCAGCCTCCCTGAAGACCTGCCAGTCTGTGCAGCCGAAGCAGTCCTGCAGCACAGCGTCGCCGTCACTGGACCACACAGTGATGGTCTTCTGTGTGGGTTTGGAGCGACGCAGTGGGGGGTGGTATGCAGGGGCCAGCATGATTGAGATGTGGTCGGAGAGCCCGAGGTGGGGGCGGGGGAAGGCTCTGTACGCATCCCTCACGTTGGTGTAAACACGGTCCAGCGTGTTATTACCTCGCGTTGGGATGTTGACGTGTTGGTAAAACCTCGGCAGGGTGTTCTTCAGTTCTACGTGGTTAAAATCCCCCGCTACCACGTAGAACGCCTCCGGATGCTTGTTCTGAAGCGAGCTGATGTTGTCATAAAGCTCCTTCAGCGCGTTGTTAGCATTAGCATCCGGTGCAATGTAAACAGCAATCAAAAACACCGCCGAATACACACGAGGCAGATAGTGAGGCCGACACTACACAGTCAGCTGTTCTGTCGCCTCGGAGCAGTGGCTGTTTACCAACACGCAGTTTGTGCACCAACCTTTGTTTATGTTACAACTGGTGTGCATCAAGCGTTCTGAATCCCAGTTCTTCTGTACTCACACTATGCACATTTATATACAGACAATACTGATCAATACTGATCTGGGATCAGCTTATTGCTTTTATATAACGCTGAAGAGAATTACATATACTAATGAAACCTGATCCCAGATCAGCGTTCTTACTTTCCAGTGCTTGATAAATATGGGCTAATATACAGGGTAAAATAATATTTTTACTCTTGTATTTACACAGTTTCCTTTTAATAATCTTGGATGCTCATATGGGGCTTTAGCACTATCTTGCTGTGTAACACATTAAAAAAATGAGTGAGACTTTCTTTTGTAGTAATAGGGTATAGAAGAAGCCTATGCAGTCATTATGTTGCCTGCATATTAATATCATTAATAACATTAAGTGAGCTGAGTCCAGAGACTACCTTCTCATAGATGAGGAAAATGGCTTTAAATTATGAGCAAAAACACAAACAAACGATTTGGAATATGATATAACTCACAGATGAACAGCATTGCTAACCTGTCATTGTCTAATGTTACAGTAGATTTCATTAGTGATTCTTCATCCTGGGTCCTGTAGCCCCTTGTCCTGCGTGGTTTGGTGTTATACTTGCTCCAACACACCCAAATGAAGTAATCACTGTATTGACAAACCTTTCCTGAGCAGGAAAACACTAAAATGAGCAGGGTAGGAAGGCTCTCAGACCAAGATTGAGAGCCACAGTCTTGTATAATCACTCATAGGACTTAATTGTGTATGGTGGAAAACTCACCTTTACACAGTAGAAGCTGTCTATTAGCTAGAGGATTTTTTCCCAGAATAAACTAATTATAAAACAAAATTCAGACGTGTTTTATCTAACAGGAACATTATGATAGCTCTGATGACTCAAGTGACAGTTTAATCAGAAATGCACACCTACATTATTTGTTGAATGACCCTACTGTGGATCGGCCCAGTGATTTGCTATTGCTTCAGAAATCTCTGCCCACAAATTAAGTCACGGTATTGAGTGTCTGAGTACGTCAGATCAAAACATATACGAGATTTGTAAAGATACTCTGAATGTGGTGGCAATTTATGTTTTGACAGACACCCAGTGTGCAGAATGATTACACTTATGTTAAATTTCAGCAAGGAGTTCAGGCCTGGACCCCCGGACAGCCTTGGCATGATAATGAACATCTCCCTGATCAGAGGCCACTGGATTACACAGCTCAGCTCAGAGGCTTCTTTGCCAAATCAGATAATGTTACAGTACAGCCCAGATATGACGAGATAGTGGGAGGAGAAAACAGTGCTTTAACACACTCGATGGTTAACCACCTTGCAGTCTTGCTATTTTTATTACTGTATTTCTGTAGGTAATTGTGAATATAAATTCTGTTACAGCAAAGCTAAAAATGCTAATGTATAATCTAAGCCATTTGTAAATATATTAGCTACTTAACTGACAAACTGCCTAGATAATAATATCTAGCAAACTAGCATTAACAAAAGGAGGCGACTGTTGTAAATCATTTTTGGCACAGAAAAGTAGTAAGTAAATGTAGATTCCTTATTCATAGGTTTACTCTAATAGTAAAATAATGTATACAGTCCTGTGCAAAAGTAGTAGGCAGCAATTTTTGCACAGTTTAAAACAATTATCTTAGCTTTAAGAGTGTTTTTTCCTGTTATGAATATGAACACAGACGTGTTTCCTGATTTTTTTTTGCCACAGTCCAGCCATTGCATGGATTTGTTCCATTCCTCAGCAGCACATCTGATATACTTTAATAAATAATTTATTAGATTAACTACGGCTGGAAATAGATAACACACTGACGGACATAAAAGCACTATGAATTGTTTATTTGTGTTTTGTATGTATTTATGGAGCCCTGCTGGTGATCTGTATAAATAAAAATAATGCATGGCCACGACTTAGTAAGCCGTGATCTCATTCACACGCCTTACTAAGTCATGGCCATGACTTCATCATCTCATTCCCACTCCTTACTAAGTTGTTGCCATGGGCCATTAGGATCGCATTAGGATCTTATGACTTAGTGGACCATTTGCATAGAATTTTGCTCATTACTGCAATTGAATACTTAAAAATGACCATACCGTAAATGAACCCTAACTGTTACAACTGCATCTTGCTGTGGTAGAAAACATGTTGAAGATGAAAAGCAGGACAGGAGAGTATTACTGTCTTCATTCACAAAACAGCAGTTTGTTCAGTTTTCTCAGGAATTTCCCCCGTTTTCCCCCCTTTACTCACTCAGAGCCTCTGGTTTCCCTTCTCCCAGCAGTAATGTTAGCCAATCAGCACTCAGCAGCAGTAACGTTAGCCAATCAGCACTCAGCAGCAGTAATATTAGCCAATCAGCACTCAGCAGCAGTAATGTTAGCCAATCAGCACCCAGCAGCAGTAATACTAGCATATCCTACTGCTAAAAACTGTTTGCTGTTAAAAAAAGGAAATATACAGGTGATTTCTTTGCTTTTTAGTGAATCCCTCTATGTTCTAAAATGAACTATTTTAGAAAACAAAAAATAAACTATTTTAACTTTTCGTTTTTAGCTCCATTCCCTCTTATTTATTGAGGACCACTCGCGGGCGCCCTCTGGCGTTCTCCAGACCTGTTTTGATCGTAGGAAAAGGAAGTGACTCCACTGATATGGGAGCCTGTGGGAGGGTCTCTGCAGACCCACAATCACCTGCGACCTGCAGTACACACTAGGGGTGTGTTGTGGGTGTTGTAGTGCGTTGCACAGATAGTCACTTCACCACTGAGTGATCCACAGATCTCAAATATTCATTTCTTTATTGATCAGAATAGGTGCATTTTTCCTTTGGAAAAAATCCCGGGCAAATCTAAACAATCAATATGTTTTTAAAGGCCATTGCTTTACATTTTTAATGGTATTTTTTTTTCATAGTCAAACAGTCATAACTCATGTTTTCATGACCATTTCCAACTCAATTAAACAGGCTGTTTCTGTGGCTTTAAGGCTTTAAGGCTGATAGATGCGAATGAACTCTGTTCTAATTGGCTGTATGAGTAAAGCAGTCTGGACTGAAACATCATTCATTATAAGGAGCTAAACTGCTGTAGGTTTTTTTTTTGTTTGTTTATTATGTCAAAATATTTTTTTTGCTTTCTGTGAGTTCGAACAGACGTTTTTAGACACATCGATTATGTGTGATTACATACCACATCACACTCTTTGAGCCGATGACAGGGGCTCTTAATTTGGTTTAACATGGAAAATGCCATCATTCTTAGCCTATGCGGACCTCAGAATGTACTGACCGGTTATATATGCCCACTGTGCTTCCAGTCCCAGCAACACCACCACAGCCCTAAGAGCAATCGATCGGCCACCAACAGGTAATATGTTCTGTTTCTGTAGAAATGACAGCGCTGTTGGCTGACAGAGAGCAGTAGCCAGGGTCCGATTTTAGGCCTGAAGTGTTGTGTTTAGACCTCGGCGGTGCTGAGCGCTTGGGTGGAGTTGTGGGGAACAGCAGTGAGGAAAGAGCAGAGAGCGGCGCTGTCCCGCTGTGAACCGTCCAGCCTCTCAGTCTCAGCATCTGTGTACGACACACACACACACACACACACACACACACACACACACACACACGCACACACACACACGCACACACGCACTCAGTATCAGCGCAGCGCAGCAGCGCGGGCACGCTCCTCTGCACAGCCGCGCGGATCTTCCCCTGTCCTCTCCTTGTTTTCCGCTCATCTTGGATTATGATTTGAAGTTATTTCAGCTTCATTCCTGCCATTCCTGTTATTTGGATCGCATTCCTTGATGTGGCTCCTCTCGTGTCACCTTGATGCGCAGCGTATCGGAGGATACAGAGACACGGCCATTACTGCGGCTCTGCTTTCCTCATAGCCACATCGTCGCGGGGGAAAGAATACAGTAAGTGCAATTCACAGCTTTCGGGACAAAATCCGTGCATATCCTACACCCAGAGCTGCGTTCGAGGGGCGCTCAGGTTAGTGACATGTTGTAGTTGAGCTCGATCTACTTTCATGTTTATCCGTTATTATTCTATTCAGCGGAGGGTGATGTAAACATGAGAGGCTGGAGCATCTCTGAACCCAGATGTTTGTTGATCCGCTGTTACGAACTGCTGGATAAATAACAGTAAATCTCACACGAGCGGTGGTTTAGACGGGCCTACACCCATCAGCGAATATTACTGTATTATGAGCGTCGCACATTTTCAGGACCCTGGACAGCGGCGCACTCCATCCTTCACTGCAGCAGCGAGAGATTAACCAAAAGCCGGAGGGGGGCGAACGCTGGAATAATGCCCCTCAGCACCGTCCTGCCTTATTTTAGAGCAAAACAATTATCTGCCATCTTAAACAGGGAGCGGCATGTAGAAATATTTCCAAAATGCTGCAACCCATCGACCAGCATCATTTCCACGAAACATCAGGCCCTGTAGGCACGACAGACCGTAGCTGTTCGCCACATCTATAACATCAGTACCTGTTTGCGAAGTTTAAGTGCATCTGTGTTTTCTACTGGAGTGAATCAGATGTTTACTTTCTGTGCTTCCACTGTAAAGCCTGCAGGGTGGATTGATAGAGAATTCACGCCCCTGCGTTAAGACCTACACGTAACAACAGCTTTGTTAAAAACAGCCAGACAGATAATTGCACAGTTATTACAGTACAAAAAAGGATGCTGAAAAGGATTCTTGGAGCAATGCCAGGGACCCTAATGCCTTAGAAGAAGCAGCTTTCGTTAGTTGGTTCTTAGGGGCTCATTTTCATATGATGTGCGAGTGTGAAGCACCTTATCAGAGTGTAAAGAATCTCCTCATAATGAAAAGGTGATAACTAAAATGTTCAAATATTTCATTAGAGCTCTGCATCCATGCCAAGAATTATTTAGTACCGTCTTTCTAACTCTTTTTACAGTGTAGTCTAGAGTGTAGGTTCTATGACTGGCAATAGTAGCAGAGCCCTTTGTGGCGCTATACAGAAATAGAACCACATAAAACAGATTTTCCACCAAAAAGAAGAACCTTTTAACCATGTAAAGGACAACGTATGCATTCAAGTCGTTCTTTGAGTGTTCATGGTTCTATATATGACCACTGCCTTTACTAAAGAGCCCTCGGACAACAATTTTTAGGGTGTACAGTATTTCATCCAGGGATTAGAGGTTATATTAGGTCTGGAGAAAGATTTCTAAGGGAACTCCATATGTGGATTTCTGCATGTGAGAAGCAGCACTCGCCGCTGTTATGGTGTTAGACTGTCAGACAATGTGGAACAAAGACAATGCAAAATAACCAAGAAATGGACGTGTTTGCAGCGAGGTAGTGATACAGTTTTGCCATTTTTTTATATTATTTACTAAAAGATTATCTAGACAGTTTTGCTATAGCTCATTAGTTGGTTAAGTTTACATTGAAAACATTTCATGTGGATTTTATATTTGAATGTGTTTACACTACATAAATGATACATCCAAAAACACCTGTTCATCCCATATTTTCACCAAAAACAAGAGTATTCATGCAGACTTGGCCCCCTTTTGCTGTAATAACAGCCTCTACTTTTCTGGGAAGGCTTTACATTACATGTTGGAACATTTCTGTAAAGATTTGGTTGCATTCAACCACAAGAGCATTAATGAGGTCAGGTACTGATGTTGGATGATTAGTTCTGGATAACAAAATGCCACACCATCTCATTCTAAAGGTATTTCATGGTGTTCCAGAGAAAGTAGTTTCAATGCTTCGCAGCCTAAGGCTGTGGGGCTTTATATCTCTCTAGCTGAGGTTTGGCCTTGGGAATGGTGATTTTAGGTTTTTGAGTGCCTGGTCCAATGCGTCGTATTCTAGTTGCACTGTTTACTATGAAGTGTACCTTAAAATAAGTCAATACATTTACTAGAAAGTGTAGATGGTCTGGATACTTTTGGACATACAGTGTATTTAAGTCAAGTACTAATGTAGTACTGGTATAGCAAAATGGCTAAGTGGTTTCCGTTCAGATCAATATTTGGTTGGTCTAAATATGGCGGCCTAACATGATATTATTCATGGTAATCATTAACATAATGCAAAGGTAATTAACTGTATGCAGTCACAGAAGAAGGCCATATTATTTTTGTGGCAAATTAATACATCTAACATCCTAAAATATGGCCAATATCTTACAGTCTTCAGTTCAAAGTATAAGTTACCATATTCTACATGAGATTTTCAATAGGAATGCTACAGTTACTCCATTGCTAGTGGCATTTCCATTGTTAGTAATAAAATTTCTATTTCATTTTCAGGTGTTGCAGCAATAGAATTCTGGATCAAGGAAGGAACTGGTTTGGCCTGCATCCATCTACTTCAGGCTGATCAATAATTCAGATTTTGATGCCGAACTTACACTAAGCCTGGTTCTGGGTCTCCAATTGTGGCAGCAGTGAGGCAGGACCCTCAACTCCAGGCACATTCTGTAGTCGTCTCCTAACCTAGAGACTCTGCCCATTCTCTTCTGGCACCATGGGAACCGTCCTGTCTCTCTCTCCCAGCTACCGGAAGGCAGCCCTATTTGAAGATGGCCCAGCCACGGTGGGCCATTACACGGCTGTACAAAACAGCAAGAACGCCAAAGACAAGAACCTGAAGCGTCACTCGCTCATCAGCGTGTTGCCGTGGAAAAGGATAGTAGCTGTTTCTGCCAAGAAAAAGGGCTCTAAGAAGGTGCAGCCCAACACCACCTACCAGAACAATGTCACCCACCTGAACAATGAGAACCTGAAGAAGTCACAGTCTTGTGCCAACCTGTCTACATTCACTCAAGAGCAGTCAAGCCCATCAAACCAAGGCTCCAAAAGCTCTAATAATGTGGCCTCCTCTGTCAAGAAAGCACCACTCTCCAGCTCCAACGTGGCACCTGGGACACCCAAGAGGGTGATTGTCCAAGCTTCAACCAGTGAGCTCCTGCGCTGCCTGGGTGAATTCCTGTGCCGGAGATGCTACCGCCTCAAACACCTTTCCCCCACTGACCCAGTGTTATGGCTGCGCAGTGTGGACCGTTCCCTACTTCTGCAAGGCTGGCAAGACCAAGGCTTCATCACTCCGGCCAATGTGGTGTTTGTTTACATGCTCTGTCGGGATGTAGTCTCCTCAGAAGTGGCCACAGAACATGAGCTGCAGGCTGTGCTTCTCACTTGCCTCTACTTGTCCTACTCCTACATGGGCAATGAAATCTCCTACCCTCTCAAGCCATTCCTTGTAGAAAGCTCAAAGGAGACCTTCTGGGACCGCTGTCTGTCCATAATCAACCTGATGAGTGCCAAGATGCTGCAGATCAACTCAGACCCACACTACTTCACCCAGGTCTTCGCAGACCTCAAGAACGAGAGCCAGAAGGAGGAGGAGAGGAGCCGTTTACTTATTGGGCTGGACCGGTGAGGGAGCGCTGAAGAGTGTTTTAGAGTGGAGCTGCATCCTAGTCTGGCATTCTTGAATGGGTTTCTAAGTGAATGGATTGACAAATCTCAATAGGCAAATATTTAAGTGGAAGATTCTGTATTACAGGTGTTCAGTAAGTATTCAATTATTACACAAATTGATCCATACACTCTTAAAAATAAAGGTGCCAAAAAGGGAGTTTTTGGGAGCAATGCTAGAGAAGATTTTCTGGATTTTCTGCTTAACTTCTGGTTCCCTAATGAATAGTTCTTCAAAGAACCATTTTTTGTATATGACCTTTTAAATATTTTAAGAGAGTTCTATACCAATTAAAGGTGTTTCATAAAACCATTCATCCAGACCAAGAACCATGAAGGAACTTTTATTTTTAAGAGTATATGTTCAATGGTTACCAGTGCAGTTTGTATGACAAAGGCTTGGGTTCCCCCTCACAACAGAAATGCCAGACCTGGATGCAGCAAAGAAGTCTCAAATAGTCAAAATCCCAAATCGCAGACAAAAACTAACAAGGTCACAAATACAGAAAAACAAAACGACAAGAAAACATCAGTAGGAACACCAATTTACAGCTATGAATGTGGAGAGGCCTCCTGCTGCTGTCTAGCTAGCCACTGATTACTGGAGATACTGCACTGCCTTTTGAGGAAAAGGCCTCTGTCAGACTCTGCTGACAACAAGGACTGAGACTTTGATTAAAAAGCAGAGGGTGTACACTCCTTTACTGCGGCCATGCTGTTGGATGTTCACTGAATGATACGCACTTTGGCTATAGTAGCAGTATGTCTAAACATGTCTGTGTCCACAAGAAGGATGAGGCTCACTCCAATGATGTGTCTGTATATATATGTATATTCATGTATGTCTTTAGAGAGTTCCTGGATGCCACAATTGGATGATTTTTGAGAAAGTGTCATCACTGCACGGTGCAGTTTTACAGATTGAAGGTGTAACGCACACAGGAATGAAGGACCTACTTTATTTTCATCTATGGATAGAATTAAGCGGATATTATACTCTCCTTGGGTGTGCACCTCTGGAGCTTTATCCATTGATTTACCTGTTTCTCACTCTTTTTTACTCGGACATATAACCGAATGCATGTGTGCCATGCAATTTGTATGGTGTTTTGAAGGCATAAAATATTTGATTTACTTCTTTCCATTGAAGTTTTAGAACCAACCGCATTTGCATTTAGGGAATGCTATTTAAAAATCTAGTTTATTTAGCTATGCTTGCTACAATGAGCCATGATCTTACAAAGTATCTTTAGTTGTTTTGTTGTCTTAAATGTGTCACAGTCTAGTTTGAGCAAAAGTCCATAGGGAAAAAAGGCAATGTAATAATAACAACAATAATAATACTAAAGCTCAGTGTAATTTTACAAAAACAGTGCCATACATTTGATGAAAATCATGTAGGTCTAAGAAACACACCAAAGGAGGTCGCCCTTTGAAACGGTTCATTAAAACCAAGAATATCTGCTCTTAATTTATTGCTGTTTATTTATTCTCTTAGCACATCCCTTGTATTTTTTTTTTCAAATGTAGTATTGTATTGTACAAATTCCTGCTACAATGGCTACTTTCATGTGTAGCATTTAGACGTAGATGATTTGTAGTAAATGTGATTACCTTTGGTGGAAATGAAGATTGTAGTTGATGCAAATATACATTTGAAGGATTTGGCTAAGGATATTACATCTGGGAGCTTAGTTGAAAATCAATTTCAAATCTGAGCATCGCCAAGGGTACTTCATCAGTAACACAACGAAGAGACTGTTGGTTTCAGGCTAAGCTAGAAATACCTGAGACCATTCGCATTCTGACCTACAGCATAGGCCCATTCGGGTTCTTAACTGCTGGGATGTCCCACATATCAATCTAAGGAAAAGCAATCATTCACAGGCAGCCTGTTTCTGTCTTTAGTCATTTCATGTCACCGTGGAAAATGACAGCCTGTGAGAGCGATTACCAACATAAGCCAGACACTAAAGGAACAAGGTTCCCTGCAGTGGACGGGATGAGATGAGGTTGTGGGACGAGTCTATTCGACCTCTGTCCTGATAAGCAGGATTTTAGCTGGACAGGCCGTGCTTGGAAAAAAACCCTGACATGTGGAGCTTTGTCACCGAAATGTCACTGAATGAAACAGTTATCCAAGGCTGGGATTCTATTCTGTGGGCATAGTGCCTATGTTTTTGTTCTGAAATTGGATAATTGCGATTGTGATGATGTCAGATGCTGCAAGGGTGACAAGGAAGTGATTAGAAGGAACATTTCTGTGTAATTTTAGGTATGTGTAATTACATTGTCATCACGAGGAGTTTACAGAAGATCGATATCTAATTGCCCGCTTTGTAAACATGTCAGCAGTGATAAACTACGCATGCTTTCTTTTAGTAGTTGTGTATCTCAGATTTCTTTACAGAGTTAGAAAAAAAAGTGGAAAACATCACATAAACAGACACGATCATCTATCCCTATATAGTATGATTATCTGTGATGGCCGTTTGGTGCGAACAATGCCCTGAAACTACGGAACGTGTGAAAGACTGGCATGCTTTTGTCCTTACTGCTGCCTTGTTATGTGTGACAGAGGGCATACAGGAATGGAGTGGAGGATGTAAGAGGCAGTAATGTGGTTGCTAATGTACATTGAGTGGTTCAAATAAGACTGCTGAGTAGCGCCATAGGGACTAGCACTTTTCTTCGGATTCTGCTCAGAGGAAACTGAAGGGGCTTTAAATCTCTGGGACTAATACAGGGGAGTCCTCCTTCGCTGCCTGCCATGAGTTGCCACCACTTCACAACGATGTGCCATTTTTCCCCCCATGTACATCACTGACTTGTCATTTGTAAAGGAGAGAAAACACTTTTAAAACGTAAAAAAAAAAGACAAAAAAGAAACGTACTAGATTTCAGTGGTCATTTTTTTTCTGTATCTCGTCGCATATTTCTTTGTAGAACAAAAAAAGAGACAGTGTTACAAGTCTTAAAAAAGGAGAGGCACTCTCAGTGACTGCATGTGTGCGTGAGTGTGTGAGAGTTGATTTGTATAGAGGAGTGTGTCATTTTTTTTCCTATGAGGGTCTGGGGAGAATGCTAGGCAATGCTTTTTAGAGGAGAATACAACATGGACTGGAGTTTGACTGGTGGGTGGGCAGGGTACCGAACTGTAACATTTACATTCTTTTAAAAAATAAGACAAAATCTGTTGCTGTAATTGAACTTTTTTCAGTTTGGTTCTGCTTATTTTTATTTATTTTTGTACTGTGATGGAAAATAAAATGCACTGATCGTTAAAGATGCACAAAAGTGTGGCCATAATTATTTGTTTTCACCCCAAAATATTGCCTTTGTCACATATTATTCTCTTTCTATCATTGTCAGAAGAAACCCTGGTATCTCCAAAATGGCAACTTTACAGGAGAAGGAAAAAACATTTTAATGTAAGTCAATGGAACCAGACTTTATTCCAAGTCATTTTGGATGCTTTCTTTTGGTCCATTCTTTATGAAATTTCCACACAATGTAAAGGGTAATAGGTATTTTCAAACTATGTCAAAACATCAAAAATGGAGATACAAGGTTTTCTTCTGACAACTATATATATATTCTGATGCCTGAATTTCTCAAAATGTAGTCAATGCCAAGTCCACCTACTAGCTAGCACGTACCTCCACGTTTTTTCTCCTGACTCAGCAATGCTACCTCTTTCAATTTGAACATATATATTACATAGTACAACTTTAAGTTCATCCTTCTTTGTTATTGTAGCTATTTGTTATGTTTAACAGTTATTTTGAAAAATAAGCTCAATTTTAACAATTACAGTCTAGAATAGCTATTCCGTTCTTATGGAATTCACATTATTTCATTCCTAACCCAAAACAAAGGAACATTTTGGGCTACAGCGTTCACTCCAATGCTTTTGCAGACTCATGTCTGATGTTTGCCTTGCCTTTGCCCTGCAACTAAAAATCAACGTCATTAATAATTAAGATATAATTAATTATGTACTGTCAATATTAATGCTTCACAATTCACTGCACTATTCAGCCACAGCAGCAGCAACCAGACTAACAGGTATTCAGCAGGCATGAATCTCAGGCTGGTGAAGTACCGGACTGCAGTGGCAGGGCTGTGTGAGATATGGCTGGGATTAAGAGTGCGAGAAGGCGGATAAGCCTCATCAGCGCACTAACCGTGCCGATTGAAAGATCAGGCAGCGAAAGTGCTGTCGTCATGACTCTAACTGGCAGTGAGAGGATTTGACATGTTCAAACGTCATCGGTAGCATTGGTGGCTAACACAGCTGTTCCAGCAGGATTTATGAGCAATCTGACACAAACCACAAAATATCCACACGCACATTACATCACCATCTGGAAGCAAAGGTCTTGGATTAGGAGCTTCAAGGGCATGTTTATTTGAGCAGTGATATTTGGTACAGCATGTCAAACAACCCCAGTGGTATTTACAAAAACAACAAAAAAACTAAGCAAAAAAAACAAACAACAAAACAACAAAACAAAAAAACTGACCAAATACATCGGGTAATTATACAAGATCTGTATTTCTGATTCCTGAAGAAAAACTCACTTGCAAAATAAATGGCTTTTAACTAAAGTTTGAATAGGAGGAAACCTACATTGTTTACATGACAATAATGTGACACATGATGTGAATACATGAAATAATTGTGACAGTACAAGTGAAAAAGATTTGGTTCATAAGAGAAACAGACAGAAAACATTCATAGTGTTCTCTTTTATTTGGGTAAATTCTGCATTACTTTTACAAATAACATTAATGTGTTAATTAAATATATGAAATACACAATAAGGCACATATGATGTTTTCAGCTGCAAAGTATTGACTAAACAGCAAAATTATACATATTAGAGCAAATAACGTAACGGGGCTGACTTGTCTTCCTGGGGCTAAAAACTATTCGGCACTTTGATTACATCAGAGAAATCACCACAAAGGAAAAGATCACCACCATGAACAGACACAACTATAACACAATTTCATACAACTAAACAGTACTCAAGGCTCTCTTTGATAAGGTGATGGTAAAGATCGACATATGCCATTAATGAACAGGTAAAGAGTGTCTGTTAATGTACTGAACACAGAAAAAAAGTGCAGAGTATCAAAGGAGACTGGCTAATAACGAAGACTTGGCAGGGGTCTTTTTGGCCTACGTCCATCATAAGTTAACAGAAATTATGCTGAAAGCGTGTTATATATCACAGCTGTTGGAACAAAACTTCACATCTCCATTTTTCTTGCATTTCAGTAAAGACATAATTTGAAAATACCTGTTTCTCTTTACATTGTGTGTAAATTTTGTGATGGACTGAAAGAAATGGCTCTAAATTGTTACATTGACTTACATTAAAAGTAGATTATGTTTTTTCCTTCTCTTGTAATGTCATCATTCTGGAGATACAAGGCTTTGTGTGTGTGGTGTATATATATACGTGTGTGTGTGTGTGTGTATATATATATATATATATATATATATACATACACACACACACATATATACACACACACACACACACACACACACACGTACATATACACATACATATATATGTAAATAAATAAAAAAGACAGAACAAAAAAAATCCTGCTATATTTACACCTCACAATTTCAACCCACTACTCAAAATCAAGGGATGCTTTAGTTAATGAGTGCTTTTCTGACTGAGATCACACTGAACAGCCATCAGGAAAAACAGCCTATGATCAATGGACCTATCCATGCTTCGCTCACAAAAGCATTCTTTCGTAGCAACCGTTGCCAGTTGGACAAGCTTTATCCCTTTCAACCTACTGAATTTAAAATTTACATCTGCTACATTGCTACATTACATTAAGTGTCCATTTTAAAGGAGGGGTACACTTATTATGTGGTCTATAAAGTCGTATGCAAAATTTTGGTGCCTCTGGTCAATTAACATGTTTTGTTAATGAGAATAAGTTGTTAATCACATCACTTCTGCACATTTTAATGTAAAAATAGGATTTATTTACTAAATCGAGCATATTGGGGGGCATGTTTACTAAATTTAGCATATTCTTTTCGAATATTTTAAAATCAGCAAATAAATCGAAACATGCCATATTTTAGCCTGCTCCTTGCAGAGGACATCTGAACTTACTTTCACTTCAAAAAACAAACAAAGCATGGAATTTGAAATTGTGTTCAAATGGCAATGACACTGCATTTGCAGCCGTGCCAATATGAGCATGTCACGACCACGTCTCCAGTATGGGTGAAGGAACATAGGATAGTAAACCGGAGGTGAAAAAAGACTAGAATATGGAGGTATAAATGATGTTAACAGTCTTGGTAAAACTGGCTGAAGATAGGACACCCTATCTGTCCTACCCTGTACATCACCAGGTTTTAGAAGTTAGCACTGCTGCTGTAGCTCAGTTACTCAGGGTTATTTTGGAACAGCTTTATTTGAAATTGTCCATAGAACGAGTTGTCTCTCAAGGCTGCGTTTCAGGTAACTTGGACCAAGCGTTTTCATACAGTGTATATATGCACTGTGTATAATATATATAATTTGTATGCTTTTTCAGTAAACAACAGTTTGTGTGACTCACCAAAGAACAACACTGCTATAATCACACAGTGTACGACTGACTTTAGAGCACATTCACTTACAAAAATGTGTGATCATTTTCAAATGTGCACAAACAATATCTCACTTGAAATGAACAACACACTGAATTTCTGCATTCTGATTAAGTTTTACTTATCCAGTACAATTGGTGTTTGTTAAGCTTGCCCAACCTCACAACAGCAGCTACGATAGAATGCACTGA
This sequence comes from Pygocentrus nattereri, assembly GCF_015220715.1. NCBI lineage: Eukaryota > Metazoa > Chordata > Actinopteri > Characiformes > Serrasalmidae > Pygocentrus > Pygocentrus nattereri. Next base: position 20,005,531 of record NC_051223.1, read on the forward strand.
CCGGTGGAACATGGAGAAGTCAATTTACATCCACACCTAAGGGCTAGTCTCTCAGCTTTGCTGCTGAGTAGCTTCAGACCAATGATGAATCTGTAAGCTGGGAGTGCTGTCACAGCGCCAGGGCCACAGAGATGGAAGAGGCTGTAGTGTCTGGCTCTGTCTCCCCATGGCAGGGGGGTACATTGTGTTTTGTCTCACTCTCATTCTGAAACCTCTGTGCGGGGTGGCACAGTTTACCCAGCCAGGCAAATAGCCAAAAGACACTACAGACAGAAACACAGGGAAAAAGAACTTGGAGATGAGAAAGAAGGGAATGACAGACTGCGGAGAAATGAAAATGTGTGAGGTGTTACTTTGTTGTAATGCAAATTAATTGTTCCTTATAGACATATGTAAAGACATCTACATAGACAGAACAAGACAAAGAGGAACACAGCAGCAGGGTAGACTGCTTAGGCCAAAAAAGGATCTAAGGATAGCAAACTAGCCTGCATCAAACTCCACATATAGCCCAAAGCCTTCTTTTTGTCAAATCAACATCCAACCAAATACATACATTTCAGTATCATCACAGAACCTTTAATAACATAGACACATGCTACTGATGAGAGATACAGAAAAGCTAGCAAGCATTTTGGCCAATACCACGATCCTACTGCACTGATTAAAGCTTTTTTTTATTCTCCCAAAACCCCCAGTAAGAAGATTACAATGAAACAGTAATTATAAAACTGATTTATGAACAGAACGAAGACCAGTAGCCAATTTGTTCAGAGCCCATTGCTTCTTCTCTCACAGAATCTGTCTTTAAAAGTAGGCCAGACACTCTGGGAGTTTCCATTCAAAAGCGTGCAATCCTAATTTAGTTAATGAGTCAACAACGCTATCTGTCTCTCTCTCTTTCTTTCACTAGTACACAAGAACTCACACAATCTACATTCATGTTATATCAATGAGTTTATCTCTAATGACCTCAAATTGTCTTTAGAGATCACAAACAGTACTGCACAAAACTGAGACCACCCATTTTTATTTAACGTTCAGTCAAAACAGCCATAAAGTATGGAATTTTTCAGCAAGATGAAGGAGAAAACATATTTAACATACAATTACACAAAAGCCTCAGCAACTAAACATAATATCAAGTTCAGCATTAATGTATCCACTGTTTATGGCAACATCTGTGCTTTTTTGCTCTTCACACCTCCAAAGTTCAGTCTCAGAAGTTGGTTGCATTTTCTGCCTCTCAGAAAATTCTCAAGTAATCCCACACATTCAGTTATGCTGAGATCTGGACTCTGGGGTGGACAGTCCATTGTTCTGAAAACATTAGCAGCTTCTTTGTTTGATTTATTTCTTCGTTTTGGCTGGTTTACTTGCCTCAGTAATGGCTTCTTGGCAGCTACACATCCTTTCAGGCTCACAGTGTTGAGTTGTCTTCTTACAGTGGAAGGACTGTGTTTTTACAGTGGTTTTTTTTTTTTCAGATCTGAAGCCAGAGTTGAGCTTGATTTTCTCCTATCTCTCAAAGAGGAAACAAACTGAATGGCTATTTGACTGGAAATTAAATGAATGAAGGGTGGTCTCTGACTTAGTACTGTATGTAATGGGAAGGTTGAACCCCATAGATGTAGATAAGAACATACTGTATATTGTGTAGTCAACAATAAAAGTAATAGCGTGGAATAATCAAGTACGCTTTGGTGGAAAACAAGCATTGTCATACATTTGGCTTAAAAGAATAATCAAATTCCTACCAGTGCCTACCAGTGACACTGTTATAAAATCAGTTTTTGTAAATATGACAGTCCTCTTATTTTTTAAATGTGTCATCTTCCCTTACTAATGCAAAAGCAAACATGACGGGGCACTCAAATGGTCATATCCCTGTTCTGTTGAGGACAGGATCAATAATGGAAAACAAGCACTCTCATTCTGGCTTTGAGAGCATGTACCCAAAGTGTTTCAGTCATTTCTAGTAGGCCACTCATTCAGTATCTCGACCAGAGGAAATGGCAGCCTTTTGGAAATACCTGCTCTTTGTTTTTTGATGGTTTTTGGTTGCATCAATATGTAATAACCAACTGAATAGCTGTTATCTGTATATGAACAATATATAATCTCCTTTTACATCTGCGTACAATATCTGCAAGTTGCATAACTGAAAATATGCATAGCAAGACAATATTTTTAAATTATGAGAGATTTTAATGCTCCTCTCTGAGCACTTAGCAAGTGTACGGATATGCTCAACATATCCCTCTACAAAACCTGTAGTGAACAAGTCTTAGCGTCTGCTATATGGCCACTATGAGCTGTGATATACATAAAGCCAAAATCAAAGCTATACTCCATCCCAAATGAATGCTATATCAAAAACAAAAATATTCTCTTTAAATAACAGGAAACTCTTACCAGCATATTAAAACATTACTTTCACTTGCATATCATGTTTTTCATAAATATTGCATTCATGTTTTCCCTTTATTTGGCTATAAAATAAATATGACATCAATTATCTCACTGATGCTTTCTGGAAATTAGGTGCATCACTTGGTTTTTTGGATGAATCATCTGGAATGTCATGACTAGGTATCTTATGCTGAGTGGGAATGTGAGACTTTGGGACACTCCTTCCAATGAGTTTACTCGTCAGATATCCTGTGGTTAAAAAAAAAATGCTGCCTAGCTCAAGACAAATTTGTTATGACTTAAATTTTGAGTCTCAAATGATAGCAGGAGACACTACAGCAGGAGACATTTCTTCATTCTCGTCCGTTAGTTTCCTGGCACCGCTAGGATGTAGCCCGATCGGCTCTTGGTGAATTCAGGCTGGGACTGGTTGATCCTGGTCTCCACGACAACAGTACACTTCCTCCCATTCATACTGCATTGAATTGGACTTACAATATTCACCTGGAGCTTCCTCTTCTCACTAGAGACAGAGAGACAGAGAGACAAAGAGAGAGAGAGAGAGAGAGAGAGAGAGAGAGAGAGAGAGAGGGAGAGAGAGAGAGAGAAATAAAAAAAGGCATTGAATTGGAACACAACTGTGCTTTTTGTTTGAGCTGTTTTATGGCAAAATCTAAAGGTATGAAAGTGAAAGAATATCAGTATAAGGACAAACTCTGTTGCCCTAACAGAAAGCATACAAACCCTTCCTACCATGTCAAAACATTGTAACTGCATTGTACATCATTTAAACTGACCATTACATTGTGAGAATACTTCATAATGAACGCGGAAGCAGACATTCATCCTAACTTACTTATGCTGATGCCTTACATATTATATATATTGTTTAATGCACTGTGTTTCTGCATAAGCTTGCACACATATTCAAATCACTAAGCGTTTATTACTAATTTGTTTTGCCAGAGTAAAAGTGTAAAGAACAGTTAATTCCGATGGCACAATCTGAAGCTGGTCAAACACTGAAGAGTGCAACAGCAGGCCTATGGCAAATTCCAAATGTGTTTTTCCCCTGTTTTCGCAAGCTTTCCAGCCTGCAGATGTGACCGCAGAACAACTAAAACTCAAATTAGCTGGAAACCATCAGAATACAATTCGGCAAACAACATAGGCTGTGAAATGCTTTACATACAGGTTCTAACAAAACAACATTCAGATTAATCTGGCAAGTACTGAAGCGGAGGCTGCATCATTTTATGGCTCCTGAAAAGACAGAGAACAAATTACAACCAAATATATTCCAAAAACCTGTCATGAAATTTCACTGAACATCATAGTTCAGAAAAAAAGGTCTTTCTAAGGTTTATTTCCCAATGTGTTTAGCAAAAATAAGGCAAAATCACATCAAATCACTTCTAGTAAATAGAGCAGCTTCCCTTAACTGGGATCTGTAGCAGGCCACTACAAATGATTTGATGTGATTTTGCTCTATTTTAGCTGAACACATGGGAAATATATTTAATTGGTTTCTTATTATCTAAGCGTTGGTAAAAAAATTTGGTAAACTTTAATAATGGATATTTTAAGTTTTTTTTCTTTTTCATTTTTCAAGGGTGGACAAATGCAGATAAGATCACTTAGGACTTCTATTTCATGAGAAATTGAAGAGAGAAAGGTAAATATCCAGTCAACATCCAACATAAGACCAGCTTTACTGTATCCATAATGTAAATTAATGCTATTTTTTGTCCAATTTTCCAATAAAGCACATTTGATGTAATTATTCACTTATTTACTTTCTTATTTATTTTTTATCTTATATTGTATAAAAGCAACAGAACACCCGAGGTTGATGTAAGGGAATACAAGTATTGGGAATACGCATTCAGAAAACTAAAATACTTTCAGGAAAACACTTTTAGAATACTTAAAAAATATATATTCTTCCCATGTGTCTTATCGAAACAAATTCTAAACACATGAATATGTTACTTTTATGTATTGTAACAGAATACATTACTGAATACATTCAGTACAGTGTAGATTTAGTGTTCAGTCCTCACAGCTTTTTCATCACACATAACATCATGGCTGTGATGATACACAATGTGCGACCGAATCACAGCTGTGCTCTTATTTATTTAACACACTCCCTCTCATATTCCACTATTTAAGTATATTCCTTTTCTTTCCTTTTTTACTTGTACACAACAGTAGTTGGTGATGCAACTATAGTTAAAATCTAGTATTTCTCAGCTTAGTTGGAACACGTTGTTTACAAACCAAAATCGATGCAGTCAACAGTCTTGAGAAATCTGGTTTTTAACACAGAAGAATATAATAAAAAGTCATATAATAATTAATATAAAAAGGCGGAACTAGACACATTTTTCACCTCAGCATTAAACCCCTTGAGTCTCATGTACATAACCATCATAAACTGTACCTAATTTTAGACAACTGCAGAGGCAATGTGGGCAAATGCTAAACAGAAACCTCGCTAATCATGTACACAGTGTCCTACAAGAGACTGATTTAGACCCAGGCTGTTATAGAAATAAGCTTAGGTAAGAATACAAAGGAGATCTCTATGTATTAGAGCAAGAAGCAAGGCTAAAGATCCTGACAACTCAATAATCTGCTAATTTGAGGCAGTGATTCAGAGGAGTGACCTTCAGAGGGAAGCTTACGTAAGAAACTACCCAGATGAAAGAAACCCTCAAAACAATAAAGCTGCCATCCCACACACATCTCCATAAGTTACTACACAAGCCTGGCTGTGCACCCACCGTCTCTATGGCTACCAAATAAACTCTTCCGTGTGTTATGGTCCCCCCTGTCAGCCAATAGGATGCTATTATCTGATAACTGTCTCCTCCAACATTGATCTTTCCCTGCTCCTCCTTCTCTCTCTTCATTTCATATGAGAGCACTGCTAGGAAATAGCAGGGAAGAGAAACAGAACGTTCTGTTATAGTCTACAGTAAGATGAGCCTCTTTTCTCCAGCGAAGTATTACTTATGTAAATAAATTATGCATTTTAGAGGCTTTTTGTTTCCCAAATGATTGAGTTCACAGAGAGGAAAGAAATGCTTATGTAAGCCCCATCCATCATCTGCTCATTGCCATTATGGTTTAATCTCACTGTCTAGCAGGCTACGAGCTCAGGTAAGCTTTGCAGTATCAGCATTTTAAACCACACGCAGGATGATCAGCAGCCTATAAATACAGGGCAGCAATAAAATGGAAGAGTAAAACAAAATAAGTGACTGGGTTAGATCTGGAATTCAGCCTGTGGAGTTGATGGCTGCATGACTGCTGTTTACTAGGGGTGTAAAAATGCACTGACGTCTCACGATGCATTGTTTTGAAGGTGGCACTTCACCTGCACTGATTTTGGAATGTTATAATCGCTAAAAAGCTTTTTATAATATTCAGTAAAGTATGTGCTTTTTGGCCAAGTTCAATTCTCTAATTTAATACCCTTAATATGTAAATAGATCCTTCAGCCACATCTGTGTATTGAGTGCATTTTTACACTGAACTGTACTGGAATTTAATTTATTTTATTTAATAATAAACCAAATCAGAATTGTGTAAAACATGACATGGCACTGATAACTGCCTGGAGAGAGATGTTCAATGTTAATGTCCATATTGGTAAATTTCACAATTGATAAATGTGATGAAAAATGAGCTGGATCTCTTCAAAACAGAACAAGGACATCTGCAAACAAAAGGAGGACTGTGCACTGTCCACTAAAGAGTTACTTCCTCTAGGCCAAGTTACTGAGGGCACAGGAGCAGAACACAAAACAAGACCGACAACAAAATCAATTCTTTCCAGCTGGAAAATCTCTCTTTCCAGTTAGACAGACAGAGAGATGAGTAGATAGACAGAGACAGTCAGGTAGATGGATGGATGGATAGGCAGGTAGAGAGAGAGAGAGAGAGAGAGAGAGAGAGAGAGAGAGAGAGAGAGAGAGAGAGAGAGAGAGAGAGAGAGAAAGACAGACAGACAGACAGACAGACAGACAGACAGACAGACAGACTGCATCTGCCTTCATCTTTTACCAACACACCAGCAGATGCTACAGCTCTTCAGAGACCTGTAAAAACATCAGCCTCTTCTGATCAATACAGCGAGTGTGCCTGTGGGTGTGAATGCAGCTGTCTTCAGGTGTGCATTTGCACCCCATCAGAGGAAGTCTAGGATCAGAGGACTAATTTGGTGGGGGGTGGGGTGTGGGGTGTGTGGTGTGGTGGGGGGTGAATTTGGAGAATTGGGAGATGAGAAAGACACACAGAGAAGATGAATGTGTGTCTAACACTGTCCCACTCTACTCTCCAAATATAGCAGACATGCTTCAGGCAAACTAGCCCCCACAATATCAGACAGAACTACACATGGTGCTCACTGGGATTTGGAGAGCATCATTCGTTTCAGCCCACCACTCAGACCCTCTGTCTACCAGCACAGGCAACAACAAGCTTTCTTAGAATTTACACTCTTACACTCTCTCCTTCCTCACCTCACATGGCTTCAGCACACTGCTCACGTGCAGAAGTCGGCCTCTCTTTCTCTCTCTTGCTTGCTCTCTAATGCAGGAACAGAGCCACCTCTCTGAGGTTGCTAATAATAAACTCTGCTATACAGCAAGGGGTGATTAACACAGTTAGCTTGCATCCACCCTGTGTGCCTTAACACTAAACAAATTCTGTATAGAGACACATCTACACAAACAAACACCTGTACAAACCTGTAAAAATCACTTTTTCCTTCTACGTCTAGCTAATGTATTACAATACATTGTGTATATATTATATTGTATTACAACGTGTATATATTACAACACATACGTACTCAGGCTGTCACTACTGACTATATTAGCAATTGAATAAACTACTGATTGTTTGCATTAACAATTGAGAGTTTTAAAAAAGCCTGTGAAATGAAAATAAACCCAATTTAAGGCAATCAACTTAACAATAACAAACCATACACTGCCTATCATAGATTCCATACTACAAAAACATAAATTAGAAAGCCTTTACAAAGCCTGCAAAAATTTATAAAAACATACATATAGCGTTTAAATGGTGTGTCCACCCATTTCTTACAATATCTACAATTTCTTACAGTTTCTTGCAATAACAGAGAACAGAAGTATTTAGCCAATATCCCATCCATCCATCCATCCATTTTCTAAGCCGCTTCTCCGTCAGGGTCGCGGGGGGATGCTGGAGCCTATCCCAGCAGTCTTTGGGCGAAAGGCAGGATACACCCTGGACAGGTCGCCAGTCCATCGCAGGGCAGACAGACAGACAGACACAGACAGTCACTCACACACTCACAACTAGGGGCAATTTAGCATGTCCAATTGGCCTGACTGCATGTCTTTGGACTGTTGGAGGAAACCGGAGAACCCGGAGGAAACCCACGCAGACACGGGGAGAACATGCAAACTCCACACAGAGAGGACCCTGGCCGCCTGGCTGGGGAATCGAACCCAGGCCCTCCTCGCTGTGAGGCCTTATTTAGCCAATATAAATATAGTAAAATATATAGTTAGTACATATTAAGTATGTAAGCAAGTAATGATATTACAGTATAATGTGTTTCTTCAACATGGTACATTTTGAATAATCAAGTCAAGGAATCAATTTTAATGGAGTAATTATGACAGATCTAAAGGCTTCAATGAACAACAGGGCTGTGCAATACTGACAGACCACCTTGCATTCTTTTCATTTCCAATCTTTGCGTTTTCATTTTTGAGGAAATATAAAAAAAAAAAAACATCATGCATAAGATAAACAGCTTGCATAAGGAAAAGGGGAGGCCAAAGGAAAACTAGTGAAAGCAAAGTTATGGGGATACAGGAGAAAACAGAACTCCTAAGAACTGTCACCATCAGATAAACAGCACTTAAAGCTTTCATCCTTGAGAGAGAGAGAGAACATCAAGCTCCACTCTTCCTTCAGATCTGAAAAAATCCACAGGAGTTTCTGTCCATCTTTCCACTGTGAGAAGACAACTCAACACGGAGTCTGAAAGGATGTGTAGCTGTTAGGAAGCTCTTACTCAGAAAAGGAAACCAACAAAAACAAAATAAAATTTGCAAACAATCTGCTGGTATTCTCCAAACAATGGACTGACACCCCACAGTCCACAAAATGCATTTGGGATTACTTAGAAGTTGCTTGCAGTTTCTGCTTTTCACAAACTAAGACTGAACTTCAGAGGTGTGGAAAAATATTCATATAGATTTCTTTGGGAAACTCAAATCAAGTTTTGACAAAAGAATGGAAGCTGTAAGGCTTTTGTGTAAACGAAAGGTGGTCTGTTACTTTTGAATAGTACTGCACATTATGGTAGGTCAGAGCATTCTGGCTGTTGGACTGAGGAATTGTCTTTTTTGGCTAAGGGTAGGATAAGGGTCACTCTGCTGCCAACAATTCACTTTATGCATGAGACTGAGGATAAACTGAGATTATGGCTCCATTTTTTTGGATTATAGTACAGTTTTATAGTGCACTATTATATTTGCCTGTATTTTAACCCGCTCATAGAAATTCATAACTTTTAATATTAATAATACATCATTCACAGGACAAGTAAATCACACATTTGATGTAATAAGAATAATGCATCCATACGTACAGTATGTTCCAAATAATCCACATAAAATGGCATCTATGAAAGCATATATTAAAGATAGCCATATTGTATATTATGTACCTATATAATAGTATAGCTTCTTTTAGTAAACACATACATTACAAGTAAAATTGATTGAAATGGGCTGATTCAAGAAAACCATGCTTTGCTTTTGGCCCTGAATGGAACAGGGTGTTAAATCCATCATAGAGAACATAAGGTTAAAAGGCATCAGCCTTGATTATGGATTATGTAAAATCCTAATAGTAGTACTGCAAGAGAAAAGCACTTTAAATCTGTCCTGATGCTACAGCTCGGTCTGTCTAAAACAAAGCTATTATTTATTAAATCCACACAGAACCCATTCTTTGTATCCGGTATTTTCCTGAGCCATAAGAGTGCAGCAAATCTGCTGCAGATTTCCTTACTTCTTCTGCTCCCTCTCTTTCTCTTTTTAGACAGAGAGAGAGAGAGAGAGAGAGAGAGAGAGAGAGAGAGCAATACTCTGAAGGAGATTAACAAGTAGGTCATTTAGAGGCGTAGGGAAAAAGGGCTTAACAGCAAAAAAAAAGTATTGATCAAAGACATACCCCTTCACAGAGTGAAGAGCGAGAACAAATGAGAATGATGCAGGAAGGAGGGGGGGGGGCAGAAAAAAGGAGCGAGATCGAGGGGGTGTGAGAGAAAAAAGAAAAAATAGAAAGTGCGAGGAGATAAAGACAGAGGAATACAGAAACAAAGAAGTGAAAAAAGAAGAGAGAATTACAGAAAGAGAGAGACAGTACCAAAGAGGAAAAACAGAGAAAGTCAGAAGAGAGAGTGAGAGAGAAAGAAAAAGAGTGAGAGGGAGCATGTGAAGGAAGATCGTGAAATTTAGATACAAAGAAAGAGAAGAAGAGGGAGAGAGAAAATGAGAAAGAGGCAGTGAGAGAAAGGCAGAAAAAGAGGGAGCGAGAGAATGAAAGTGTGAAAGGCATTAAAAAAGAGAAAGTGAGAAGAAAGCGAAAGTGAAAACGAGAAGGCGAGCCAGAGAAAGAGAAAAGAGGGAAACGGACATAGCGAGTGATTCTCATCCCTGGGAAGACTAGTATGAATCAACACTATGATATGAGAAGGACCCTGATTAAGTTTCACTGTTGGAACAAAACCTTCTCTCCCTAAAACAGTAACTCTACAAGAAAAACATACTTAACTTTTAATGTAACTTAATGTAATAAGACTTTTCCTCCCAAGTAATTCTGGATCACTTCTGGTCTTTTTGTCCTGAATTGTTGTCACAATCTAAATGACAGCTAGTATTTACAAAGTGAAAAACACTTGATTTAACCCTGACCTCAACCCAAAACCTAAACATAACCCTGATCCTGTTCCTAAGCCCAGCCCTGGTACTAACCTTAACAATGATGAGAATCAACTGACTTTAACTATATACTTTGTTAATACCTTCAACATCGATCATCTAATAAAATAAAGTGGGACCTACTTTTGTTCATTTATAGAGATAACAATAGGTCATAGAGTCAGAAACCACATAAGCATGTCTTTTTGAGTATACAAGCTTACTGAGGTGATGTGATGATCTAGGTGCGATGATTTAATGCTGACTAGGTTATAAGCTTCTGTTATATGTTAGCTACAGTGGCCTCAATTAGTATTTGGACACCTTAACCATTTAACTATTGGTAAACTTTAATGAAGTTCCTCAATGGTTAAACAATTACAGCGTCTAAATGCTGATGATCGACCAGGAGAGTAATTCCAATCTGAATGCACTAAGAATACTAAGACTGCATAGAGGTTGAAACGTCAATTTCTGGGGCTGTTTTTCTTACAATAGTGTCCGTTAGCTTGCGTTCATTGACGGGCTCATGTACGAAGACATTTTGTATGCAAATCTGCAGAAATATGATAAAAAACTGCTCAAACAACAATAATGTGAAACACATCAGCCACTTTTTAAGAAATACTTCCCCAAAAAAGGAAATTATTCCTTATTTGTTTCAAATAAATATCACTTGGTTTGACATTTTGCTTCCTAACACAACAAACACAATACATTTCTAAGTATGACACAAATGTCCAAATATTTTCTGGGGCCACTGTACATCAACCGTATACTACTGTAATGTTTGGTGCAAGGGGAAAACTGTTCCTCTATAAAATAGTAGAACCAGATAAGGCACACTGAAGAGATTTGACCTGGCTGGGAGAACAGATGCACTGGAAGTATTGCACATGGTGCTGCTCTTATAAGCAGCATTCAGGAAGAGGAATCTTTTTCTTCTCATCGTGTTCAGGGACACTAGATATTCACAGTTGCACATGAGACAATCTGTTCCCAAATGTTCCAAACACAATGAGACAGATGCCTCCTGAAAAAGAACACACATCTTCCATCCTCTCGCCATTGTAATCCTCTCTGCAAAATGAGATGCCTTTGCTTCCCAAAGGGATTTCCTCATGGGCTCTGAGCAGTCGTAATGACATTCATTAACTCTGTCACTTAAAAATACATTTCCTATCAGAATAAGTCCCTTTAAAGTTGTACAGTAAGGATGCGACTTGTTAAAAGCTGAACAGGGTTAGAGAAATCAATAATGTTAATGCAAAATCACAGAGTATGTTGAGAGAGGAGTGTCCGCATTATCTCTTGATTTGCAGTCTAAGGAATTCATCCGTGACTAACCTCTCAATACATTTGAATGTCCATTCACCAATGTGTGCATGTCAGAGCACACTACACACTGACTCTGAGGAGGGTCACTATTGATTAGTGGGTGGCTGCTTGGGCTGTGTGTAGATCACAAAGTGTGGGCAGGAATGTAGGAACAAGGAGAGAAACAGAATGGCTGGGGTAGAAAGCAAAAACAGACAGCAGACAGGTACTATGTTGTTCCAGTGATTGTGAGATATCAATGTTTCAGAGAGAGGAGATGCATGGTTGACATTAGGGAAACGCATGGGCAATTTTAATTTGCACTAAGTGAATGGATTCAGCGGCACTAAACCACA